>NW_028250428.1:0-422730 GCF_964263255.1 Lissotriton vulgaris
CGGGGGAGGCCTCGGTCAGTAGCGGTCCTGTGTCCAGTGTCACATGGCTGACACACACATGTACGACAGGCACCCAGGTGATGTCCAGTAAACTGCCGCACGGTTTCTGGTATCCTACAATGCTGCTCCGAAAATTGGCGTGCGGCGGCCCGGGGGGGGGGGGGGGGGAGGCGGCGTGAACGGGCCTCCCCAGGTGGCGGCCATCTAGCAGAGTTGCGCTCGCTCTTGCGGCCACAGCGTCTCGCTCACCATGTTGTGGAGTTGCTCCCACACTTGCAGTGCAGCGATAGGCGGCTGCCACATGGCTGTCAAAATGGCGGACGGCTCTTCGGTTTTGGCCTGGTCCACTGAATGGCCCTGGGACACCTTGGAAGTCGGACGCTTGCCTGCTAGGGCTTGGCTCCATTCTCGAAAAGCGTCCCTCAGCCGTGAAGATTGTATAAAGTCTTGGGGCCCCCGACTCCCGCAGGCTTCCGATGGGGAGCGGCTGCCATGATTGCTCGCGGAATGACCACGACGGAGCCACAGATGGTGGTGCTCTCATGCTGACGCCAGCTTCAGTCTGAATGATCCAGAACAAGGTGGGGCTTTCATCGTTTGGGAAAAAAATGTTCTAAACCAATGAAAGTGTTATTTTTAGGTCATATGACCAAGCCTTCCATCTTTAGAAACCAAAAGTAAAATGAACCAATGAAAAGTTTTATAAACAAGTCACATGACCTGTTCTGCGGCATAGGGCTACAAAAGCGTAGAAATCCGTTGGCACGTGAGGCGGCGTCAGTAGCGGACCGATGTGCGAATAGGCCGAAGGCGGCACAACGCGTCGAGATCCGGATGGCACCGAGGTGGTGTCCAGCAAATTGCCGCACTGGTGTGGCCATCCTACAATGCTGGCCCGAAAGACGGCGTGTCCAGCTGAGTTGCGGTCACTGTCAGTAGCGGACCGATGTGCGAATAGGCCGAAGGCAGCACAACGCGTCGAGATGCGGATGGCACCGATGTGGTGTCCAGCAAATTGCCGCATGGTGTGGCCATCCTACAATGCTGCGCCGAAAGACGGCGTGTCCAGCTGAGTTGCGGTCACTGTCAGTAGCGGACCGATGTGCCGAGATCTGGATGGCCAAGTTTCAAGTTTTCATCTGGCAGTTTTTCTCCATCCCTCCTGGATCAAAGAAGGTGAATGCTAAATATGCCACCTGCCTCATCTGAACATATGAAGTTAACTTGTATACACTGTGGTGCTATGCTGTCCTATGGCAACATGAGCATCAACCTGATGAATACGGCATTCGAAAATCATAAATGCCCTAATGCACCCAAGAAGTCATTTTTTTTTTGCTCCAGTTGAGCCGTTTTCAATGCCCGTTTTTTGTTGTTTCCCCTCCATCAAGAACAAAACAAAATACAAGGCGCTAAGATCCGAATGGCAAGTCTGGATGTTGAGTGCCTCAGTTGAGAGTTCTGAGCAGTGCTTGTAAGACTGTCTGAAGCTTATTTGCACCTGCTGCAGCTTCACTAGGTCCGGCGGAACTTTTTCCTTTTCCTTTCTGCTTCTTTTCCTACAATGCGTTTCATCTAAAGACACGACCAGGTCCCTGAATGTGTGCAGGGGGAGCTATTGATGAATGAAAATGGCGCTTGACACAAAGCTGACTCAAGCGTTACTGTTGTGCTATACAGACAAAAATTGGTTTCAGTTTGTACATTCTTCATGTTATTTTTTTCCATCCAAGGCTGATTGAGAGTTTGTAGAAAAATGGCTTCAGATTTTCACACATACTACTCTTCAACATTCTTCCTAAATGTAACAATGTGAAACTCACTAGGAGAACGGCTGTTTCTGTTTCCTTTCAAAATGCTGCCACCAATATTTTCTGAATGGAAGACACCATCTTGTAGCATAAAGGGCCGAAAGGGGTTCTGGTCTGGCCGATGGTTGGTGGAGACATTTTGACTATATCTTGGACCTGCCCGGCCTCGCCCAAATGGCGCCGGTATAAATGGGACTCGTAACTCTTTGCCCGCAAATGTATATCTAGAAAATGTTATTGTAAGTGGCCCTGTCGTATTTTAATTACAAAATGTACGTCCACCAATTCCGCAACTGTTAGACACCTTTGTTCTTGTCACCTAATGGCCCGCTCGTTACGTTCTTCTACAGTGTAAATGTCTCCTCATCATATACGATTTGAGTTTGCTCCGTGGCCGGCCCACGTGGTTATAGGCCCGTATTTGTATACTGACATTTTCACAATAAAGGTTTTTAAAACAAAACACGGTAGTAGTATTTTCATTTGTAAAGTTTTTACTTTTAGTGACTGTTTTCGAATCAGTAAAAGGCAAGTGAAATAAAGCAGTCCAATTACATGACGGATAAAAGGTATAATATGTAGGAACGCAGTAAAGATAAATGGTCAAGGGCAGTTGTGTTTTTCATGTCTGCAACATAAAGTGATCGATAAGAATCTGATAATCAGGCGCATCGGCGACTAAGACAGCAGGCCGAATCTCTTTTACTCAACGGCTCCGTCATGGAAGGAAGAAACGCCCTTTTTCTCGAAAAAGGAATATATTTTACTTGCCAGACAGTTGTAAATTTTCCGGGAAAGTACATTAGCCTGGAATATTATAACATATGTTTGAAAAAAAAATATTGTTCGAAAATAATAAAAAGCGTAATTTTTAGGTCATATGACCAAGCTTTTCATCATTAAATTAACAAAAGTAAAATGAACCAATGAAAAGTTTTATTAACAAGTCACATGACCTGTTATGCTTACGTTACGCGCTGCGCGCCGCGCCTCGGATCACTTCCGGGTGCGCTAACGCGGCGTGTCATAAAACGCATTACGCGACAACGTAGGTCAAGAATATAGTCTAAATGTCTCCACCAACCAGCGTTCAGAACACAACCCCTTTCAGCAGTCCAAAAAGTTCTGTTAAATGACAACAGAGGGGACAGGCAACAAGAACCATCAGTCAAAGAGGGGAGGGCAAGTTCTTCTCTTCCGGGTCATGTTGGGGCGCTACCGGAACTGATCGAATTGGTAGTCTACAGTGTTTCTGGATGTTTCAGACTAAAGCTGGCGTCAGCATGAGACCACTACCATCTCGTAGCTCCGTCGTGGCCATTCCACGAGCAATCATGGCAGCCGCTCCCCACCAGAAGCCTGCGGGAGTCGGAGGCCCCCATGACTTTTGTAGAATCTTCACGGCTGAGGGGACGCTTTTCGAGAATGGGACCCAAGCCCTAGCAGACAAGCGTCCGAGTTCCAAGGTGTCCCAGGGCCATTTTAGTGGACCAGGCCCAAAACCGAAGAGCCGGCCGCCATTTTGAGAGTCCTGTGGCAGCCGCCTATCGCTGCACCGCTAGAGCGGGCGCATCTCAACTACATGGTGAGCGAGACGCTGTAGTCGCAAGAGCGGGCGGAAAACAGCTGAATGGCGGAAGAGGCACAGTGTAGCAAAAGCGGGCGGAATGGCAACTAAAACGATAAAGGGGCGCCCCACTACAGCTTGTCTTCAGGTCAAACGGATTGTGGGACAAGGTCCAGAATTGAAGAGTCATCAAAAGGCAAAAAGTACCGCCGGACCCCGGGAGCCGGCCGCCTATGTCGGGGGCGATCTCAGGCTACACCAGTGCTATAAGACTTGGGGAGGGTGTCGGAGCCAAGCGTCTTCTCCGAGTCCATGGCCATCACAGCGCCCCTCAGGGGCCTCCGTCAAGCTGTTTAGGAAGGTAACATATCATATTGTTTTCTAATGCAGTCAGGTCCACAAACGACACTCACTTACTTTGAGAATAGTGAAGCTGCAGTAGGAGGAAATAAGCTTCAGACAGTGTTACAAGCGCTGCTCAGAACTCTTAACTATGGCACCCAACATCCAGAACTTATGCTATTTGAGAATGGTAGTGACATCGAAGCATCTCGGGGACCAAAACCATTAACGTACTTTCACGTATGAAAATCTTACTTGGGGAGGGGGCAGGAGCGAAGCGCCCCCTCCCAGTCAGCGCCACCACACCGTATGTTGAAAATCTGAAGCCATCGTTCTACAAAGTCAACCAAACTTGGATTGAAAAATCTAGAAAAATGTACAAACTGAAAACCAGTTTTGGTCTGCATAGCATCAGTAGCAACGCTTGAGTCAGCTTTGTGTCAAGCCGCCATTTTGATTCAACAAAGCACAGGCATTGAAAAAGGCTGAAATTCAGAACTCTAAACTATGGCACCCAACATCCAGGAGCTTGCTATCCGGATCTTGGAGCCTTGTGCTGTTTTCGATCTATTCACACATCGGTCCACTACTGACATCATCTTATAAACCAACGTTATGTAAATAGTTTTTTAATAAAATGTTTTACCCTGTTTCTTTGCTGGTGTGTTGTCTATATTTTTAATATTTGCATAGGGTTTGTCATTATTTTGTGCGGGATGGGTGATGGAGCCGAGCTGTCTTGCAGCCCTCATGGTGTGGAGCTCAGTTCATCTCACTATTTTCGTATTTCTCAAGAAGGGTTGTTCCTAATATTTCTATTTTAGCGAGGTCAAAAAGAGATCCAATTAGTGGCCTACTGATTTTGCTCGATTACTTTTATTTTTTTACACGATTTTTCACTATCTGCAAAGACTAAACAGAGTATTGCGACTTTGTGCTTGTTTGTAAATAGAGAATGATCCAAAGAGAACCAATTCTAAAACAGTAAATGCTTGGACAACAATCAATCAAATGGAGAGACAAGGAGGTACGACGGATTACAACGGGGGTAAAGGCCTGCGTTAACTACCCTTCTGTATCTGCAAAGAGAGAGTACTACTAAGGCAAAAGAGGGGAGGGGGGGGACAGCGTTCAAAGCACATCAGCGTGCATAAATACGAAAATGTTTTTATCTATCACGTACTTGACATTTTAAAGCTTTTCATATTTGCTATTAAAAAACCAATGAAATTCACAGAAAAAACCATAGGTTATAGTGGATATATAGTTAGGAATTTGCATTTACAAAACCTTGAAAATTCAATGAAAAAACCATAGGTTATAGGCCATATATAGTTAGGAATTAGCATTTACAAAACCTTATTTTACTCGCATAAAACCATTGAAATTCCATATATAGTTAGCTAACTATAAGCGCTAACTATATATCGCGCACCCGCAATCCACTGCTGATGATGTCACATATTACATCATTCATGACATGGTCAGTGACATCACTGATGACATCACTGATCACAACATCCAGTGATTGTATGTGTCTGTAAAGTTTAAATATGTTTCACATATTGAAGAATGAGTGGATGTATAAGTGTCTGGATGAAGAATTTAGTAGGTGCATGACTGACTGTATGAGTGAGTGATTAAATGTGTCTCACTGAGTACATGGGTTAGTGACTAAACTGTCTTAATTCGTGCATCAGTATATATATATATATATATTCACAGAAAAAACCATAGGTTATAGTGGATATATAGTTAGGAATTTGCATTTACAAAACCTTGAAAATTCAATGAAAAAACCATAGGTTATAGGCCATATATAGTTAGGAATTAGCATTTACAAAACCTTATTTTACTCGCATAAAACCATTGAAATTCCATATATAGTTAGCTAACTATAAGCGCTAACTATATATCGCGCACCCGCAATCCACTGCTGATGATGTCACATATTACATCATTCATGACATGGTCAGTGACATCACTGATGACATCACTGATCACAACATCCAGTGATTGTATGTGTCTGTAAAGTTTAAATATGTTTCACATATTGAAGAATGAGTGGATGTATAAGTGTCTGGATGAAGAATTTAGTAGGTGCATGACTGACTGTATGAGTGAGTGATTAAATGTGTCTCACTGAGTACATGGGTTAGTGACTAAACTGTCTTAATTCGTGCATCAGTATATTTGTTGTTGTGTAAGCTGCTGCATGTGTTGATCAGTAGCTATAAGAGTGGCCATATGGGTTATTGATTGGTTGCCCAAGTATTTGAATGGGAGGCTGAGTGTGTGTGTGGGTGGCTGGGAGGTGCGTGACTCTGTGCATAGATGTGTAAGCAGTTGATTCACTAGGAGTATGAGTTCAAGAGTGCATGTGGAAACAGCTATATGGGCGGTTGACTGTGCATGGGTGTGTTGGTGAGTGAATGGATTTCTCATTGCTACATGTGCAAGTAAGTACGTATGTAAAACACAATACATGTGAGAGTTGAGATATATAAATAACTGAACATAAGAGCCAGTGAATGTGTGAGTGGCTGTATCGATCACTGTGAGCTTGTATCAGGGATTATATAAGAGAGTAAATATGTGTTATTATATGTTTGAATAAGTAAGATGTGTATAACTGTATAGTTGAGGAAATGGAGGTGTGATTGATTCTTTGCATGACTGACTAGGTGTGTGAGTAAGTCCATGGATGAGTGACAGTCTGTGAGTGTCTGTTTATACTGAGTGTATGTAAGGTTATATTAGAGTCTGAAGAGGTTCATTGTATTATCACATGAGTGATGTGATCAGTGATGACAAATGAGATGTCATCAGTGATGTCATTTGAGTTGTCATCAGTGATGTCATTTGAGATGTCATCATTGATATCATTTGAGTTGTCATCAGTGATGTCATTTGAGATGTCATCAGTGATGTCATCAGTGATGTCACTGACCATGTCATGAATGATGTAATATGTGACATCATCAGCAGTGGATTGCGGGTGCGCGATATATAGTTAGCGCTTATAGTTAGCTAACTATATATGGAATTTCAATGGTTTTATGCGAGTAAAATAAGGTTTTGTAAATGCTAATTCCTAACTATATATGGCCTATAACCTATGGTTTTTTCATTGAATTTTCAAGGTTTTGTAAATGCAAATTCCTAACTATATATCCACTATAACCTATGGTTTTTTCTGTGAATTTCATTGGTTTTTTAATAGCAAATATGAAAAGCTTTAAAATGTCAAGTACGTGATAGATAAAAACATTTTCGTATTTATGCACGCTGATGTGCTTTGAACGCTGTCCCCCCCCTCCCCTCTTTTGCCTTAGTAGTACTCTCTCTTTGCAGATACAGAAGGGTAGTTAACGCAGGCCTTTACCCCCGTTGTAATCCGTCGTACCTCCTTGTCTCTCCATTTGATTGATTGTTGTCCAAGCATTTACTGTTTTAGAATTGGTTCTCTTTGGATCATTCTCTATTTACAAACAAGCACAAAGTCGCAATACTCTGTTTAGTCTTTGCAGATAGTGAAAAATCGTGTAAAAAAATAAAAGTAATCGAGCAAAATCAGTAGGCCACTAATTGGATCTCTTTTTGACCTCGCTAAAATAGAAATATTAGGAACAACCCTTCTTGAGAAATACGAAAATAGTGAGATGAACTGAGCTCCACACCATGAGGGCTGCAAGACAGCTCGGCTCCATCACCCATCCCGCACAAAATAATGACAAACCCTATGCAAATATTAAAAATATAGACAACACACCAGCAAAGAAACAGGGTAAAACATTTTATTAAAAAACTATTTACATAACGTTGGTTTATAAGATGATGTCAGTAGTGGACCGATGTGTGAATAGATCGAAAACAGCACAAGGCTCCAAGATCCGGATAGCAAGCTCCTGGATGTTGGGTGCCATAGTTTAGAGTTCTGAATTTCAGCCTTTTTCAATGCCTGTGCTTTGTTGAATCAAAATGGCGGCTTGACACAAAGCTGACTCAAGCGTTGCTACTGATGCTATGCAGACCAAAACTGGTTTTCAGTTTGTACATTTTTCTAGATTTTTCAATCCAAGTTTGGTTGACTTTGTAGAACGATGGCTTCAGATTTTCAACATACGGTGTGGTGGCGCTGACTGGGAGGGGGCGCTTCGCTCCTGCCCCCTCCCCAAGTAAGATTTTCATACGTGAAAGTACGTTAATGGTTTTGGTCCCCGAGATGCTTCGATGTCACTACCATTCTCAAATAGCATAAGTTCTGGATGTTGGGTGCCATAGTTAAGAGTTCTGAGCAGCGCTTGTAACACTGTCTGAAGCTTATTTCCTCCTACTGCAGCTTCACTATTCTCAAAGTAAGTGAGTGTCGTTTGTGGACCTGACTGCATTAGAAAACAATATGATATGTTACCTTCCTAAACAGCTTGACGGAGGCCCCTGAGGGGCGCTGTGATGGCCATGGACTCGGAGAAGACGCTTGGCTCCGACACCCTCCCCAAGTCTTATAGCACTGGTGTAGCCTGAGATCGCCCCCGACATAGGCGGCCGGCTCCCGGGGTCCGGCGGTACTTTTTGCCTTTTGATGACTCTTCAATTCTGGACCTTGTCCCACAATCCGTTTGACCTGAAGACAAGCTGTAGTGGGGCGCCCCTTTATCGTTTTAGTTGCCATTCCGCCCGCTTTTGCTACACTGTGCCTCTTCCGCCATTCAGCTGTTTTCCGCCCGCTCTTGCGACTACAGCGTCTCGCTCACCATGTAGTTGAGATGCGCCCGCTCTAGCGGTGCAGCGATAGGCGGCTGCCACAGGACTCTCAAAATGGCGGCCGGCTCTTCGGTTTTGGGCCTGGTCCACTAAAATGGCCCTGGGACACCTTGGAACTCGGACGCTTGTCTGCTAGGGCTTGGGTCCCATTCTCGAAAAGCGTCCCCTCAGCCGTGAAGATTCTACAAAAGTCATGGGGGCCTCCGACTCCCGCAGGCTTCTGGTGGGGAGCGGCTGCCATGATTGCTCGTGGAATGGCCACGACGGAGCTACGAGATGGTAGTGGTCTCATGCTGACGCCAGCTTTAGTCTGAAACATCCAGAAACACTGTAGACTACCAATTCGATCAGTTCCGGTAGCGCCCCAACATGACCCGGAAGAGAAGAACTTGCCCTCCCCTCTTTGACTGATGGTTCTTGTTGCCTGTCCCCTCTGTTGTCATTTAACAGAACTTTTTGGACTGCTGAAAGGGGTTGTGTTCTGAACGCTGGTTGGTGGAGACATTTAGACTATATTCTTGACCTACGTTGTCGCGTAATGCGTTTTATGACACGCCGCGTTAGCGCACCCGGAAGTGATCCGAGGCGCGGCGCGCAGCGCGTAACGTAAGCATAACAGGTCATGTGACTTGTTAATAAAACTTTTCATTGGTTCATTTTACTTTTGTTAATTTAATGATGAAAAGCTTGGTCATATGACCTAAAAATTACGCTTTTTATTATTTTCGAACAATATTTTTTTTTCAAACATATGTTATAATATTCCAGGCTAATGTACTTTCCCGGAAAATTTACAACTGTCTGGCAAGTAAAATATATTCCTTTTTCGAGAAAAAGGGCGTTTCTTCCTTCCATGACGGAGCCGTTGAGTAAAAGAGATTCGGCCTGCTGTCTTAGTCGCCGATGCGCCTGATTATCAGATTCTTATCGATCACTTTATGTTGCAGACATGAAAAACACAACTGCCCTTGACCATTTATCTTTACTGCGTTCCTACATATTATACCTTTTATCCGTCATGTAATTGGACTGCTTTATTTCACTTGCCTTTTACTGATTCGAAAACAGTCACTAAAAGTAAAAACTTTACAAATGAAAATACTACTACCGTGTTTTGTTTTAAAAACCTTTATTGTGAAAATGTCAGTATACAAATACGGGCCTATAACCACGTGGGCCGGCCACGGAGCAAACTCAAATCGTATATGATGAGGAGACATTTACACTGTAGAAGAACGTAACGAGCGGGCCATTAGGTGACAAGAACAAAGGTGTCTAACAGTTGCGGAATTGGTGGACGTACATTTTGTAATTAAAATACGACAGGGCCACTTACAATAACATTTTCTAGATATACATTTGCGGGCAAAGAGTTACGAGTCCCATTTATACCGGCGCCATTTTGGGCGAGGCCGGGCAGGTCCAAGATATAGTCAAAATGTCTCCACCAACCATCGGCCAGACCAGAACCCCTTTCGGCCCTTTATGCTACAAGATGGTGTCTTCCATTCAGAAAATATTGGTGGCAGCATTTTGAAAGGAAACAGAAACAGCCGTTCTCCTAGTGAGTTTCACATTGTTACATTTAGGAAGAATGTTGAAGAGTAGTATGTGGAAAATCTGAAGCCATTTTTCTACAAACTCTCAATCAGCCTTGGATGGAAAAAAAAAACCTGAAGAATGTACAAACTGAAAACCAATTTTTGTCTGTATAGCACCAACAGTAACGCTTGAGTCAGCTTTGTGTCAAGCCGCCATTTTCATTCAATCAATAGCGTCCCCCTGCACACATTCAGGGACCTGGTCGTGTCTTTAGATGAAACGCATTGTAGGAAAAGAAGCAGAAAGGAAAAGGAAAAAAGTTCCGCCGGACCTAGTGAAGCTGCAGCAGGTGCAAATAAGCTTCAGACAGTCTTACAAGCACTGCTCAGAACTCTCAACTGAGGCACTCAACATCCAGGACTTGCCATTCGGATCTTAGCGCCTTGTATTTTTGTTTTGTTCTTGATGGAGGGGAAACAACAAAAAACAGGCATTGAAAACGGCTCAACTGGAGCAAAAAAAAAATGACTTCTTGGGTGCATTAGGGCATTTATGATTTTCGAATGCCGTATTCATCAGGTTGATGCTCATGTTGCCATAGGACAGCATAGCACCACAGTGTATACAAGTTAACTTCATATGTTCAGATGAGGCAGGTGGCATATTTAGCATTCACCTTCTTTGATCCAGGAGGGATGGAGAAAAACTGCCAGATGAAACTTGAAACTTGGCCATCCAGATCTCGGCACATCGGTCCGCTACTGACAGTGACCGCAACTCAGCTGGACACGCCGTCTTTCGGCGCAGCATTGTAGGATGGCCACACCAGTGCGGCAATTTGCTGGACACCACATCGGTGCCATCCGCATCTCGACGCGTTGTGCTGCCTTCGGCCTATTCGCACATCGGTCCGCTACTGACAGTGACCGCAACTCAGCTGGACACGCCGTCTTTCGGCGCAGCATTGTAGGATGGCCACACCAGTGCGGCAATTTGCTGGACACCACCTCGGTGCCATCCGGATCTCGACGCGTTGTGCTGCCTTCGGCCTATTCGCACATCGGTCCGCTACTGACGCCGCCTCACGTGCCAACGGATTTTCTACGCTTTTTGTAGCCCTATGCCGCAGAACAGGTCATGTGACTTGTTTATAAAACTTTTCATTGGTTCATTTTACTTTTGGTTTCCTAAAGATGGAAGGCTTGGTCATATGACCTAAAAATAACACTTTTCATTGGTTTAGAACATTTTTTTTCCCAAACGATGAAAGCCCCACCTTGTTTCTGGATCATTCAGACTGAAGCTGGCGTCAGCATGAGAGCACCACCATCTCGTGGCTCCGTCGTGGTCATTCCGCGAGCAATCATGGCAGCCGCTCCCCACCGGAAGCCTGCGGGAGTCGGGGGCCCCCAAGACTTTTATACAATCTTCACGGCTGAGGGGACGCTTTTCGAGAATGGAGCCCAAGCCCTAGCAGGCAAGCGTCCGACTTCCAAGGTGTCCCAGGGCCATTTCAGTGGACCAGGCCCAAAACCGAAGAGCCGTCCGCCATTTTGACAGCCATGTGGCAGCCGCCTATCGCTGCACTGCAAGAGTGGGAGCAACTCCACAACATGGTGAGCGAGACGCTGTGGCCGCAAGAGCGAGCGCAACTCAGCTAGATGGCCGCCACCTGGGGAGGCCCGTTCACGCCGCCTCCCCCCCCCCCCCCCCGGGCCGCCGCACGCCAATTTTCGGAGCAGCATTGTAGGATACCAAAACCAGTGCGGCAGTTTACTGGACATCACCTGGGTGCCTGTCGTACATGTTGTGTCAGCCATGTGACACTGGACACAGACCGCTACTGACGAGGCCTCCCCCCGCACCACCCGGGACGCCCCACGCTGTTTTTCTGTGCTGCATTGTAGGATCCCTAAACCAGTGCGGCACCCAGGCGACATCACCTGGGTGCCGTCCAGAACTCTGCACGTTGTGCTGCCTTGGGACTATTCGCACAACAGACCGCTACTGACGAGGCCTCCCCCCGCCCCACCCGGGACACCCCACGCCAATTTTCGGAGCAGCATTGTAGGATCCCTAAACCAGTGCGGCACCCAGGCGACATCACCTGGGTGCCGTCCAGAACTCTGCACGTTGTGCTGCCTTGGGACTATTCGCACAAAAGACAGCTTCTAACCATTGTTGCTTTTTGTGTTAATAAATGTTTAAATGTTTTTAGTTTTTGTTCTGTTCATTATCGTTAAAAGTTAATAAAGTTTTATAACCTTACTTTGTTGGACTGTTATCTATTTTTTGAAAAACGGGTGAATGGGGCCTTGAATCGGGTTATTGTCATGTGTGGGCTTTGGAAGTGTGCTGCTGCAGGATCGGACATTTCAAACTCAAATGCACGTTCTTTTTCTTACCTTTCCGAAGCATGGAGCGCAATAGCAAGCAGAGAAAGGGTGATGCACGTGTTGAACACTACCTGACCTGGCAAGTTGCTGGCAGTGCCCCCCCGCCCGCTCCTGAAAGAGGGCACACACACACCGCCGCCCCGAGTACTTCAGAAATCTTTAAAAGACCATGCGCTTGTTCATGAGGCTTAAATGGTTTATCACCTCTTCTAGAACCCCTACATCGACCCTCTGACGTTTCATGGAAAAATTACCATGTAACACAATACCAAGCCCTATCAGCTGAAACCCCCAAGGAATCGTGGGGCATATTAGCAAGGGGGTTTATCTCCGCTTTTTTGGCTTTAAAAACCATGAAAGCGGAGATAAAATTATTTCCCTATTATCAAGCTGTCGCTAACACCAGTTAGTGACACCTAAAAGGAGATAGCGACCATCTTGGGCCCGGCTTTGCATGTCAGTGATACTTATCACTAATGACATGCAAAGTGGCGTGCCAAGATGTTAGCGACTGGAAACAGTCCCTAACATCGCTACCTTCTATTACCAACTTTTGGAGATATTCGCACTAAGCGCGAATATCTCCAAAAGCTAACACCTGCCCTGAGCAGGTCTTAGCCATGTTATCCAATGGGAGGTGGATAACATGGCTAAGAGCATTAGGTCGATAATACATGAATATCGCTGACTTTTCTGCGATAATAGCAAGGTTTATCTGCGATAAAAATCGCCGATGTGCGGCGATAATTTTTGTCTCTAAACAAGTTATAGACAAAAATTATCGCTAGTTGTTAGTAATATGCCCCCGGGTTTTTGCTTGCAGAAATCGGGAGGCGGGAGACTAGCACTGAAATCAGTACTCACACGCCTGAATCAGGAGAATTGGCATGTCTGAATTCTCTACAGCTGGGGCCATAAACTACATCCGCAGGGGTAGGTGATAGCCTGGGACCAGCCTGGCATCTAAAATGGCTGCCGTGCACGACAAAATTGTGGCATTCGAAAAAAGGCAAGATGGCGCAGCCGCTGGAAGAGATATATCAACATATATCAGCCTCCTCAGCCACCCTCAGGAAACATAGGGGATTAGGATATGTCTCCCGCACCCCCTTATACCTAGTACTTTAATTAACGAAGCACAAAATGGCGAATTCCCGTTTCGCTACCAGTTTGCGGCCCAGTTCGCGGCCCGTGAAGCGCTTCTACCGTGAAAAATCATTTTTTTTTTATTTTCCCCACGGGACCCTTTAATAACCCCAACAACATTCCTAGGGGGTCAAGAGGGGGATACCTTGCCCCCTTTCATTAAATTCCCCCTTAGTTTTTCACCTTTTCTTCTCTCTCGATCCTACCGAGAGACAAGATGGCGGCCGCTCCGGACTGTCACGCAGCAAAAAAAAAAAATAAAGCTCACGCACAGCCGCTGGAAGAGATGTATCAACATATATCAGCCTCCTCACCCACCCTCAGGAAACATAGGGGATTAGGATACGTCTCCCGTACCCACTTATAACTAGTAATTTAATTTACGAAGCACAAAATGGCGAATTCCCGTTTCGCTACCAGTTCGCGGCCGCGCTTCTACCGTGAAAAATCATTTTTTTTTTATTTTCCCCACGGGACCCTTTAATAACCCCAACAACATTCCTAGGAGGTCAAGAGGGGGATACCTTGCCCCCTTTCATTAAATTCCCCCTTCGTTTTCCACCTCTTCTTCTCTCTCGATCCTACCGAGAGACAAGATGGCGTCCGCTCCGGACTGTTTAGAATGTTGACAGACACCGGAGAGCCAATCAGCTTTCTGCGCGCAAAGTTCCGATAAGCGAAAAGTAAGCGGACCGGATCGCTGTCCAGAGCGCTGTTACAGATATATATCTTGGTTTGAACGTTAATTTCGCAAAAACTACTGGAGCACATATATTGAGACCTAGCAAAGGCACATCGGGCTAACAGTCCCTACAATTTTGCCAAGTTTCGTGCAAATCCATTCAGCCGTTCGAGCTAAAAGTGAGTCCAACCGCCCTATGGAAAACTCAATGCAAAAAACGCGTTTTGGGACCCCCCTTTTTTCTCAGCCCCCCCTTGACGAAACCCCACCAAATTTTCAGGAGCTGCTCAGAAACAAAATGTGCCATTTTCCTGAAAATTTCAGCCGATTCCATCCACAAACGCCAAAGTTATTAGACATAGAATTTTCAAAAGTCCCATAGGGAATTTATCCTAACTATATATACCTACTGGCGAACGCCAGTAGGTAATATATATATCACCAAGTCAAAAACAAAGTTCGTACGCTCTCAGGAAATCAGTCCAAAGACACAGTACTGTTGAAACACAGGTTTAATCCACACAACGCGTTTCGCCTTGCAGCTTGTTCACGTGTATATATATATAACAATTTACAAACTTCATAAACAATGTAATAATTAGGTTTAAAGTAAAAAATGATTATTTAATTATTACTTAATTAACTTGCCATCCTATTCTCCTAAAACCTAGCATCCCAGACCTAAATGTTATATATATAAAGTAAAGTATAACACAATTTACATATTTGATAATCGAGTACAAATTAATAAAATTAATAATTGTCAGTTATTACTTAATTAACTCCGCAGCCTATAACCCTACAAACCCATCCACCCACACCTAAATTATAACTAAAATATATAATTATTACACAATTTGCATGATTGTTGATCAATGAAATATTTAATTATAAATTCATTATTATTTAATTATTACTTCAATAACTTCCGATCTTATATCCCTACAGACCTAGCAACCCGCAAATAAAATATAACTAAAATAAATCTGTGTCACATAATGCTTATATTCAATAATCATTTCTATAATTAGTAATGATATAATTGTTAATTATTACTTAATTTACCATCCCTATACCCCTATAGACCCTTCAGCCCACACCTAAAATATATTATTATTACACAATTTACATAATTCAAAGCAATAAAATAATACATTAAAATGTAAATGTTAATTATTACCCAATAAACTTCCCACATTACCCCCTACAAACATAGCAACCAGCACCTAAAATATAAGTAAAATAAATCAGTATTCCATAATGAACATGATTAATATCAATCACATAAATAATTACTTAACTTTCCAACCTATCCTCCTACAAACTACTACAACACTATAAATTACTATTAGCAATAGGATCAAATTCGAAATCACTTAAAATTACAAACTATATTAAAACAATATATATATATATATATATATATATATATATATATATATATATATACAATAGTAACATGAATTAATATTTGAATTGAAAAATACATTAAAATAATTAAAAAATCAATATTTTTACAACTATATTATTAAAAATGACATCAACAACAATATCCTTAACGATATTACTTACCTGAAAAAAATTATATTCTTGACACCAATATTTCTGCATCACAATATTTTTGTATCACAATATTTCTTTTCCATATTTCTCTTTCCCGATATTTACAACTTAATATTTTGTCCAAACACTCTGCGGCCTCCATCATCATATACCAAACAGCCTTAACTTTGAATCTTTAACCTGTACTGCCAGTACATTATTTCCATCACAATGTTTCAAATTTGAGGGAAAAGGCTTATCTGACTACATCTGTCTATGACATCTTTGCTGAAATCTGCTCTGACAAAAAAAAGAGATCACAGACATTTCCAGTGGCTTTTTTATTTGCATAGTGTCTGTAATAATTTGTAAGCATGGGCGTAAAATCCGTTCCGCTCACAGAATTTGCAGATTTTCGGCAAATCCGCGATCCGCGAATTCTCGCGAATTTCCCAAAAATTCGCAAATTCGCACGCAGCAGATTTTTTTGCTTGGTGATACAATATTGCAGCGCGCAGCGTTCACTTACCATCATTCAGCGTTTGCAGAGTTGTTTTTCTCCATGTTTTGCGTGTGCTGCGCCATTTTGGATCTTGCTGTGTGATCCCGCGGGAGTTTGTCGACCGCGATAAAGTCATCGCGGCTTGCCACCTTGCACAGCGAGAGTTTGTCAACGCGAGTACGTCATAAAGGCCCGTGATCACGCCTCGCGGGAGTAAACAATTGCGAACACGTCGATGCGGCGGGCAGCAACAATCTCGCACTCACGAAATTGCAAAATTTGCAATTCTGCACAAGAAATCCACCAGCAAGCAGCATAACCAGCAAGCAGCATAAACCTTCAGAAAATGATGATTTTTATCAGAATAACTCCTCAGGTTGACATTTGCCTGCACTTTTTTTTGCAAGGAGTCCATTTTGGGGGGGGCGGTGGGAAGAAGGAAGTGCCCCACAGTGTCCAACTTCCTCTTCCTGTCCAGCAGGCTCCTCCCAGTGCTTTGTTCATGTCCTGGTCACTTTAATTTGGATCTTGACCTGGAAGGATTACTTTTTGTGGATGCTGCTGGATATTTGGATTTGAGGCCTTTTTGACTTTCTTTGGATCACTTTTGGATTAGAAATTTCACAAGTAAGTTTGTTTGGGGCATTACAGTTGCTGCAACTACAATTTTGGAACTTTTTCAGAGTATTAAATAAAATATATTGTGGGTAGCCACAGTATCCAGTAGGACCAGGGTTAGTTATGGGTGCATGATACAACTGTTTTGTTGAATTTCAACATGATTGAGGGCATGGATGGCATTGGATTGTGGTGATTTTTGTGTGTTTTTTGATTTTGGGGGGTGGTGTTGGGGCATTTGCGCAGGGGTACTCAGTGGTGCATGGACTGAGTCTTTCTGTGGGGTCTCTTTAATGTAAACATCATGGAGGGCATGGATGGCATTGGATTGTGGTGATTTTTGTGTGTTTTTCGATTTTTGGGCTGTTGTTGGGGCCTTTTGCCCAGGGGTACTCAGTGGTGCATGGACTGAGTCTTTCTGTGGGGTCTCTTTAATGTAAACATCATGGACGGCATGGATGGCATTGGATTGTGGTGATTTTTGTGTGTTTTTAAATTTTTGGGCTGTTGTTGGGGCCTTTTGCCCAGGGGTACTCAGTGGTGCATGAACTGAGTCTTTCTGTGGGGTCTCTTTAATGTAAACATCATGGAGGGCATGGATGGCATTGGATTGTGGTAATTCTTGTGTGTTTTTCGATTTTTTTGGGGTGGTGATGGAGCCTGTCCATGTGGGTGGGGGCCATTTTGAGGACTGGTACAGGCAGGGCAAGGCCATGTGGTGGGGGTCTAGGGGCCATTTTGAAGCCAGGCAGTGTGCTTTGTTGTGCCATAGGCCTGCACCCAGTCTGCCATGCTTTCATCCATTATGCCCAGGGGTACTCAGTGGTGCATGGGCCTAGTCTTTCTGTGGGGTTTCTTGAATTTGAACATGATTGAGGGCATGGATGGCATTGGATTGTGTTGGTTTTTGTGTGTTTTTCAATTTTTTGGGGTGGTGATGGGGCCTGTCCATGTGGGTGGGGGTCATTTTGAGGACTGGTACAGGCAGGGCCTGGCCATGTGGTGGGGGTCTAGGGGCCATTTTGAAGCCAGGCAGTGTGCGTTGTTGTGCCATAGGCCTTCACCCGGTCTGCCATCTTTCATCCATTATGCCCAGGGGTACTCAGTGGTGCATGGGCCTAGTCTTTCTGTGGGGTGTCTTGAATTTGAACATGATTGAGGGCATGGATGGCATTGGATTGTGGTGATTTTTGTGTGTTTTTCGATTTTTGGGCTGTTGTTGGGGCCTTTTGCCCAGGGGTACTCAGTGGTGCATGGACTGAGTCTTTCTGTGGGGTCTCTTTAATGTAAACATCATGGAGGGCATGGATGGCATTGGATTGTGGTGATTTTTGTGTCTTTTTCGATTTTTGGGGGTGTTGATGGGGCCTGTCCATGTGGGTGGGGGCCATTTTGAGGACTGGTACAGGCAGGGCCTGGCCATGTGGTGGGGGTCTAGGGGCCATTTTGAAGCCAGGCAGTGTGCGTTGTTGTGCCATAGGCCTTCACCCAGTCTGCCATCTTTCATCCATTATGCCCAGGGGTACTCAGTGGTGCATGGGCCTAGTCTTTCTGTGGGGTGTCTTGAATTTGAACATGATTGAGGGCATGGATGGCATTGGATTGTGGTGATTTCTGTGTGTTTTTTTATTTTTTGGGGTGGTGCTGGGGCCTGTCCATGTGTGTGGGGGCCATTTTGAGGACTGGTACAGGCAGAGCCTGGCCATGTGGTAGGGGTCTATGGGCCATTTTGAAGCCAGGCAGTGTGCTTTGCTGTGCCACAGGCCTGCACCCAGTCTGCCACGCTTTCATCCATTATGCCCAGGGGTGCTCGGTGGTGCATGGGCCTAGTCTTTCTGTGGGGTGTCTTGAATTTGAACATGATTGAGGGCATGGATGGCATTGGATTGTGGTGATTTTTGTGTGTTTTTCAATTTTTGGGCTGTTGTTGGGGCCTTTTGCCCAGGGGTACTCAGTGGTGCATGGACTGAGTCTTTCTGTGGGGTCTCTTTAATGTAAACATCATGGAGGGCATGGATGGCATTGGATTGTGGTGATTTTTGTGTCTTTTTCGATTTTTGGGGGTGTTGATGAGGCCTGTCCATGTGGGTGGGGGCCATTTTGAGGACTGGTACAGGCAGGGCCTGGCCATGTGGTGGGGGTCTAGGGGCCATTTTGAAGCCAGGCAGTGTGCTTTGTTGTGCCATAGGCCTGCACCCAGTCTGCCATGCTTTCATCCATGTGTGTTAATGATGTTTACATTAAAGAGACCCCACAGAAAGACTCAGTCCATGCACCACTGAGTACCCCTGGGCAAAAGGCCCCAACAACAGCCCAAAAATCGAAAAACACACAAAAATCACCACAATCCAATGCCATCCATGCCCTCCATGATGTTTACATTAAAGAGACCCCACAGAAAGACTCAGTCCATGCACCACTGAGTACCCCTGCTTTCATCCATTATGCCCAGGGGTACTCTGTCAGTGGTGCATTTTATTGGTCTTTCCATTTTGGGGGGTGGGTATAATAAAAATGCTTACTTGCAAACTAATAATTGAAGCGCTACATATGCAACATTTATTTAACTGATGTTCCTCTGGCTTCGTTTGCTTTTAGGTGCAGAAAGACGAATCATCAGCCTCATCGTTCCTCATCATCAGTGCTAGGAACAAGTCCTGCTGCGGTGTGTGCAGCACAACGTCAGGTGTGGCCACAGACAACTCTGCAACTTGTGCAACTGCAGCCGGCTGTTCTGACATCTGAAGAAGATGGCCCCAAAAAAAGTTGCCCGTAGCTCCTCTAGCAAGAAAGTTGACAGTAAGGAGCAGAAGAAGCAAGTGGCGCCACTTACCAAGGAGACTGGTGTGCCGACCGCCGCATTTTTGGGGAAAAAAAGTACACCTTCAGCCGCAGCGGGGTCTGCTGGGGACCAAGCTGGGAGCAGCACTCCCGCTCCATTGGGCTCAGTGCCACCACCACGCCAACTTAAGTCCAAGCCCTTGAGGGCTGCAGAGGCAGCCAGTATAGTTGTTCAATCACCATCGACCAGTGATGTTGGCTCATCACAAGAGAGTAGCAGCATCCCTCAATCAACACAGGTTGTTGTAACTCATCAAGTGTTCAACAACTACAGCCGCAACAACAACCACATGTGCAAGTACAAGCCCAAGTACATGTGGAAGGAGAGGAAGCTCAAGGAGATGCGCAAGCAGAGGTGCATGGAGCGGCACAAGTGCCCACAATAGTTGTTCATACCGAAGTAGGGGCACATCAGGAAATCGACATTCAAGCTGAGGGATCATTTGAGGAAGCCACTCCTCCTGATCATTCATTGTCTTCCAGATCCCTCGCAAGGAACAAAAGATCAAGGATGGTGTCTACATCTTCTTCAAGCCCCCTTCCTTCTGATGATATGGATGAAAATTGGTAACCACCACGGCCGTCTGAGAGTGAGGCACACCATGATCTGACATAGGTAGCTAAGCGGAAAAGGAAGGTCCCCAAAAGTCTTGTACTTATGGAGTGTGATGATGACACTGAACAAGAAGTGGCGTATACTCCTGCTGATGAAGACTCTCACGACGACGACGCCGTCATCATAGACGTCACTGCAGCCCCAGCGGGCATGCAGCAAACAGACATTTTTACCCTAGCCCGAAATGCTGCTGAGCGTGATGTTGGCGATGTGGCAATGGGACCACCACCAATGCAGTTAACTAGTACACCACCACCTACCGCTTCCATATTTTCTCACCAGAAGGGACCTCCATCCACCTCGACCTCCATTTCCTCAATTAGTGGTGCTGCAAGTGCACAACGTAGTAAAGTTCGGCAACACACATCCTCCACTTCATCTGGCATTAGCATTCCCAGTATCGCCTCCTCCGCCCCCCACAGACATTTGAAGTCCGCAGTTTGGGACTTCTTTAGTGTTAGCCCAACAAGGGAAAACAGCCATTTGTACCATTTGTAAGCTTCGAGTTAGTCGTGGTAAGCTTGGTACCAACTATGGTACCGGAGGCCAGAGAGGTCATCTTGAGAGACAGCACACTGTCAAATGGCATGCGCACCTAAAGGAGATCAAGGAAGCCCGAATTGCAAGTCAACAAACTGTATCCGTTGATGTTTCATCTGATGATGATGAGGAGGAAGAAGCGTAAAACATTTCTTCACTTAACACCCAGTACCCCTGTCAGCAGCACACCTCCTGCAAGATATATGAGCCACACTAAGAGTGTGGGAGAGAGTGAGACACCAATGCGAAAAAGTTCATCATCACCGAGCGTAACTGGGTCGAAGAAGTCATCAAACCCGTAAAATGGTCCAGCCCACCATTAGAAGCATGTTGTTTTCAGATGCGCCCTTTGAACGCAACCACCCAATGACGCGTCTGTATAACACTAAGCTGGCTAAAATGCTAGCGCTGGACCTTCTCCCTTTTTCTTTTGTGGAAGGGGTTGGTTTTCTTGATTTAGTGGCAACGCTCTGTCCTAAATGGAAGGTTCCTAGCCGGTTCTATTTTGCCAGAGTTGCGGTTCCAGCACTACATGAAGATGTGCTGGAGGTGACTGGGGCAGCTTTGCAGAAGAGTGCTGTTCACACTATACATCTGACAACAGACATGTGGACCAGTTGCCAAGCTGTTGATTACATGTGCATCACTGCACACTGGGTCTCTTTTTCAGGGGTTAAAGCAAAGCTAACCGCAGGTGTTGACCCGGACAACGTTTTTAAAGCTGCTCAGAAACATGCAACACTAGCCATGTTTGGCATGGAGAAAAATCATACAGGAGAAAACATTTTGCATGAGTTTAACACATAGGTGTTACAATGGCTGTCCCCAAGAAAACGCATGATTGGTTATGTTTCCACGGATAATGGCGCCAATGTATTTAAGGCCATGGATAAGGGTAACTATTTCAGAGTGCCGTGTTTGGCGCACTATATAAACCTGGTTGTAAAAAAATTCTTGAGTGAAGAAAGTCCAGTGTGCGAGTTACTGACCATCTGCCGAAGAATGTGCACACATTTCAACCATTCTTTTAAGGCCCGGAAGCAGCTGAGGTGCCTGCAACATGAATGTAAACTGCCAGTGAAAGCACTCATCCAGGAGTTGGTAACACGTTGGAACTCAACCTTCTACATGCTTGAGCGTCTGTTTGAGCAGTGTGCGGTAGTCGATTAGTATTTCTTTACACAGGGTGCAGCTATGAAGGACATGAGAATACAGGTGGAGCAATGGAAGCTAGTTAAAAGCCTGACAGACATGCTGCGTCCTTTTGAGGTCTTCACGCGTGCAGTCAGCAGGGAGGACTGTAATTTTGGAAAAGCTATTCCATTGTTGCGCATGCTAGAGCACCAACTGAAGGCGGTGTCTTCTACGTTTCAAAATGACGAAGAAAAGGAACAAGCATTTGAGTTGGCGGAGAAGTCATTACAGCGCCTACTTTGCGATGAACGTCTTCAAAAGATCCACACAGAACAGCATTACATTTGTGCTACTATTCTGGATCCAAGGTACAAAAAGGCACTGGCAGGCAGAGTAGTCTTTCCTTTTGATGACGCAGATGTTACAAAGTACAAACTTTGGCTAGCTGTGCCAGCCAGTCGGTATGAAAGAGAACGGCAGGAAATTGAAGGAAAAGGCAGTACATCAGCATCAGCAGGCCATCCGGAGTCAAACAAATCCACTTCTGCATCTGTGGCTGTGGCAGAAGTGAGTGATTTTCCCTCTCAGCCGTTAAAGACACAAGCAACCGTATCATCTGCACCAGACACAACAGTAACATTGTGTGAAGAAGAGGATTGGCTAACTCAGCTTGGGTTTGCTTCTCAAAACGTCCCAGCAAAAAGTAAGCAAAGTGGAGGGACCCTGGAGAACCTTGAGTCGATGGTGCAGGACTATCTGAATGACTCAACAGAGGTCTATGTTCATGATGACCCATTGGCGTATTGGCATGGGAAAGGAGAATTGTGGCCAGATATCACCAACCTGGCTATAAATTACTTGTCTTGCCCACTCGCAAGCATGTCTTCTGAATGTGTTTTCAGTGCTGCTGGTGGCATTGTAACTTGCAAAAGGACCCGCCTCTCGCCCAAAAATGTGGAGAGGTTAACAATGATCAAGATGAATTAGCACCTCATACCACCAGATTACAAAATACGAGAATACACGCAGGAATAAGACGAGGAGGACACCAACTTAGATGAGGGAAGTTCTTCTCTGCTAGGTGACCTACTCCCGCCTGAATTTCGCAGAGTATGAGGACGAGCTCTTCTTCCCTGACACCGAGCCCTGAAAATGAGTCAATGAATCACTAACTTTCTTTTTCGACCTTATTCACTTTTATTCCTGTGTGTCTGTCTTTCTTTGTTTTGCAAAATCTATATAAAAAAACTTTAATCACCTGATCACAAAAACAAGCCCATCAGCAGAACTGTCTTCACTTATTTGCCTATTGATTTGAAGGTGCCGCAGTCTGCATTCCTCAGGTTCACAAGTTCACAAGAACATGCTCCTCTATCCTCCTCCAGACTCCTATTTCCTCCAAGCAGATGGCTGGATTACGCCCAATGAAGAAAGACTCTGCACTTGTGGGGGTGTTCTACTTCTTTGCGGGTGAGTTGACGGGTCTGGGGCATTGCTGTGAAGGTCTAATACCGGATAAAAGTGGTTTGGAGAAAATCGGAGAAGAAAAAGATTTTGCGCTTTTGATCACTTGCCTGTCTTTGGGGTGCTGTTTGGCGAGCTTTTAGGTTGTTGTGGGTGGGGTTTGGGTTCTGGGAGCACTGCCGGCACAGTCTAATATTGATTGCATTTGTTTTTCAGGAAATCCATGGTGGAAAAGGGGAGTTAGGGCCTAGCTGCACAGCGTATTTGGACTGAATTCCAGGTAGTAGGCCCATTTTTGCTTTTTGCCAGTTTGGGGTGTTCTGCTTTTTTGCGGGTGGCTGCAGGGGTTTGGGGCTATTGCTGGGAATGTCTAATACCGGATCAAAGTCGCTTGGACAAAATCGGAGGTGAATTTTTTTTGCGTTTTTGCTGACTTGCTTGTCTTTGAGGTACTGTTTGGGGAGGTTCCGGGTGTTTGTAGGTGGGTTTTGGGGTCTGGGAGCACTGCTGTCACAGTCTAATGTTGATTGCATTTGTTTTTCAGGAAATCCATGGTGGAAAAGGGGGAGTTAGGGCCTAGCTGCAAAGCGTATTTGGACTGAATTCCAGGTAGTAGGCCCATTTTTGCTTTTTGCCAGTTTGGGGGCGTTCTGCTTTTTTGCGGGTGGCTGCAGAGGTCTGGGGGCATTGCTGGGAATGTCTAATACCGGATCAAAGTGGTTTGGACAAAATCGGAGGTGAATTTTTTTTGGCGTTTTTGCTGACTTGCTTGTCTTTGAGGTGCTGTTTGGGGGGGTCCCGGGTGTTTGTGGGTGGGTTTTCGGGTCTTGGAGCACTGCTGGGTATGGATACTTTTGATTGCAAGAGGTTTGAAGCAAATCCATGGTTGCAAAGGGGAGTTAGGGCCTAGCTGCAGAGCGCGCACGGAGTGATTTTGGAAATTTGCCTGAAAATTTCAGTCTCCATTTTTTTAGTTTTGCTTTTTGGCTGTTTGGGGGGGTCTTCTACTTGTTTCCGCCTGGGTTGACGGGTCTGGGGCCATTGCTGGGAAGGTCTAATACCGGATAAAAGTGGTTTGGACAAAATGGGAGGTGAATTTATTTTGCGTTTTTCTGACTTGCTTGTCTTTGAGGTGCTGTTTGGGGGGGTTCCGGGTGTTTGTGAGTGGGTTTTGGGGTCTGGGAGCACTGCTGGGTATGGATACATTTGATTGCAAGAGGTTTGAAGCAAATCCATGGTGGCAAAGGGGAGTTAGGGCCTAGCTGCAGAGCGCGCGTGGAGTGATTTTGGAAATTTGCCTGAAAATTTCAAAGTCCCCATTTTTGTAGTTTTGCTTTTTGGCTGTTTGGGGGTCTTCTCCTTCTTTCCGCCTGGGTTGACGGGTCTGGGGCCATTGCTGGGAATGTCTATTACCGGATAAAAGTAGTTTGGACAAAATCGGAGGTGACTTTTTTTTGCGTTTTTGCTGACTTGCTTGTCTTTGAGTTGTTGTTTGGGGGGGTTCCAGGTGTTTGTGGGTGGGTTTGGGGGTCTGGGAGCACTGCTGGCACAGTCTAATGTTGATTGCATTTGGTTTTCAGGAAATCCATGGTGGAAAAGGGGAGTTGGGGCCTAGCTGCACAGCGCATTTGGACTGAATTCCAGGTAGGCCCAAAGTTTTCTAAGTGTGGCTTTTCCTGGGTTTTGCCTTTTGGCTTGTTGGGGGGTTTAAACTTGTTTTCTCCCGGGTTGACAGTTCTGGGGCTATTGCTGGGAAGGTCTAATACCCGAAAGAAAGTGTTTTGGAGACAATCCCTGGGGAAAAAGTTTTTGCATTTTCTGAGATTTCGCTCACTCTACCGTTTTCGGGGGGCTGTTTGTGGGGGTTCCTGGTGTTTGTGCGGGGGTTTGCGAGTCTTGGAGCAATGCTGGGTATGGATACTTTTGCTTGCTTGCAAGTGGTTTGAATACAATCCATGGTGGGTAAGGGGGGATTTGGGCCTACTTTACTTTCAAAGTACGTTTTGTCACCATTTTCTACTAGGCCTCGTTTTTGGAGATCTGATTGGGGGTCTTCTACATTTTTGCAACTGGGTTTAGTAAGGGTCTGGGAGCAGTGCTTTGGAAAGTCTAATTTTGTTCTAAAACACAGTTTGCAGTTCACCTAGCATGAGGGGAAAGATCCGCTAAATTAATTCGCCCATACTTATTTATCCTGCAAAAGGAGACTCAGACAGAGTACGCACTTTCGAAAATATTGTACTGTCTATTATGAAACTCAAAGTGTGACTTTTTGCACTACACAGCGTACATACCTTATATTTATTTGTCAGTGGTGTTCTAATATCACTTCCTGTTTTTCCATCAATAATTACAGGCCGGGTTTCAGCCTGTGCAATAGGAAAAAAAGGATGAAGTCAGGCTTCACATTAGCGAGCCGCAATTTAGCATCCGCCAGGCAGGCAGTGGACAGGGTGTCTTCTGGTCACCAACATTGATGGATGGAGTGTCAGATGGAATGGAGGAGTCCCGCTAATAAGAGGAATGGTTGGATGCATGCAACTTACCAAATTCAACAGGACAACTACAACAACATAAAGATAGAGTATCCGTTGTTTTCTAATGATCTTTTAAGTAATGTTATTGCTGTGAACTTCTATGAGTGTGACTGCATTTCTTTGATCTCAGCTTCTAAATTTATCCCTACAGCCATTGTATAGGTTTTACTTCTGCTATTTTACAAACCTAATTTAATGTACGAAGTGTTTCTCTGAGTGCAGACATAGGCAAGTGAAAACGCATAATTATTACTGCAGCCCTGTACTGTCGCATTCTTTCATTCACGGTTGTCGAAAGTACTACTTACTTTTCAGTAACCATGCATGCAGTAGTGCATGCACTTCCTTTATGTCACTTAAAAGATTTATGGATAGCTTTGTACCCAAAGACTTTATTATCTTCAATTATTGTTTGTCCATGCTGTGCTTTTTTTTCTTCTCTCATCAAAACTTTCCCAAAAACCCCCATTCCCATCCATTTTCCAAACCCTAACCCTCTTCCCCCGGGCTGCGTGGTTTTGATTGATGTGTGCCTAAATGACAGCAATAATTCCACACACTTGCTGGGGAGGATAAGGTCATAGCAACAGGCTGGTGAAGGAATCCGAATATATATTATTACTCAGCTTGACACAGACCCATGACTATTGGCAAATGAAAGCCGATTTTCATGTGCGCCATCAACTTGATTGATCATCAAGAACATCCTCCTCCTAGACGTGGCAAATGATTACGCTGCTGTGTCATTCACCTTCAGTACTATTTATTGTAGTAGTAGCCAATGTCAAAGAAATTCAATGCAAGTAGTACTTATACTTTCAATACTTTACCATTTGTTAGGCTACATTGTGGCACTGTTCTAGTGTACTGTCACCTGCTATATTCTCTATCGTACTCTTCTAATGCTACGGTAAGGACAAACAAGGTTTCACTTTCTTTTTTTTCAGATGCTGCAACTGTCACTGTGTAACACCACTAGTACCACCGCAATGATGACATTTCATCCGCCCAGGATTACCAACCTTAATCGTCATTTGCCGTGCAGCCAGCTCTGTGCCTAGCCCTATTTCCAAACACAATTTACAGGTAAGATAAGCGTTTGGGGGGAGGTAGTATAATGGAGTATTAGGAGAGACGAGAGACTGACGGTAGTACTAGTAAAGTCCTAGGACTATTGAATTCACTTACTCTGTGAGAGGCACTTAGTTTTGAAAACATTTGGGCAATTAATTACACAACTTGAATCAAGATGCCACTTAAGTTTCAGGAAAACAAACTTACTGTTAAACCCCCACCCACCAGCCTCAAAAGCAGTAAAAAAAACACGTATGCTAAGATAAAGTTTAAAGTATATTTATATCCCTAACAAAAATAATCTCCCGCAAGACCCAACCCACCCCCACTCCCTAACCCCAATGAATGTCCGTGAAAAGTCCAAAAAACCCAACTCCCAATTCCCACCCCCCAGAAGTCTTTAAAAAAGGGGCAAGGGACAGTCTCCTCCTACTGCTGGCTGCTGTTGAGTTTTCGGGCCAGGTCGGCATGCTCCTTGCGGAGGGCCTCGAGCAGGGTTTTCGTGTTGAGCAGCTCCTGCACGAGGTAGGACACCCTGAGGGAAAGGCGGTGCATCCTTTTTTTGCAACTGCTGTGGGGGGTAGCTGATTTATTTGCTGCTTGGCGGTGGCGGGTGGCTGCGGTACCCCGGCTCCGTACTGCTGGAGACCTGCTGCGCTGACTGGCTGACCCAGGGAGCGTGGAGGAGGAGGCACGTGTCGCCGTTGATGTTGTCGACGTACTCTGCGTGTCCTCCTCCTCCTGGGCCACCAGCCTCCGATATTCGGCGACAGTCGCCTCCAGCCTCCGTTGCCGGGCCCTTTTAGCCAGCTCCTTCTGTGTTGGTTTGGAAGGAGCATCTATATGAAGAAAGAAAAACATAGTCTGTAACCAATGCTCTTTAAGATTAACACAAAATGATTCAGCAGAAAGTTGTGTCACAGTAGAACTAGCAACTTGCAAGTGCAGTACAAAACTATTGTGGCCAGTATCTATCTAACCTCCCACTTCTTCATCCTTGCTCTAATATTAATGGGAGTTTAAGGAATCAATTCTACGAGCACTAAGGACTCACTCCATTAGAGTCGACTATGACAGTACACCAGTCTTATTCTTCTTCTTCTCTCTTGTTTAGAAAAATTGGTACGTTAACTTCTGCAAGCCGGCATAATGCCAGCGCAGTCAACTTGCACCCGAGAAAAACAGACGCCCGCCATGATGAGTGAGACAGATTTGCGTTACTGTACCAGTCCAGTACATGCAGGTGGTGATGCTCTTACTTTTCTATTACGGGTGGTACTGAGAATACTCTGTTACAAGGGCTACTGCTTAATTAATTTAACTTTCACCCTACAGTGCCAATGAATACTAGAAAAGCAAAATGAAGAAGATAGATAATCTGATTATCTATCACTGCACATGGTATGTAGTTGCTTACATATGGGATGACTTTAGGTGTGCTTTTTATTGAGTGAACAGTGATACATCCACACATGAATGACCGAGTTCTACTAAACTTATTAACAGAGGTAGTGAGTGGCCATCGTAATAGACGGATATATGCTGTGCTTGCAATACAAACTACTGCTACTATTCATAGTAGTATTCGGACAAAATTAATTTAAAACTACTTTTCCTTGCCTTTCCTACACTGGGACAGACGTGCGGGTGCGGTGTTACATGCTCTTCAAAGTAACACTTAGTTCATCCAGTGACCGTCTACTCTCTCTAGATACACAAATGCTATCTAAGAGTCAGATAGTACCATGATCCAGGCATCCATCCATTCAAGCTATATGTCGATCATTCTTCTTCATGTCTCTCATCTGGACAAACTTTACGTTTTCTCACGGGAAAACAACCTTTTCATTTTATTTGGGAAACCGCAAGCCATACATCCGTGCTTGACTTGCATTTGAATTTCAACCAAAGGATATATTGCGCACACATACAGTTTCTGTTTCACCCACCCATGCTGTTCTCCTTCCGCCCATCCTTCCTTCATCCTACACCCAGCCATGCATCATATTCCTTCCCAGCCACCTCGGGCACCAATCAAGCACGTATCATTCTTCTTTGTCAGTCATCATTACTTTTAACTTGCTTGTCCTTCCACACTTACTTACACCCTTCTTTCGCTTTTCGTTCATCCCATCCATCAAGTTCATCTCAGATCTGATTTGGATTCTCGAAAAAAAATTTGCTGCTGAGTTGAAGTAAATTTGAAGGAGGCTACTACCTGGTTGATAAAAACTTTGTTCTAAATTTGAAAGTCTGTTTAACAGTATAGTAACGTAAGTGTTGAACATATATACTACACCCATGCAGAGAGCACACTCTGCAGTCTGCAATCTCAATAAGTAAGGAATATAAGAGCTTACCACTGCCCGCCACTACCGTGGCAACCTGCACAGCAGTTTCCTCCGACACTTGCACCGCCTCCTCCCCAGAAGTGTCCTCCTCCACCTCCGTGCTGGCCCCGGCACCAGATGTTCCACCTACAAAGTACATTTAAGAATGTTAGATGTCATAGACATACACCACTCACTAGTATTTTGTCTAGGTATGAAGAAATGTGAATACAGAAACCAATCTAATAATTTGTTACTGTCTACTCTAAAGTGAAAATGTCCCCTTTTCCAGGAAAGGGTGTTGTCTTGCTGCACTTTTTGGCACAACTGATGAATGCTTTTTAACTTCTAAGAACAACAGCAAGATCAGATCATCATCACTAGGACGGAGTGACCAATGATTCAGCACCAAAAAGAAAAATTAAAGTTCAAACCAGGTGAGGGCTCGGCTCGCCCACAATAAATGTATGAAATAAATCACTAAGCACTTTTCCATTTCTAATCAACCGTTAATGTTTTATGACAAGCTTGATTTTAATAAGTGTTTTAGTTTTATTAAAGCTTTAAAACTTAAATAGACTCTGTGGTTTTTGGTCAAGAGTGACTGAGCAAAAGGTTTTGCACTTCTGGACTCTGACTCCGTACTCTTGTCCTGCGTTGGGTAATCATCATTGGGGATCAATCATCGATGAATTCGAGAGCTAAATGACTCTGCCACACTATCTAGTCAGTAAGGAGATTGGGGGTTCTTCAAAGTCTGATATCACTGAGGTATTTGGAAAGTCTACCTGCGCCTATTATAATTGATAAACAATGCACTATTTAGTGTCCATAGTTCTGTTTGTGCAGATTTGTCCCTGCAACAGTAGTAGTATGGATTGTCCTCCCATCCAAACCAAAAGTAAAGTAGTATCATATTCTTTCTTGGTGGTCATTCACATTTTATTGTTGGGAATTGTCAAAGCATAAACATTTAGAAGACTTGAAAAGACATTATGGACAATCCCAGAGGACTGCACTCAGTGCATAGAGCTTTTGCTGACTAGAATGGGAGTTTCGTTTAACACCTTTTGCCAAATGTGCAATCTTAGTTAGCTACACAGACAGACTAATAGGAATAATCTAGTAATACCACAGGGAGTCATAGTAGAGGCAGGATAAGAATTTAGATACAGTCTACAAGAAGATCAAAGATGATTTAGAAAAAATCGAATGAGGAATGCTAAGAAAAACAGGTACTCTATATTAAAATTAAAACTTACCGGGGCCAGCAAAGGAGCCCTGGCCTGACCGATCCTGGCCTTGTAGAGCAGCAGCAGCCAACCCCCCCCCTCCTCCTCTGTCCTCTTGCCCCTGGGGGGAGCTGATGTACAACATGAAAGAAAGAAAGACCCGAAAACATGGATGATTGTTGTCAACCAAATCAACCATTTCAAAAGAACAATAACAAAATATTTTGGCAAAATAGCAAATAGACAACTATTCCACGGGATATATTGACCTATCTCATGTGGTCTACTACGATATTAGTATTGCTTGATTTGCGGACCGTCGACTTGGAAAGTTACGTAACTAACTAAACAAACTACTAAAAAGGTGCGCCTAGGTCTGGCAGGCAGCAGTCCGCAGCACGCGAAGTGACAGACAAAGTCCATCATGATTGCAGATCAGTGACAACACTAAAAAGTTTCATACTACATTAACCAGTCATTAAAATACTCAAACTATCAATCCACCACCACTATTTCTTCTTATTGCCAGGTGTACAAAGGAAGGACTGGACTTGAGTGTGTAGGTGCAGATTTACAAGCCCCTTGCGGCTCTTTTGCTCCGTTGTTGCGTGACTTTTGTGACACAGCGGCAGAACAAAAGAGGCACCATGGTGCGGCGTATATTAATAACGTGACGAATATGGGAGATGCATCACGTTTTAAAACTCTGCGCCATCAGGGGGCGTTCCGGTGCAAGGGAGGGCGTTCCTGCGCAGGAACGCATCCTAAAAGTGGCTGAGGGAAATCTACAAGATTTCAATCCGTCACTTTTAGGACAATGATGCGTCACTCAAACCCTGCGCCTGCTTGAAGCAGACGTACGGCTTGACGCAGCATTGGGGAGATAGGGCACCCCAGAGCAGTGCTGGAGCTGCGCCATCGTTGCGACGCAACTCCAGAAATGCGCCGCCTTTACGGCACTGATGCGTAATGCTTCGGTGACGTTTTGGGCCCATGGTGCGCCGCATTGTAAATACAAAAAACACAGTTGATGGCCAGTTTTTTGGCACTCAAGGCTGATTTGCATATAGCCATTGTCTGACCTAGGGTGGTGTGAAGTGCAAAAAAACGATGGATTTAGGCCCAGATCTTTGTACTGGGGTGAATGTAAGACATTGTTCTGCATTCTGTCCATCAACTGTGTTTTTTGCAATTTTCACCCCGAATGGGCTGGGTATGCTCAGACGTGAGTCCCAGGCTCTCCACATCACTGGAGTCAAGCTATCCAGGCTGAAGAAGGCTGATAGCCAGAAACCGGACCTTGGATGCTTGATTCAGATCTAGGAAAGACATGGCTTGGTAGTTCGGGCTGGACTGTTCCCATGAGGCACAGGGTCAAGGCTGATTTGCATATAGCCATTGTCTGACCTAGGGTGGTGTGGAGTGCAAAAAAAACTATGGATTTAGGCCCAGATCCTTGTACTGGGGTGAATGTAAGACATTGCTCTGCATTCTGTCCAACTGTGTTTTTTGCAATTTTCACCCCGAATGGGCTGGGTATGCTCAGACATGAGTCCCAGGCTCTCCACATCACTGGAGTCAAGCTATCCAGGCTGAAGAAGGCTGATAGCCAGAAACCGGTCCTTGGATGCTTGATTCCGGTCTAGGAAAGACATGGCTTGGTAGTTCGGGCTGGACTGTTCCCATAAGGCACAGGGTCAATGCTGATTTGCATATAGCCATTGTCTGACCTAGGGTAGTGTGGAGTGCAAAAAAACGATGGATTTAGGCCCAGATCCTTGTACTGGGGTGAATGTAAGACATTGTTCTGCATTCTGTACATCAATTGTGTTTTTTGCAATTTTTACCCCGAATGGGCTGGGTATGCTCAGACGTGAGTCCCAGGCTCTCCACATCACTGGAGTCAAGCTATCCAGGCTGAAGAAGGCTGATAGCCAGAAACCGGTCCTTGAATGCTTTATTCCGGTCTAGGAAAGACATGGCTTGGTAGTTCGGGCTGGACTGTTCCCATGAGGCACAGGGTCAAGGCTGATTTGCATATAGTCATTGTCTGACCTAGGGTGGTGTAGAGTGCAAACAAAACGACGGATTTAGGCCCAGATCTTTGTTCTGGGGTGAATGTAAGACATTGTTCTGCATTCTGTCCATCAACTGTGTTTTTTGCAATTTTCACCCCGAATGGGCTGGGTATGCTCAGATGTGAGTCCCAGGCTATCCACATCACTGGAGTCAAGCTATCCAGGCTGCAGAAGGCTGATAGCCAGAAACCGGTCCTTGGATGCTTGATTCCGGTCTAGGAAAGACATGGCTTGGTAGTTCGGGCTGGACTGTTCCCATGAGGCACAGGGTCAAGGCTGATTTGCATATAGCCATTGTCTGACCTAGGGTGGTGTGGAGTGCAAAAAAAAAGATGGATTTAGGCCCAGATCTTTGTACTGGGGTGAATGTAAGACATTGTTCTGCATTCTGTCCATCAACTGTGTTTTTTGCAATTTTCACCCCGAATGGGCTGGGTATGCTCAGACGTGAGTCCCAGGCTCTCCACATCACTGGAGTCAAGCTATCCAGGCTGAAGAAGGCTGATAGCCATAAACCGGTCCTTGGATGCTTGATTCCGGTCTAGGAAAGACATGGCTTGGTAGTTCGTGCTGGACTGTTCCCATGAGGCACAGGGTCAAGGCTGATTTGCATATAGCCATTGTCTGACTTAGGGTGGAGTGGAGTGCAAAAAAAACTATGGATTTATGCCCAGATCCTTGTACTGGGGTGAATGTAAGACATTGTTCTGCATTCTGTCCATCAACTTTGTTTTTTGCAATTTTCACCCCGAATGGGCTGGGTATGCTCAGACGTGAGTCCCAGGCTCTCCACATCACTGGAGTCAAGCTATCCAGGCTGAAGAAGGCTGATAGCCAGAAACCGGTCCTTGGATGCTTGATTCCGGTCTAGGAAAGACATGGCTTGGTAGTTCGGGCTGGACTGTTCCCATGAGGCACAGGGTCAATGCTGATTTGCATATAGCCATTGTCTGACCTAGGGTGGTGTGGAGTGCAAAAAAACGATGGATTTAGGCCCAGATCCTTGTACTGGGGTGAATGTAAGACATTGTTCTGTATTCTGTACATCAATTGTGTTTTTTGCAATTTTCACCCCGAATGGGCTGGGTATGCTCAGACGTGAGTCCCAGGCTCTCCACATCACTGGAGTCAAGCTATCCAGGCTGAAGAAGGCTGATAGCCAGAAACCGGTCCTTGAATGCTTGATTCCGGTCTAGGAAAGACATGGCTTGGTAGTTCGGGCTGGACTGTTCCCATGGGGCACAGGGTCAAGGCTGATTTGCATATAGCCATTGTCTGACCTAGGGTGGTGTAGAGTGCAAAAAAACGATGGATTTAGGCCCAGATCTTTGTACTGGGGTGAATGTAAGACATTGTTCTGCATTCTGTCCATCAACTGTGTTTTTTGCAATTTTCACCCCGAATGGGCTGGGTATGCTCAGACGTGAGTCCCAGGCTCTCCACATCACTGGAGTCAAGCTATCCAGGCTGAAGAAGGCTGATAGCCAGAAACCGGTCCTTGGATGCTTGATTCCGGTCTAGGAAAGACATGGCTTGGTAGTTCGGGCTGGACTGTCCCCATGAGGCACAGGGTCAAGGCTGATTTGCATATAGCCATTGTCTGACCTAGGGTGGTGTGGAGTGCAAAAAAACGATGGATTTAGGCCCAGATCTTTGTACTGGGGTGAATGTACGACATTGTTCTGCATTCTGTCCATCAACTGTGTTTTTTGCATTGTAAATACGGCGCACCATGGGTGGTGGTGGCGTGGCGCACAATTACTGGCGCATACCTGCTACTTTGCAGGGATGCGCCGGTAATTGCAAATCTGCCCCTTAGTGTCTAGCATGACGCAGTTCTGTAAACTACACTCATACATAATTTCTCAGGCCAATGAAATGAACACAAAATCGAAAACAAATAAGCATAGTAGCAATGCTACTGAGAAGGAGAGCAGTGCACCTGAAATGCACAGAAGACTTTGAAATATAATTTATCTACAATGTAATCGGCAGCATTATTGCTCTTGGTAAAAAACAAAAATTAGCAATATAATAACACACAGAGCAGGAGAAAACAGAGTAGTACTAGTGTTGAAATAGCTACTACTACACACCAAGCCCGGGGATCTCGATGCCGAGCAGGTCGAGCAAGTCGCGTTCCCGGTCCAGGAGATCCGTCCAACGGTGGGTGGCCTGGTTGTAGGTGCGCCGGACCCGAGAGTGAGAATACATGGCCCGGCACACCTTCTCCCACTGCCTCCGGCACTCCCGGAGCCCGTAGCCGCTTGCGATCTTGCCGCCTGCCATGATGGTCCTGGGGAGGCGGCGCTGTTCATAGAAGACTAGTGCGGGCCACCTCCTCCGCGCTGAAGATCTCCCATGGCATCACTAGCTCCCCCCTCAAACGCCCGCAGGGGAGCCGGGCACGGGGTGCGGGGCCCTTCCCCTTCTCGGGCTGCTTCCCGGCTCCCTTTACCATGGTCTGGGCAGAAAGGAAGGTAAATAATAAATAAGAAATAGAATAGGGAAGAAGAAAAGAAAATATTTTTAAAAAGTAGTTTAAAATTAACTAAAAGTAGCAGAAAACACAAAAATATAGAGTTAGAATAATAGAGGGATAGATAATAAGTAAAATAGATTAAAGAAAACTTCAAACAAGCAAAGGATGGCAGAGATTCAGAGAGGATACAGAAAGCATGCCCAGAACCATAGCAATGAATGAAAAACAAGATGGCCGCGCCTGTTCACCACCCGTGGGTAAGTTCGCGCGAGATTGCCCCCGCGATCACGCGTGAACTTGTACTAATGAGCCGCACACTTTGCGAGATTACACATGGCGCCCGGAAACGGAAATACGTCACGCAAACAAGATGGCCGCGCCCATGTACGACCGCTAGGGTAACTTCGCCTCGTTGCGCTACCAGCGGCTTGCAAAAACGCAAAAAACCACACGAACTAACACGCCACAAAAAAACAAATCGCATATTCACACAAATTTGCGGCTTCGGAATTCGAGCTCGTGCAAATTTGCGCCCCGCGAATCCCGCGAACTTGCAGAAAAACTATTTTTGCAAAACTGAAAGCACGGTGCAAAAGTTCAAGCTCATCATTAGAAACCATTTCAGGTAGTGCTTCCTGAGAGGCCTCTCCAGAGTTCAGTTGCCTACTTGCAACTATTCTATGGCCCTGCTCTGACCCTCACAGCAGGCTCAGAGAATAGCTACAAGTATGCCACAAAGGTCCTGTTAGAAAAAATTACACTGCAACAGAAAGCAATTACAGATAAGGAAGCAGGTGCCAGACTGGAAGTTCAAATTCAGTGACACATTAATCAACCCCTAATTCATTCATGTCAGTTGAGGCAAGGCAGGTGTGCTTTTCCCCCCATAATCTACAGTGATTGAACAAGAGGGTGGCAGTGATGTACCAGAGGGTGGTATGGGTGAGACAGAGGGTGGCAGTGGTGAAACACACGTAGAAACAACTTGGTTGCGACCGTTGCGACACGATAAGTAAATTTGTGTTTGCAAACTGGTAAAAAACCCTCGCAAACTGGCAGAAACCCTTGCGAAAAAAGAAAAAAAAAGAAAAAATCCGCAAATTCGTGAAAGTTCGCGGATTTTGAGGATTGCGAATTCGTGAATACGCAAATTCGCGAAGCGCGAATTCGCAAAATTCGCCCATGCTTAAGTTGAGTGAAACTGGCTTTTTGTATTTTTTATGAACAGGATCCAACAGTGGCAAAGAATTTGTCTGTAGCATCTCAGTAAAGTTAGCTAAGGCTGTCTGAAAAAACCTTCCAGGTCTTCTGGTATCCTGAAAATGTTTGTATTAAATCAACAAGAGCTAGGGGGCCTATTAGGATGGCGGGCAGACCTGGGTCCACCCGCCATCCCAGCAGGAACGGGACCACCCACCTGTCATGCAGCAGTTCCGCACCCCTGATCATGATGCGACCGCCACCGCGGTGGTCGCATCTGGCATTTTAACATTGCAGCAGGTGCTGCTGGCTGCAGTACCCGCCGCAATGGTAAAATGCAATGTTGTACATTTCCATGCACAACGTAGCAGGCACTGTGCGGTGTGCATGGACACCCTTCACCCACTCCACCACCCCGGGGGTACGCAACGGGCCCCCAAAGCAAATACCGGCCAATTTTTCCATGGCAGCATCGCCGCCATGGAAAGGCCTTGAAAATAAAACATCATGATATGTATGGCAGTGCCTGCTAGGCACCTCCACCATATATGTATCCCAGCTCCACCCGGCCGGCAAGCGTAAATTGCCGACCATCGGAAAAGCAGTGGATGGACTTTCTGTCCGCCGCGATACCCACCACCATTGTATTGTGGCGGTGGGTAAATCACATTCTGATGGCGTGATGGTAGCCACCGCCGGCACGGCGGTGGCGATTGTTACGCCATCCTAATCACCCCCTAGGTTCTAAATCATTATTATTATGCACTCGGTAGTCAGTTGTGACTTTGAGTTGTGTGATTGGTCATATTTAATTGTAGTACCCTAAGAGAACTCCAGATCCTGCATCCATTCACCCAGGTGACTGACTTGCTGTACAGATTCAAAGGATTCATTGGGATAATACTGATTTCTACTTATTAGAACTGATAAATACATTATAAAACATTAGTGTGATGTGATTAGTATGATGGGGACAAAACATCACACAATTTAAAATAAAAAAATGAATTGCCCTTGTGGGAAACCAAGAACACATCTGTAGAGGAGTGACTATCACAACCCGCTATATTTGTAACTCCAGTTGACTATTGAATGTTCATTTATAGTTGCATTTGTTGCATATTATGTCAGTTGCACTGATTTAAGAGCGATCTCAACTTACTGGTCTTTGAGCCAGATGTACGACCCCTTGCGATCGCAAAATAGGTCAGCCCAATGTACCAACCCTATTTTGCGAGTCACTAATCAATTAGCGACTCGCAAAATAGGGTTAGCGACTCACTATTAGGAAGGGGTGTGCCAAGTGCGTCTCTTCCTAATAGCGACTCCAAAACCTATGTATGATGTTTTGCGACCGCAATTACGGTCGCAAAACACTTGCAGTTAACTACCCTGTTCAGAAGGTTGGTAAACCACTTGTAAAGGGGAACGGGTCCTACCCCTTTGGGAATCGATGCACAAATATTTTTAAGAGCAGGCAGTGGTCACAGGGACAACTCCCTGACCTTAAAAAATGAAACTGAAATGCTTCATTTTTATTTTTTTAAATGCATCCTGTTTTACTTTAAGGAAAACGGGATGCATTTAAAAAAACAACTGCTTTATTGACAAAGCAGTCCCAGACATGGTGGTCTGCTGACTCCAGCAGACCACCATCCCTGGTAGTGCCAGCCATTCCCAATGGGGTCGCAAATTGCGAAAGCCTCATTATTATTCATGAGGCATGCAATTTGCGACCCCATTGGGAATTGCAAACAGTGTCTGAGACACTGTTGTACATTGGATTTTGTGACCCGCATAATGTGACACGCAATGTGTCACAATTTGCGAATCGCAAATTCCAATGGTCGTACATCTGGCCCTGAATCTGATGATAAATTACATTCTCAATTACTGTAATTCAAAATAAATTATATAATTACATGAATGCAAGCCACAGCTACATGTAGCCAAGTTTCTGCATTTAAGCTAAATGGCTTTACACAGGTATTTTTGTTTTCTGTCACTATAACACAAACTCTTGTACTAGTACGTGGCTACCACTATTGAGGTGAATACTATGCAAAAACCATGGTAATGATTTTATTCATATTTATTTTAGTTTTTCTGTAGCCTGGGCTCAACACAGAAGGATGTTAGAGAGATTAACAGACACAGCACATATTACTGCATTTGAGTGGTATGTTGAAGATAGGTGTTAGAACACATTCCAATGTGTGCTTTGTTATTCCCACAGTCATTAACACCCCCCTTTGTTCTGAGTTCCAATTACATGTCAAAGATATAAGACAAAAGCGCAAGTAAATAAAAGAGCAGTTGTATACATGGACAAATCATAAAAGGGAAGCATAAACAATATACAAGGTTTTAAGAGAAGGACAGCTACAGAAGGAGCAGATGGTGTGAAGTTTCCCAAGACAAAAAGACTGCTACAATGCGTTGTTATCATATATATATATATATATATATATATATATATATATATATATATATATATATATATATATATATATATATATATATATATATATATATATATATATATATATATATATATATATAATATACTGGCGGTCGCCAGTAGGTATATATAGTTAGGACCTAGTTACCATAGGAAATTCCGAACATTCTATTGGGAATAACTTTGGCGCCGATTGAGGGATCTGCCTGTAATTTTCCTTAAATTCGCCTCGCTGTGCTCCGCTCCTTCCCTGAAAGTGTCGGGGGGATTCGTCAAGAGGGGGACGAGAAAAAAGGGGGTCCCAAAACGTGTTTTCCCCATGTTAATTTCCCTAGGGATATTCTGGCAAGGCTACAGCTCGAACGGCTGAACGGAATTACACCAGATTTGGCAAAATGGTAGGGACTGGTATGCAGCAGTGCCTTTTGTATGTTTGGTGTAAATCCCTCCAGTAGTTTTTGAAAAAAATTTAATGTGAAATGTAGCCCAATGCAATTTTCCATAGGACCTTTAGACACGGCTACAGCCCGAACGGTTGAATGGAATTACACCAAACTTGGCAAAATGGTAGGGACTGGTATGCAGTAGTGCCTTTTTTATATTTGGTGAAAATCGCTCCAGTAGTTGTTGAGAAAATTGAATTTTCCCAAATTATATATCTATGAGTGGAACACCGTGAGTGCACGTAAGCTTACCGTACTCTGTACCTTCCCGAGTATGAGCTGCATGCTGATTGGCTGCCACTGTCTGTCAACACTCCAAAACAGAAATTGTTGGCAGCCATCTTGTGCCTCGGTAGACTGAGGCACAGGAAAGCAGAAAAACAAACGTGTAGAACTCAAAAAGGGGGCAGGGTAGAAGCACCCTGACCCCCTAGGCCTGCTCAGGGGGTCCCACAAGGCCCCCCCACGCCCCCAAAAATATATTTTTTTCGGAAAATCATGGGGGTACGCGCACCGTACAAAGTACAGTAAGCTTACAGTAAGCTTACTGTACTGTACTGTACTGCTTTCTTGTGCCTTGGTTCTACCGAGGCACAAGATGGCTGCCAATACTTCCTGGTTTGGAGTGTTGACAGACAGTGGCAGCCAATCAGCATGCCTTTCACAGGAAAGCAGAATGCTCATTAGCTGTCAACACTTCTAACCAGGAAGTGTTGGCATTCATCTTGTGCTAGGTAGACCGAGGCACAAAAGAAGCAGAAAAACAAACGTGTAGAATGCAAAAAGGGGGCAGGGTAGAAACACCCTGACCCCCTAGGGCTGCTCAGGTGGTCCCACAAGGATATTAACATATTTAAACGTTATCCGCTAATAGAATTAGCATTTAAAAAACCTTGCAAATTCACTGAAAAAACCATAGGTTTCAGGCCTTATATAGTTAGGATTTAGCATTTAAAAAACCTTGCAAATTCACTGAAAAAACCATAGGTTTCAGGCCTTATATAGTTAGGAATTAGCATATAAAAAACCTTTGAAATTCACTGAAAAAACCATAGGTTTCAGGCCTTATATAGTTAGGAATTAGCATTCAAAAAACCATTGAAATTGCTCCTATATAGTTAGTTGTACTAACTATATTTCGCGCACCCGCAATCCACTGCTGGTGATGTCACATATTGCATCATTCATGACATGGTCAGTGACATCACTGATGACATCACTGATGACATAATTCATGTGATAATATGATGCACCTCCTTACACTCTAATATAACCTTTGACACACCCAGTGTTAAATCCAGACTACCATTCTTGAAACCATTGACACACCAATACCAGTTACTACATACGCACTCACTGATTGCTAGGTTTACACACACATCCACTTATTCACCCATAGAATCACTCATACATACAGTCACTCATCAATACAAATCTAACATATGCACTCATACCCCTATAAAGACACTCACACACTGCCACTCATCCATGGAGTTACTCACACACCTAGTCAGTCATGCAAATAATCAATCACACTTCAATTTCCTCAACTATACAGTTATACACAAAACACCTTACTTATTCAAACATATACTAACACATACTTACTCTCTTATACAATCACTGATACAAGTGCACAATGATCCATACAGCCACTCGCACAATCACTGGCTCTCATGTATAGTCATTTATATATGCCAACTCTCACATGCACTGTGTTTTACATATGTACTTACTTGAACATGTAGCACCGAGATATCCATTCACTCACCAACACACACATGCACACATGCACACAGTCAACCGCCCATACACCTGTTTCCACATGCACTCTTAAACCCATACACCTAGTGAATCAACTGCTCACACATCTATGCACAGAGTCACACACCTCCCAGCCACCCACACACACACTCAGTCTCCCATACAAATACTTGGGCAACCAATCAATAACCCATATAGCCACTCATATAGCTACTGATCAACACATGCAGCACTTACACAACAACAGACATACTGATGCACACATTCAGAGAGTTTAGTCACTAATCCATGCATTCACTAAGACAAAATTAATCACTCACTCATACAGTCAGTCACGCACCTACTAAATCCTTCATCCAGACACTTATACATCCACTCATTCTTCAATATGTAAAACATATTTAAATTTTACAGAAACATACAGTCACTCGATGATGTCATCAGTGATGTAATCAGTGATGTCATTTGAGATGTCATCAGTGATGTCATCAGTGATGTAATTGACCATGTCATGAATGATGTAATATGTGACATCATCAGCAGTGGATTGCGGGTGCGCGAAATATAGTTAGTACAACTAACTAAATAGGAGCAATTTCAATGGTTTTTTAAATGCTAATTCCTAAGTATATAAGGCCTGAAACCTATGTTTTTTTCAGTGAATATATATATATATATATATATATATATATATATATATATATATATATATATATATATATATATATATATATATATATATATATATATATATATATCCACTACAAAGCTGCTCCTGCTGCAACGTGGTGACCCATGGACAAGTGGCGTACACTCCGGCGGAGCCACCGGAAATTAATTATCCAATAACAAGAGTCCAGTGAAGTACGCTCTCACGTGATCAAGGCAGGTCGCCGAAACGCGTTGTGTGATTAAACCAAGGTTGCAATATACTTCTGGCCTGAGTTTTGATTCCTGAGAGCGTACTTCACTGGACTCTTGTTATTGGATATATATATATATATATATATATATATATATATATATATATATATATATATATATATATATATATATTACCTACTGGCTATCGCCAGTAGGTATATATAGTTAGGATTTTTTCCCTATGGGATTTCTGAAAATTCTATGTCTAATAACTTTGGCGTTTGTGGACGGAATCGGCTGAAATTTTCAGGAAAATGGCACATTTTGTTTCTGAGCAGCCCCTGAAAATGTGGTGGGGTTTCGTCAAGGGGGGGCTGAGAAAAAAGGGGGGTCCCAAAACGCGTTTTTTGCATTGAGTTTTCCATAGGGCGGTTGGACTCACTTTTAGCTCGAACGGCTGAATGGATTTGCACGAAACTTGGCAAAATTGTAGGGACTGTTAGCCCGATGTGCCTTTGCTAGGTCTCAATATATGTGCTTTAGTGGATTTTGAGAAATTAACGTTCAAATCAAGATATATATCTGTAACAGCGCTCTGGGCAGCGATCCGGTCCGCTTACTTTTCGCGAAACGGAACTTTGCGCGCAGAAAGCTGATTGGCTCTCCGGTGTCTGTCAACATTCTAAACAGTCCGGAGCGGCCGCCATCTTGTCTCTCGGTAGGATCGAGAGAGAAGAAGAGGTGAAAAACGAAAGGGGAATTTAATGAAAGGGGGCAAGGTATCCCCCTCTTGACCCCCTAGGAATGTTGTTGGGTTATTAAAGGGTCCCGTGGGGAAAATAAAAAAAAAATGATTTTTCACGGTAGAAGCGCGGCCGCGAACTGGTAGCGGAACGGCAATTCGCCATTTTGTGCTTCGTTAATTAAATTACTAGTTATAAGTGGGTGCGGGAGACGTATCCTAATCCCCTATGTTTCCTGAGGGTGGCTGAGGAGGCTGATATATGTTGATACATCTCTTCCAGCGGCTGTGCGTGAGCTTTTTTTTTTTTTTGCTGCGTGACAGTCCGGAGCGGCCGCCATCTTGTCTCTCGGTAGGATCGAGAGAGAAGAAAAGGTGAAAAACTAAGGGGGAATTTAATGAAAGGGGGCAAGGTATCCCCCTCTTGACCCCCTAGGAATGTTGTTGGGGTTATTAAAGGGTCCCGTGGGGAAAATAAAAAAAAATGATTTTTCACGGTAGAAGCGCTTCACGGGCCGCGAACTGGGCCGCAAACTGGTAGCGAAACGGGAATTCGCCATTTTGTGCTTCGTTAATTAAAGTACTAGGTATAAGGGGGTGCGGGAGACGTATCCTAATCCCCTGTTTCCTGAGGGTGGCTGAGGAGGCTGATATATGTTGATACATCTCTTCCAGCGGCTGCGCCATCTTGCCTTTTTTCGAATGCCACAATTTTGTCGTGCACGGCAGCCATTTTAGATGCCAGGCTGGTCCCAGGCTATCACCTAACCCTGCGGATGTAGTTTATGGCCCCAGCTGTAGAGAATTCAGACATGCCAATCCTCCTGATTCAGGCGTGTGACTACTGATTTCAGTGCTAGTCTCCCGCCTCCCGATTTCTGCAAGCAAAAACCCGGGGGCATATTACGAACAACTAGCGATAATTTTTGTCTCTAACTTGTTTAGAGACAAAAATTATCGCCGCACATCGGCGATTTTTATCGCAGATAAACCTTGCTATTATCGCAGAAAAGTCAGCGATATTCATGTATTATCGACCTAATGCTCTTAGCCATGTTATCCACCTCCCATTGGATAACATGGCTAAGAACTGCTCAGGGCAGGTGTTAGATTTTGGAGATATTCGCGCTTAGCGCGAATATCTCCAAAAGTTGGTAATAGAAGGTAGCGATGTTAGGGACTGTTTCCAGTCGCTAACATCTTGGCACGCCACTTTGCATGTCATTAGTGATAAGTATCACTGACATGCAAAGCGGGGCCCAAGATGGTCGCTATCTCCTTTTAGCTGTCACTAACTGGTGTTAGCGACAGCTTGGTAATAGGGAAATAATTTTATCTCCGCTTTCATGGCTTTTAAAGCCAAAAAAGCGGAGATAAACCCCCTTGATAATATGCCCCACGATTCCTTGGGGGTTTCAGCTGACAGGGCTTGGTATTGTGTTACATGGTAATTTTTCCATGAAACGTCAGAGGGTCGATGCAGGGGTTCTAGAAGAGGTGATAAACCATTTAAGCCTCATGAACAAGCGCATGGTCTTTTAAAGATTTGTGAAGTATTCGGGGCGGCGGTGTGTGTGTGCCCTCTTTCAGGAGCGGGCGGGGGGGCACTGCCAGCAACTTGCCAGGTCAGGTAGTGTTCAACACGTGCATCACCCTTTCTCTGCCTGCTATTGCGCTCCATGCTTCGGAAAGGTAAGAAAAAGAACGTGCATTTGAGTTTGAAATGTCCGATCCTGCAGCAGCACACTTCCAAAGCCCACACATGACAATAACCCGATTCAAGGCCCCATTCACCCGTTTTTAAAAAAATAGATAACACTCCAACAAAGTAAGGTTATAAAACTTTATTAACTACTAACTTTAACGAACGGAACAAAAACTAAAAACATTTAAACATTTCTCAACACAAAAAGCAACAATGGTTAGAAGCTGTCTTTTGTGCGAATAGTCCCAAGGCAGCACAACGTGCAGAGTTCTGGACGGCACCCAGGTGATGTCGCCTGGGTGCCGCACTGGTTTAGGGATCCTACAATGCTGCTCCGAAAATTGGCGTGGGGCGTCCCGGGTGGGGCGGGGGGAGGCCTCGTCAGTAGCGGTCTGTTGTGCGAATAGTCCCAAGGCAGCACAACGTGCAGAGTTCTGGACGGCACCCAGGTGATGTCGCCTGGGTGCCGCACTGGTTTAGGGATCCTACAATGCAGCACAGAAAAACAGCGTGGGGCGTCCCGGGTGGTGCGGGGGGAGGCCTCGTCAGTAGCGGTCTGTGTCCAGTGTCACATGGCTGACACAACATGTACGACAGGCACCCAGGTGATGTCCAGTAAACTGCCGCACTGGTTTTGGTATCCTACAATGCTGCTCCGAAAATTGGCGTGCGGCGGCCCGGGGGGGGCGTGGGGGAGCCGGCGTGAACGGGCCTCCCCAGGTGGCGGCCATGTAGCTGAGTTGCGCTCGCTCTTGCGGCCACAGCGTCTCGCTCACCATGTTGTTGAGTTGCTCCCACTCTTGCAGTGCAGCGATAGGCGGCTGCCACATGGCTCTTAAAATGGCGGACAGCTCCTCGGATTTAGGCCTGGTCCACTGAAATGGCCCTGGGACACTTTGGAACTCGGACGCTTGCCTGCTAGGGCTTGGGCTCCATTCTCGAAAAGCGTCCCCTCAGCCGTGAAGATTGTATAAAAGTCTTGGGGGCCCCCGACTCCCGCAGGCTTCCGGTGGGGAGCGGCTGCCATGATTGCTCGCGGAATGACCACGACGGAGCCACGAGATGGTGGTGCTCTCATGCTGACGCCAGCTTCAGTCTGAATGATCCAGAAACAAGGTGGGGCTTTCATCGTTTGGGAAAAAAAAATGTTCTAAACCAATGAAAAGTGTTATTTTTAGGTCATATGACCAAGCCTTCCATCTTTAGGAAACCAAAAGTAAAATGAACCAATGAAAAGTTTTATAAAGAAGTCACATGACCTGTTATGCGGCATAGGGCTACAAAAACCGTAGAAAATCCGTTGGCACGTGAGGCGGCGTCAGTAGCGGACCGATGTGCGAATAGGCCGAAGGCAGCACAACGCGCTGAGATCCGGATGGCACCGAGGTGGTGTCAAGCAAATTGCCGTACTGGTGTGGCCATCCTACAATGCTGCGCCGAAAGACGGCGTGTCCAGCTGAGTTCCGGTCACTCTTGCGGTACAGTGAGTCGAACGCGCCGAGATCCGGATGGCACCGAGGTTGTGTCCAGCAAGTTGCTGCACTGGTGTGGCCATCCTACAATGCTGTGCAGCCGCCTATCGCTGCACCGCAAGAGCGGGAGCAACTTAACTACATGGTGAGCGAGACGCTGTAGTCGCAAGAGCGGGCGGTAAACAGCTGAATGGCGGAAGAGGCACAGTGTAGCAAAAGCGGGCGGAATGGCAACTGAAACGGTAAAGGGGCGCCCCACTACAGCGTGTCTTCAGGTCAAACGGATTGTGGGACAAAGTCCAGAATAGAAGAGTCATCAAAAGGCAAAAAGTTCCGCCGGACCCCGGGAGCCGGCCGCCTATGTCGGGGGCGATCTCAGGCTACACCAGTGCTATAAGACTTGGGGAGGGGGTCGGAGCCAAGCGTCTTCTCCGAGTCCGTGTCATCACACCGCCCCTCGGGGGCTTCCGTCAAGCGGTTTAGGGAGGTACCATATAACATTGTTTTCAAATGCAGTCAGGTCCACAAACGACCCTCACTTACTTTGGAATAGTGAAGCTGCAGTAGGTGGAAATAAGCTTCAGACAGTCTTACAAGCACTGCTTTTGTAAACATTTTTTGTTTTTTTTGTATTTTTGCACAGTTTTATATATTTTTTTTGTTTTTGATGGAGGGGAAACAACAAAGCACAGGCATTGAAAAAGGCTCAAACTCAGAACTCTGAACTATGGCACCCAATATCCAGGACTTTCCATCCGGATCTTGGCGCCTTGTGCTGCTTCCGACCTATTCACACATCGGTCCACTACTGACATCATCTTATAAACCAACGTTATGTAAATAGTTATTTAATAAAATGTTTTACCCTGTTTCTTTGCTGGTGTGTTGTCTATATTTTTAATATTTGCATAGGGTTTGTCGTTATTTTGGGCGGGGTGGGTGACGGAGCCGAGTTGTCTTGCAGCCCTCATGGTGTGGAGCTCAGTTCATCTCACTATTTTCGTATTTCTCATGAAGGGTTGTTTATAATATTTCTATTTTAGCGAGGTCAAAAAGAGATCCAATTAGTGGCCTACTGATTTTGCTCGATTACTTTTATTTTTTTACACGATTTTTTACGATCTGCAAAGACTAAACAGAGTATTGCGACTTTGTGCTTGTTTGTAAATAGAGAATGAACCAAAGAGAATCAATTGAAAAAAAGTAAATGCTTGGATAATAATCAATCAAATGGAGAGACAAGCAGGCAGGACGGATTACAACGGGGGTAAAGGCCTGCGTTAACTACTCTTCACTATCTGCAAAGAGAGAGTACTACTAAGAGAAAAGAGGGGAGGGGGGCAGCGTTCAAAGCACATCAGCGTGCATAAATACGAAAATGTTTTTATCTATCACGTACTTTACATTTTAAAGCTTTTCATATTTGCTATTAAAAAACCAATGAAATTCACAGAAAAAACCATAGGTTATAGTGGATATATAGTTAGGAATTTGCATTTACAAAACCTTGAAAATTCAATGAAAAAACCATTGGTTTTAGGCCATATATAGTTAGGAATTAGCATTTACAAAACCTTATTTTACTCGCATAAAACCATTGAAATTCCATATATAGTTAGAAGCGCTAACTATATATCGCGCACCCGCAATCCACTGCTGATGATGTCACATATTACATCATTCATGACATGGTCAGTGACATCACTGATGACATCACTGATGACATCTCAAATGACATCACTGATGACAACTCAAATGACATCACTGATGACATCACTGATGACATCTCAAATGACATCACTGATGACATCACTGATGACAACTCAAATGACATCACTGATGACATCTCATTTGTCATCACTGATCACATCACTCATGTGATAATACAATGAACCTCTTCAGACTCTAATATAACCTTACATACACTCAGTATAAACAGACACTCACAGACTGTCACTCATCCATGGAGTTACTCACACACCTAGTCAGTCATGCAAAGAATCAATCACACCTCCATTTCCTCAACTATACAGTTATACACATCTTACTTATTCAAACATATAATAACACATATTTACTCTCTTATATAATCCCTGATACAAGCTCACAGTGATCGATACAGCCACTCACACATTCACTGGCTCTTATGTTCAGTTATTTATATATGTCAACTCTCACATGTATTGTGTTTTACATACGTACTTACTTGCACATGTAGCAATGAGAAATCCATTCACTCACCAACACACCCATGCACAGTCAACCGCCCATATAGCTGTTTCCACATGCACTCTTGAACTCATACTCCTAGTGAATCAACTGCTTACACATCTATGCACAGAGTCACGCACCTCCCAGCCACCCACACACACACTCAGCCTCCCATTCAAATACTTGGGCAACCAATCAATAACCCATATGGCCACTCTTATAGCTACTGATCAACACATGCAGCAGCTTACACAACAACAAACATACTGATGCACAAATTAAGACAGTTTAGTCACTAACCCATGCACTCAGTGAGACACATTTAATCACTCTTTCATACAGTCAGTCATGCACCTACTAAATTCTTCATCCAGACACTTATACATCCACTCATTCTTCAATATGTAAAACATATTTAAACTTTACAGACACATACAATCACTGGATGTTGTCATCAGTGATGTCATCAGTGATGTCATTTGAGATGTCATCAGTGATGTCATCAGTGATGTCACTGACCATGTCATGAATGATGTAATATGTGACATCATCAGCAGTGGATTGCGGGTGCGCGATATATAGTTAGCGCTTCTAACTATATATGGAATTTCAATGGTTTTATGCGAGTAAAATAAGGTTTTGTAAATGCTAATTCCTAACTATATATGGCCTAAAACCAATGGTTTTTTCATTGAATTTTCAAGGTTTTGTAAATGCAAATTCCTAACTATATATCCACTATAACCTATGGTTTTTTCTGTGAATATATATATATATATATATGAATCATCCAAATTTCCCTCTCCAAAAGGAAATAACGCAGGATACCTCTGGATGCTTAATCAAGATGTTTATTTAGGCAAACGTGGCAACTGCCTACCGACGCGTTTCGCCAGTTACGGCTTGTTCACGGTAAATCTGTGAAAGTGACCAGTGGCACTGGTCACTTTCACAGCTTTACAGGAAATGATATAGCCATCATTAGGGGCACATCACAAGCCTGCACACAAATTAGCCTATATACATAATGAAGAAAAACATTATTTATACTGTGTTCTTTACTTTGTGTTGGCTTTCATTTCTTTCATTGCAGCTGAGAACAAAGTTCTCATAATACGGAATGAATATAACTGTAACATTAATCAGATCCTGGGGACAGTGTTCCGCCTGACATGAATAACGAAAGGGTTTTTCCTGCAAAATATCGATCCTGACGAAAGCCATCGACCAGGTGGGGCGCAGTTGGACTGAAACATGTAGACTTTTTTTTTTACTTATGATGTAAAGGATACATTATACATCCTATTTTCACATCCACTTTTGTTTTAACCTCACCCTGCTCCCAAAAAAAGATTTTATAGGAATAAAGGTTAATTTATTAGCACATTTTTATTATTGGATCCCAATTGATCTCAATTGATCTCTCGAGCCAAAGGGATTACCTCCTGGTGGAGGAAACAAGACCTAATGATGATGCTATCAACCATTAGTATGCAGATAGCAAAGCGTATACCACTGGAAGGAAATAGTTGTTCATGGTCCTACAGACATTTCATTGAGATCCCTGTAGATCACATGACCGCACTCTCTTATTTATTTTTTATTAATGAGGTAAATCAAAATTTGCCTCACAGTTTTCTGCGAATATCACCGTAGCGACTTAAAAAAAACTTTGCACATCTGGCCCTTGGTGCTGTGTCTTATCTGGGTGGTTAGTTATTCCTGTTTTGGGAACATTAATCTAACATGACATAGCCAAGATGCTCTTTGGATTTGCTCAAATTAAAATAAATGAATTTATTTTCTGATTCATTTAAGGGTATCTCTCAGACATCCAGTTCTATCTATGAGCTGTATTTAATTTGATTAATAAATAGATACACCTTCTTTATTCTGAGCTATGTCTGAGTGGGTTTCCCCGACATAATATCAATGTTAATAATATCGATGAAAAATATAGAATGCAAAAATATCGACTCCCTATACTTAAAGAAGTAAGTACAAAAATATTGAATCGAAATATTGGAGTAAAAATATAGATGTAAAAAATATTGATTAAAAAATATATAAAGAAATAAACTATATTGAATAATAATATTATTTTTAAGAAAATTAATGAAATGTAATATACATTTTGTCTAAATTTAACAAATAAAAGTAATTTATAGAAATATAAATACGCAATCATAATAATTTACACATATACATATATTTAACTATTATTTTTATTTTTAAACTTTAAAACTATATAAAAATAATATATATATATCAATTATTTAAAATTAAACTTACACTCCGCATTATAATAAATGCAACAGTAAGGAAAATGTTGGATAGCAAAATAATTAAATTTACTATTCCAACTCCAGTGTGTGCAAAGTTGGGAAAGTGTTGGATAGCAGAGGGGTAAACATTAATATTCCCACTCCAGTAAGACAAACAGTAGGGAAAGTATTGGATACTGAAGGGGCAAAAATGACTATTCCCACTCCATTGAGTGCAACAGTAGGGAAAGTGCTGGATAGCGGAGCGGTTAAAATTATTTACTATTCCCACTCTAGTGTGTGCAACAGTAGGGAAAGTGCCGGATAGCGGAGGCATAAAAATTACTATTCCCACTCCAGTGAGTGCAACAGTAGGGAAAGTATTGGAGAGCAGAGGGGTAAAAATTACTATTCCCACTCCAGTGAGTGCAACAGCAGGGAAAGTGTTGGACAGCGGAGGGGTAAATTTACTATTCCCACTCCAGTGAGCGCAACAGTAGGAAAAGTGCTGGATAGTGGAGGGGTAAAAAATGCTATTCCCACTCCAGTGAGTGCAACATTAGGCAAAGTGTTGGATAGCAGAGAAATAAAAATTACTAATAACATTTAAACAATAGAATTTTTTTCAAAAAATCATATAAATAAATAAATAAACATCATTAAAGAAATATATGTTCAAATATCTATAACATATAAAAAGAACACATTATAATATAAATTAAATATAACAAAATGCTACAAATATTATATAACATAAATTAACAAATACATTTATTAACATTTATTAAAAAAATATTTTAAACATAAATGTATTTATCTTATTTCCTACCCTATAACACCACGCCAATGAAAGAACGGTAAAAAGTTTTATCTAAATATATTTCCATCAATAACATATTTAATAATCAATAAAAAAATGACCAATAAAAAATAATAAACATTCATTAAATACACATGCTTTAACACTATAATATGCACAACACACACCTAAAACTAAAACACAATTACCATGATTAATTTCTAATTAATTAATTTAAATTAATTAACAACTAATTATTAGTTCATCAATTAAAAATAAATTACTTCCCACCCTTCATACCTATAAACACCACAAAACACACCAAAAACTAATTACACAATGACCGTAATTAAGTACTAATTACTTATTTAAAATTAATTAACAACAAACTATTAATTCATTCATAAGAAATTACTTTGCACATTTAACACTATAACATTTCAATTAAACAAATATTAATAAACACAAAATATTGAGTACATTTTATATAGTTAAATTACTTCCCACCCTATTCCCCTATAAACCCACATCAGGCTACTGAACTAAAAACACAAAATTCTAATAAAAATATATTAATAGCAACTAAAAATAATCTATACATTTGATATAATTAAATTACTCCCACCCTATTCCCCTATCAACCCACAACCTGCTACGGAACTAAAAACGCAAAATTCAAATAAAAGAAAATTAATAACTACTAAAATATTAACACTTATAAAAAAAATACAAACAATTCTTATACAAAAAAATGCATCACATACATATAAAACATATACTAAAATACATAACATTAATTAAAAAACGATATTTTAATTATATATTTGCAAACGATATTAAACACTTCTATATTTTTTACATCGATATTACCTACCAAAAATTGATATTCTTGACCACGATATTTTGTCTGTTGATATTTCTGACCCACGATATTTGACCTCAATATTTGTGCAAGTCAATATTTTTGCATATATATTCTTTCTCTGCACCATCTGAGTGTTTTCTATATATGGTTAGGATTTGTGATACAAGACCCCAAGAGTATTAAGTGATTTTCCCAAGAGGTTGAAGTTACAATGTGAAAAGAATAGGGACTCAAAACAAAAGCAAACTTTGTTGGAAACAGGTGGCATAGGTGAAATGGAGAGAGGGAACCATTGATTTTGATTATGAATGTCATCCATAACGAAACTGGTGCTCATGTAAATCGCTCTGATATCTTCAATTCAAGTTCGCGCTATATATAACTATAAAAAATAAAAGAGACAAAAAAAACAATCTATTAGAGGTGGTTTCAGTAAAATTCGAACAACTGTGGTATGGTATCACCAAGTTAAAATCCTGTAGAGCAGCGTTTCCCAAACTGTGGTCCGCGGACCCCCAGGGGTCCGTGACACATTCCTAGGGGGTCCGCAAGAGGCAGTTTTAAAGCACTGCAAAGTTCCTTGTCTAATTAGCAGTTTTAGAACAACAGTAAAAGTGTCAAAATAACGCAAGGGATTAATGCACCTGCTGGAGAGATGAGAGTTTTGTCCAGTTGCAGCTTTGAGATATCTAATGTAGCACAGAACAGAGGGTGCAAAGAACGTGTACCATGCATTTGGAAAAAAAACAGTGTTTTATGTGTATTGGTCAGTGGGTTGCTGCTTTTGTCACAGATTTTTTTGTTACTCTGCAGTTCATAAGTGACAATCGTAATCTAGCACACTGACCTATAAACTGTCATCAAAGAACTGCTTGCAAACTGCATGGTACAAATTATTAACTTATGTTTTTTCCAAGTCTTTCATTATCCTGATGCTGCTAAAAAGGTTTATATGGGCATAAATACATTTTTATTTTTTAAAGTCAATGCTAACCACTAGCTGATGTTCTGAATCCCAAGTTTGCGCTTCTCCGGATCAAGCACTCTTTCAAAATGCCTACTAGTTTGAATGACATGTGAATCCTACACATTGTAGTACCCTTTGCCTCATGTAACATTGTCTATACACTGATTTACACGTATGCTCCGACATCCTACAATGGTATGAGAGATACTATAAAACAAATGAAATACATGTGACAGAGAGGCTATGGAGAGATGAGAGGCACTGCTGAAGGATGATAATAAGGGAATCATTGAAGAACCCCAACAAAGATTGTCGTATCCTGGTTATAGTAAAGTCTTCATTACTATTGGTTAAAAGCCAATGCAATTTAAAATATAATGATATATGTGTTTTAGACTGCGCCAATGTTTCCTAAATTTCTTGGAGGGAGAGCCTCCCAAAGCCCCCTCTGTAGTGGTCAGGTCCACTCACTGCACTTGGTGTGCACCGTATGGTGATTGGTCAGAAAACATTTGCCAGGGTTGCTTTGGGTTTCCAGTCTGGCCATAGCAGGAGCAGGAGCCTTGTATTGCGAAAGAAAACCAACCATTTAAAAGTTAGTCACAGAGATGCAGCACCAACTTTCCCATTAAAATGTTTTGTTTTTTGCACATTCTTTGTATATAAAATACTAAGGGGGATATTTACAACAGAAGTGGCAGAGAGTGTTGTTAGCCTCCTTGGCTTAACGGCACGCTCCGCCACTTCGGAAACAGAGGGCTGCGCCATATTTACAAGAATATGGTGCAGCCTTTGTTTTCCCCTGTGCTGGCGCTACACTTAGCAGTGTAGCGCCAACGGTGAACCCTTGCACCATAGTGGAAGGGTGTGTGTATGCAGTGGAAGATTGTTTATGTGCAGGAAGGTCCCGCTTCAATCTTGAAATTCCGTTTTGTCACTTCTATGTGTGCGGCATTTTTTTAAAGATTGTTTATGTGCAGTTAGGGTCACCTTCCTGAACATAAACAATCCAAGGCGTTTTGCTTTTTCCATGTGTGCTGCACAAAGCAGCACACATTAAAAAACAAAAACGAGGAGAAATAAAGGATTTCTCCTCGGTTTCCCAAGTTAAGACCTGGTTTTCCCTGGCTTAATGTTGGCACTACCTCGTATTTATGCTCCCCTTGTAAATAGGGGGCAGCGTCAAAATCAATGGGTGTTGTGGTGGAACGACCACCGCAACACCCACACCCACACCCACTGCCCACCCCTTTCAGGCATTGTGTGATGGAGGACCTTATTTACAAGGCAGCGTTAAGCCATGTTAAGTGGCTTAACACTGCCTTGTAAATAAGGCGAAGCCTCTATTGCCATGGGAACGTTGCAAAAAGTGATGTTCCCATGGAGATAGAGGCTTCTAAATATGCCCTAAAATCCTTAGTAATTTGAGTATTTGTTTTGTGTGCACGTTTATTTTTTCTGAATTACTGTTTTAATGTTTGAAATTTAAATCATAGAAATTGCTTGGGGGTCCCCGGCTTCCAGCGGTGACTCAGTGGGGGTCCTCAGGAGTCAAAAGTTTGGGAACCACTGCTGTAGAGTGATACATAAAATATTGTATGAGAAAGTAGAACGTTATATACTGATAGCTATAACATTTAGTGAAGAGGACTATGTAAAAATTGCAGGTGGGACTATGTATGTTCTTGGAGTACTACTACGCAGAATTCCACAAAGTTGAACAAAAACTCTGAATTCCGATTGTGCAACTTTGCTCTGTCGGACTCCAAATTAATAAAACAGAAACTTCATATACTTTTGATAAAATAACAAGTATTTCTGTCTTTACATGCTAAAATGCATATAGTCATTTCACAAAAGTGAAAATGAAAATTTAGCAAGCAGTGATAGAGGTGGGGATTTTGGGATCCTTGAAAACAAAGAGCACATCTTGCTGAACGATTCGGTGGTGGTCCCATTCTCTTAGGACCCCTGTAAGCACAGTAATGGACAAAAATACAATCCCAAACAAAGGCCCTAAAAAGCATTATGGGACAAGATTAGCTGTGGGCAGTGAATATTATAGTATCCAATATCAAAATAATTTTACAGGAGCTGCAGTTCAACCAGTCATTACTAGGTGTCCCTCACAAGTCAAATGCAAAAGCATTGAAATTGGTCTGCCCACTGCTAATCTTGTCCCATGATGCTTTGCAGGGCCTTTGGTTGGAATTGTATTTTTGCCCATAACTGTGCTTGGGGTGGTCCTAAGAGGATGGAACCACCACTGAATTCTTTGCAGATATTTTAACATTCTGGTCAAACGAAAATCGAATACGACCCCCCCCCCCCATGTTTTTACACTGATGCAGGATAAAATGGAACTTATTTTCCATAGCATGGTGCTGGGACACAGGTTGCACAAATGGGTGCCTCGGCTCCCACAGATAAACAAGGTTCCTTTAAAAACAGATCTGTGCCTCCATCCACCACTGTGCCCTCCTTCCCTTCTACCCCTAGACTTTGTCCATTCATCCTGTAATTACTTTCCCGAGTTGCAGACACACTGCCGTGTCCTTCGGCATGCTCCACCAGTCCTCGCTCCACCTCTCTGGAGCTTCCTAGAGTTCTGAGTCCTTTTGGGTTTCCTACGCTATGTAGAATCGGTCTGTCTGGCTTGCAGGATCTTGGGGGCGTCCTTTGGCTGCCCCAGGTGGGCAATGGATGTGTTCTCTCCTTCGGTCTCGTCCTTTCTTTCTTTCCCTCTCTTTTCTCTTCCGTGGTCCTGTTTAACTTCAATCTTATAGTACATTTAAATTTACCATTCATGTTGGCCATTAAAACTCCACATTCATTAACCATACAAGTGTTCCCTACCTCCCTTTTAGAGTCCATGGTGTACCCTCCATGCTTCTCAGATTTTCTCTCATTTCTTGGGGTACCCTCTTCTTTTATAGATCACTGTCTCTGCTTGCCAGCACCAGTTGAGGTCATTTTCCATTCCTCCAACGTGGGGGTGAATGTCGCCCCCCTCTTACTAGTGATACTTTGCTTGGCTACTGTTGCTGCCAATCCCAACTAGCAGGCCTATTAGGATGGCACCCCTGAGGTGGAGGGACCTGTGAAGGATGATACCAGGAGGCTCTTTGTAATATTAAAAGGGATTTATTGGTAACAGAGACACAAGTACGTGTCTCTACTAAACGGGGCCAGAGAGCAACTGCCTGTCATGGAATCTGGTGGAGCAGACTCCATGACATAGCAGGACTCTCAGAGACACTGCACCACACATCTCCCCCTTTTCAAATAAAAGACAAATAAACAATATAACAGCAATAGGCAATAAATGCACTTACATTTGAAATAATAAAACGAATAATAATGTACACTTATCTTTATAATCTAACAAGAAACTACATACTGGCTTTCCCTTTCTTCTAAACAAAAGAAATGAAGAAATAAATTAATCACATACAAAATCTTCTAATTTTCTTGGCTTACATTTTTCTCGCAAACTCTTCCGCACACTTTCTTCTTCTACAATTTTTCCATCACTCGCATTGAACCGATTGTCAAGAGATTTAAATTTAGCAAAACCAGCACTTGGGTAAATCGCTAAGTGAGATATATTCCACCAATTTTCGTCAGATAATTTTGCAGCATTCCTTCTTAAATCTACAATTTGAAATGGATCTTTAAATTTAGAACAACCTTTCCCAACAAGACAAGGGTTTTTGACCCGCAACCAATCACCTAAGACCAAGTTTGTTTTTGCAGTGTCTTTAACAATTCTTTTTGCGCTAGAAACATCTGAATTAAATTTAGCTACATCCCATGCATTGTTAATGTCTACATTTTTGTTTAGACCAGAAGACATCCAAAGAGGACACAATTCAGTGCTGGCTTTTCTCCCTCGCATTAATTCAAAAGGAGTTTTAGTTGTAACACTGTGAGGCGTTGTCCTGTAACTCCAGATCAACTCCTTCAAAGCCAATTCCACATCCATGTTACACTTCAAAGTAGACTGGATACATTCAACTAGAAATCTATTGAATCGTTCTACTTTGCCATTACTTTGTGGACTATATAACGGTGTTCTAATATGTTCGATGTTACACTTCTTTAAAAATAGTTGCATCTCATTAGAAATAAACTGTACACCATTGTCAGTAAGTATTTCCTTCGGGATACCTTCTCTTGCGAACACATCCTTAAAGAATTTGATGACACTTGTCGTTGTTGGTTCCATTACACCTCTAAACTCAACCCACCTAGAAAGATGGTCAATTAAGACAAAAAAGTACCTCATGTGACTGGGTAAAACATGATATGGCCCTAGGAAATCTACCCCAACTCGATACCAAGCTTTTTCTGGACAAATGGTGTAACAATCTATTTCCTTTTCTGTTTTCAATACCTTGTCGCTAATTATACATTTTCTACAATCACGTATATACAAATCAATTTCGTGGTCCATTTTTGGCCACCAAAAATGGTCTCTTATCCTCCTCTTGGTAGAAGTTGCACCTAAATGACCGGACTGTGCTAAGTTAATGATTCGTTCATGAAAACAGGTGGGTGGAACAAGCTTATCACCACGCATCAGCTTATTACATTCCAATGACAATTCATCTGCTACTTTCCAAAAACATTGAAGTTTTTCATCCAAACTCTTTTCTTTCGGCCAGCCTGAGACCACCATTTTTAAAACTTGACTCAGAACAGTATCATTTTGTAACTCTTGAATCCACTCATTTTCGTCTTTACAAATGCTAGAGTCACCAATAAAGGCGATAAAGCATTCCTCTATTTCTGATTCCCAATCATACTCCTCACAATCACCAATAGGGAGTCTCGAGAGACAAACTGCTCTTGAGTTTTTCCCCCCGGGATGTATTCAATTGAAAAACTAAACTCTAATAGTCTTGTTGAAAGTCTGGCTATGCGTGCAGTGGTGTGTTTTAGTTTTTTTTCCTGACAAGATTTCTACTAAAGGACGATGGTCTGTCCTTAAGACAAATGGTTTTCCACACAAATAAGCTCTAAATTGTTCCACACTCCACACACATGCCAATAATTCCTTTTCGATAACTGAATATTTCCGTTCAGGAGGACGTAAAGTCCTAGAAGCAAAACCTACAGTTGTTTCAAGATTATTGTTGAATTAATAATAATAATAATAATAAGGCATTTATAGAGCGCATGGCTGCACAAAACTGTGTATCCCCGCGCTTACTGCTAACAAAAAACTATCAGAGGGAAAAGAGTCGGAAAAGAATCATAACATAGATTTATTGCGGGAAAAGGTGAGTTTTTAATTTAGCTCTGAATAGAGTTTCCAAGGGTTCCATTCGCAGATGCACTTGGAGGGCATTCCAATGGTTCACTGCTAAGTAGCGAAAGGATCTGCCCCCCATTTTTGCTCTGGAAATACGGGGAAGTTTGAATTGTGTCATACCAGATGATCTTAGGTCTCTGATCGGGCGATGGATGGTTAAGAGATTACTGAGGTAGATAGGTCCTTTATTGTGAGCAATCCGATGGGCGTAGCAAAGGCTATTAAATTTGATTCTTTCCCTAACAGGGAGCCAGTGTAATTTAGACAGGGTAGCTTTGGAAGATGTTCTTCTGGGAAGACCCAGCACCATGCGAGCGGCAGCATTTTGGATGCATTGTAGCTGGTGTAAATGCTTCTGGTTAAGGCCTAAAAGGAGAACGTTTCCGTAATCTAAATGGGGTGTTATTAGAGCGTGTACAATGGTTTTTCTGGCTCCAATAGGGATGAGATCAATGATTTTCTGCAGGGTTTTTAACGTGCCAAAGCACTTGCCTGTTATTTTGCTGACTTGGGATTTTCCCGAAAGATCCGAGTCAATCATAACCCCTAAATTTTTGACCTTTTCTACAGGGCAGGGGAGTTCACCCAGGGCCGTAGGCCACCATGCCTGGGACCATATAGATGTTTTGTTCCCTACCACCAACACCTCTGTCTTGTCTCCATTTATGCGGAGGCAATTGTTGTCCATCCAAGTGGCTACAGCAGCCATGCAACCAGAGAAATTGGTGGCATATTTCTCGCTGTCTGGGGTGAGTTAAAACATTAGTTTTGAGTCAAGACTGCACTTAGAATTGAGTCAAGACTGCACCTAAACCATATTCTGAAGCGTCAACAGACACACAAGTCTTTCTTCCCTCTACAAATGGTTGCAATGCAGGTGCTGAAGTGATGTCTCTTTTAATTTGTTCAAATGTCTGCTGACAAGCCTCGGACCAAACAAATTTTTCTCCTTTTTTAAGTAAAACCTTAAAACATTCAGTAGTGTTTGCAAAATTCCGCATAAATTTTGCATAAAATTCGCACAAACCTAGGAAAGATAATAACTGGTCTCTGTTCTGAGGTGCGGGAGCATCAACAATACTCTTTACAAGGCTTGGTCTGGGTTCTATCCCTTCCTCATTAAATATGTGCCCAAGGTATTCAATTTCTTTTGTCTTAAATATGCACTTATCTTTCCTTAAGGTTACACCTCTTTTTTCTAAGATTCCTAAGACCTCTATTAATGCGACATCATGATCATTTTCAGAGTTGGCAAAAATCAAAATATCATCTTGAAAGATTGCTACATGATTATTACCACCAAACATATCTGACATGAGTCTTTGAAATACTGCCGCAGCCGATGCGATGCCAAAGGGCATGCGGCAAAATTAAAAAACTCCATCTGGGGTTACAAATGCTGTCGGATGTCTTGAATTTTCTTCTAACTCAACTTGGTGGTAAGCTGCCCTTAAGTCCAGCTTACTAAACCACTTAGCAGGTCCCACCTTAGTTATTAAATCCTCTATTCTAGGCAAAGGATAATTGTCTACCCAAATAGCCTCATTTACGCTCCGCATGTCAACACACATGCGTAATTCCCCATTCTTTTTCTTCGCCAAAACAATCAGAGACAACCACAAAGTTCCATCAGTTTTTTCGATAATACCCTGTGAGCACATATCATTAAGCATGGCAGAAAGATCACTCCTCACACTTAATGGTATGTTCCGCAATTTATGCTTCACTGGAACAACATCACTTTTGACTTTAATACGATAAGTGAAATCTGAAATTTTAACCAGATTGTCATTAAAAACCTTTGAAAATTTCTTCTCCCAGAACTTGTCTTCATTTGTTAATGAACCTACTCTCTTACTCTCAAATGAGATGGAGTGTTCTAAACCTGGTCTAATTGTGATACCAAATTCAGCTTGATGGATGAGACCTAGCACATTTATCCCTTTTCTTGCGACATAAACTTTGCCATATACTAATTCATTCAAAATTTTTATATTGGACCAAAAGAACCCAATGAGATCCACTTTACTCCCTCCAAATGCTACTGTGGAAATGTCTGGAGGAAGTAAAACTTTGTTATGCCAATTCTTATCAAAGATATCTTTTGAAATGATGGTTATACATGCACCTGCATCAACTAATAATTGTATATCATGCCCTTCAATTGATACATTGAGATTAGGATCAATCACAAGCTCTTCATCGCTAGAATTGACACACCTCACACCCAGAAGCAATTCTTGATTACTTTCAAGATTTTCTTCATCAAAGTTATTACCAAAATCATTCAAAACACATCTAACATTAAAAGGTCTGCCAGTTCTGCACATTTTCATAAAATGACCAATTTTCCACATTTTTTACATTGTTGACCAATAGCTGGACAAAATTTAAATGAAGAAACATGAGAGGGTGAACCACATCTAAAGCAGAATGTTCTTTGAAATTGTTGACCAGTTGAATTAGGTTTAACGAAAAGTTTATTTTTGAAACTTTGTTGCGGATTTTTTGTTAAATTCGGCTTATTAACAACTGCTCCTGAAATTGATGTTTTAGCTAATGAATCTTCTAAAACTTTAGCATCAATAGAGGAGCATTCAATGCTTTTTGCTAGATCTATGGCCTTATCTAAAGTTGGATTTTTGCAAGCTAGGAGTCTTTGTTGAATATTCTTAGAATGGCACCTAGCCACTAATTGGTCGCGTATTAATTCTCCAGTAAAATTGTCAAAATCACACTTGGATGCTAACATTTTGAGTGCCGTAACATAAGTGTCTATACTTTCGTTAGGCTGCTGAGCTCTTGTGAAGAACTTGTATCTATGTACAACCATATTTTTTGTTTTCGTGAAGTACTCATCAAGTTGTACAACAGCAGTTTCAAATTCATCCAAGTCTTCATTTTCAGCAGGTACATGTTCAGGCAAGTGATCAAAGACGTTTTGTCCTTCCACTCCCAAATGGTAGTACATTAAATTTCTGAGCATCAATTGCACCTAAATAAGCCTTAAATGAACTTAGCCATAAGTTCCACTCCAAAGGAGGATCTCCAGGTTCTTGCAGGAAAGGTGCTGGAGCTTGTACACTTTGCATGTCATCCATACAAAAATGTATACCCAGAGATTGGTATTATATTGTAATTAAAAAGAGAAATAAAAGAAATAAAGCGTGCAAATCGCTGATGTAATTTGCAAAAAAAAAATGAAAAGCGTGCAAATCGCTGTTGAATTTTGCACTTATTCTTATTCTCTTTTATTTTTAAACAAACTTGACTTAATTAGATTTTTTTTAAATGAGAAATGTGTTAAATTGGTGATAAAATAAGAGTTTATGTGTTTAAACCTCTTATTTTTGGCTTATTTCACTTCTTTTGTCCCAAACATATCCCAGAATGCAATGAGAGGTTGTCTTCTATTTCCTGTTCTTTATATCTTTAAAACTCCCATGATGCACTGGGGGACAACGAAGACACCATTGAAGTTAACTGCTCCAAAAGGTGAGTGAGACTCTGTGCGCTTCGAGTTGTACTCGTGCTGCTAAGTGCAGTACTGCCGTGTTGAATGCCGTTGGATGACTCGTCCTTCATGCACACGGAAAGACTGCAACATGCCAAGTGAAGTCTGTCACTGTGTTCGTGAAGCTCATGAACGAACCAGTACTGTATTTGCGCCGTATTCGCGCTGCAGTGTGGAGATCTACCGCTGTGCTTGTGAGCCGCGTAAAATCTAAACAGCACGCGCTGATGTTGCCGCTTGATATTTCTCACGGACAGGCTCGCGCTGCGCTGAAACATGTAGAGACTTCAGAGAATATATTGGCTTAGAAATATAGCATATGGCCATACGAAGCGCGATAGTGAAAAAGGAAAGGTCTCACCGCTCTTCTGGCCCCCTTTTTGTTTCAGATTTCTGTCTTCATGCTTTGCGGGTAATGCGATTCTTTAATTCTCCGTGTTCGTCCAGGACGGATTCAGCTTAATTAGTTCTTCCCTATCGTCGCCAGTGCGAAGGATGATACCAGGAGGCTCTTTGTAATATTAAAAGGGATTTATTGGTAACAGAGACACGAGTACGTGTCTCTACTAAACGGGGCCAGAGAGCAACTGCCTGTCATGGAATCTGGTGGAGCAGACTCCATGACACAGCAGGACTCTCAGAGACGCGTCACCACAGGACCGTCCGCAGGGGCAGCGGCGGTCCCTCAGTTGGAATTAGGATGTGACCGCCACCCTGGCAGTCACATCCCGTATATTTGACATTGCGGCGGGTGCTGCTTTAAGCAGCATCCGCCGCAAAGTCAAATATGCATGCTGTGCATTTGCATGCACAATTGGCAGGCACCTCACGGTGCCTGCCGCATTGTGTATGCAAATGCAGGGGGGTACCATAGGTACCCCCCATGTGCACCCCCCACCCCCCAACAACCTGGGGGCTCGCAACGGGCCCCCAAAAACAAATGACCACATGCTTTTCCATGGCGGAAAAGCCACAGTGGAAAAGCATGTTTCCGCCTGCATCGTAAATATGGCTGGCGGTGTCTTGCAGACACCACCACCATATTTGCATACACCCACCGTGGATCAGCGGTGGACGGACTTGCCATCTGCCGCTGATCCCAACGCAATCGTAATGTGGCGGTTGGTGTTTTCCCTCACCAAGGCAGTGAATCCGCATCCTCCAGGCCGGCGGTGGCTTCCCCCGGCCCGGAGTATGCGGATTCACCGCAATCCTAATCGGCCCACAAGTCTTCACATGTTGAGGCCAGTCCTCATTCGCCTCCGTACTCAGGAGGAACCACCTGGTTTCCATCGTAACCTGCAGCCCCACCACCTCCGACATTGCTCGAGCGACCTTTATCCAAAATTCACGAATGTCGGGCACTCCCACAGGAGATGATAAAAGTATCCCTCCAACCCACATCCTCCATGGCAACTTGTGTCTGCACACCTGCCCGTTCAAGAAAGCACTGACCTAGGTTAATGCACTCTATGTAATAGTTTTAATTGGATTAGTCGGAATCTAGCTTTCATCGCCACTTCCCTTGGGCCTTGAAGTACTTCCACCCATTGCTCGTCTTCTAAAGTACCAACATCTTGTTCCCATGTTAGTCTGAGAGTGACAGTGGGGTCAATGCATTATTGTTTATTTTTTTAAAGAATATGGAAATTGTCTTATCCCCTATCTGCTCTGTGAGTACTCGATCTTCTAATGGGGTAGCCTCTAGTATGTGGCTCTCCTTCCCTGATATGTTTCCTGAGCACATGGCCTAGTCACCAGTATCGCAGCCATTCCCCTTGACCCATCGAATAATCCTGCTGCAGCTCCTTGAAAGTTATATACGCTTCCCCTCTCCAGACATCTCCCAACGTCTCTATTCCTAGCAGTTCCCATTTAGCAAAGCCAGTTAAGTTGCCTACATTCTTAAGAAAGACCCCAGCCCAGAGAGGAGTCATCCCCAAAAGTTTCTTATCCGACCCCAGGTATTTTGTGGTGGACTTCCCCACTTTCACCACCGTCCGAGTGTGGGGCGGAAGGAGTCTATCCACTTTCGTACCATAGAGAACTGTGTATGGTCCCCGGGATCCCATTACCACCCTGTAGGCTGGCTCCGAAGGCTCCCCTAACATCCAGCCATTCACATTCACCAGTTGTGCTGCCCAATAGTAGCCTCGGATACCTGGCACCGCCAGGCCCCCTTCAAAAACTCCTCTCAATGATGACACAGAATTAAAAATGATTTGGACAGAATTGTTAGCTGGCAGTAATGACAGAAAGGGAGGAATGATTAAGTGAGGGACTGCTGGAACTACCCGAAAATATATTGACTAAAGTGAACAAATGAATACCCTTATGAAGAATAGATAACCAGAAACTGAGTAATTGTAAACAGGATAGAAGGTCAGTGTATATTTTTCCAAGATACAGAAGGTGTTCGGATTGTGAGTTGGGCTTGATCCCTCCGATGAGACTTGTGAACAATTTACAGGAGTCAATAAAGAAGGCAATCTGCCAGTATAATCTGACATGGGCACATAAAAGTTTAGCGGAAATATTACATCTAGAGAAATATTATGAGGATATGCATGTGAAGGATGAGGAGGTGAAGGAAAAGAAACACGAAAAGCTCAAAACTAAGGTGCTGATGGAATAGGCTTGCCCCCAGAAGGGGCGGCTGGGGGAGAGGATATAGAGGCAAAGGAGGACAGCAGAGATCAGTCAGCCCCACCTCAGGGGCTGGGTGTCCAGCACTTTACCAACCCATAGTATCTGACAGGGCTGCAGCCTTCACAGTCATGTTACAACTGTGGAGGTACAGACCGTTGGGCATGCGTTTGCTCAAGGCCTCCAAGGCAGAGAGGGAGGGTAAGTAATTGGGGGGTGGCACAAATAGAGCAGACAAGCAGAGGAAGCATATACAGCAAGCAGCTACGAAACAGAGTCAGAATTATTTTGACAATAGTGCATAGAAAACACAGATGATGAAAGCGGAATATGATTATCAAGCTTTTGATGAAGTGGGCTATGTACAGCACGACTACCCATAGGGCTGCCCAAGAGGACTAGTACAGCGGACTGCTGTCCCAGTGGACAATGCGGGACCGTATGTACTAGGGGAGGTAGAGGGCACTCCTGAAAAATGCATCCTCGATAAAGGGGCCACCAGCACATGCCTTACAGAATATACACTCCCACAGGTTTCACTCTCTGGAAAGAATAAACTATCCGTGGGATTTACCAATGTCTTAGTATCTAGCCCTGTGTCAGCCCCCTTAAAATATTCAGTAGGTTCCATTACCGTTAAGCACTCATTTTAGATAACTGTTAAATGTGCATATAAGTTACTTGGTTTTGATTTATTGAAGAAATAAAAGCCAACCATAACATGTTCTCCAGATGAAGCATATTTGGCAACAGAAGGAGAATTGCAGCTTTGAATACATGGGTATAGTTAGATCAGGACTGCAAGCGATACCAGTGGCAGTACAACAACCAACTGATGACGAGTTTGGGCAAAACATAAGAATGATGTAGGGAAAATGCATATCAACTCTTTGAGGATTAATGTCAAACAAAAGGTACAGTTGCCAAGATTACCCCAGTATAAGATTTTGCCAGAAGGATTGTAAGGTCTACAAGACATAGTAAGTGACTTGGTAAAGGAGGGCATTTTCAAGGAAATAACTGGTAGCACTTCCAATATCCCTATACTCCAGGTTCTTAAGTAGCAGGGGCCCAAACTTGACTCTGCCTCTTGGAGGATCACTGTTGAGCTGTACACAATTATTAAGATTGTGGTATCACAGTGTCTTGTGGTGACCAGCATTGTGAACATATGTTATGTTATGTTAGGCTCCATTTATAACGCACACCGCTACTCGAAGTGTCCTGGCGCGGATGCCAAATGGTGAAGAAGGAGAAGAAGGATAGCCTAATGAATGATTACTTAAATAGCAGAGTTTTTAACTGCTTTTTAAACAGCCTAAGGCTCTCAGTATTACTAGGTCCAAAAGGCAAGGCATTCCAAGCCATGGTCGCTTTAACCAACAGGGAGCTGCCGCCTAATCTGATCAGGCGGTACCTAGGAACAACAGCAAGGCATTGGCCTGTAAATCGCAGCTGTCGAGGCGGTACGTAAAATGAAAAACGTCTCCTAAGATAGTGAGGCCCTGACTTATAGAGGGCACCATGAACAAGTGTAAGAGCCTTAAACAGAACCCGCTGCTCAACCGGGAGCCAATGTTGCTCATGAAGGTTTTGGCTACCGCTAGATCTGCCAGGCAAACCCAGCAACGCTCTTGCCGTCACGTTCTGCACAATCTGCAGCTTTTTAGCTGGTACGCCAGGAGACCAATTTAAAAAAGGCATTGGCGTAATCTAGCCTTGACAAAATAAGAGCACGAGTCACCATCTCCTTGGCCATTTGAGGCAGAAGAGGCAGGAACTTCTTTAAACGTTTCAGTGTGCCTAAGCACACACCTTCCAACTTGTTGATCTGGGGGGAAAATTTCCATTCCTCATCAAACCAAACCCCCAGGTTTTTCGCCGGACACCCTGAGGAGTTGGGCATAGGATAGCCCACAGGCCAGATGTCCTCCCTGAAATGCGGGGGAAAGGAGCCATAAATGAGCATTTCCGACTTCTCCTCATTTTAATTGGGCCTTTGCTAGCCACTTAAAAACTTAATGTAAACATATTGTCCACATTACCTCAGGTTGAGACTTCTTTTCAGTGATTGATTTAAAAAAAAAATTCTACTCCTGGGCAGGAAGATAGCATAAATCTATCCTCATTCTATGTAGCTGGATGTACTTTTTGTTTCACATTAGCTCCTCTGGCTATACTGAGAGCCTGTCAATTTATAATCAGGCCCTTAAGAGAGAGCTAGACGCTTTTCAGCTCTCTGTTGATCCAATACATAAATCATTTAATATTAGCCAGTGATTCTGAGGAACACTGTGCCCCAGATACGGTTAACTTATTAAACTTTCTAATTGTACTTGGGCACAAAGTATCTTCAGATAAAATTCAATTAGTTACACAAAGGGTTTCCTGCCTAGGACACCTCTTGTCCAAAGGGCAGAGACAATGGGACACAGAGCACATTAAAACAACACTACAGATACCACAATCTAAGACTTAGAAAGAGATGCATGCATTTGGTCCTCAGATCATGACACAGCTTTCTTGACGTTCATCAAGACATTCGTCACGATCTCTGCGAAGTTCATGATTTGGGTCTACCTGACTATACTAAATATTTTTACCTCTTTGTTCATAAATATAATGGGTGTGCTTTTGCGGTTCTCACCCAGCCAAAGGGTGACCATAAAAGAATATGCGCCTATTTATCTGCCACCCTTGATACTGTTGCCAGGGCATTGCCATCATGCGTGAAAGTGGTAGCAGCGGCTGCTCTTTCACTAAAGCAAGCTGAGATACTAATTACGGCACATAGAGTATATCTATAGGTTACACATTCCATACACTTCATTCTGAATAAGACAAGAACACAACATTTAACCAAGGCAAGGTTAACACACTTTGAAGTGTGTCGCTTTAACCCACATGTGCAAATACATAGATGTAATGTTTTGAATCTGGTCACACTACTACCTCATGTTGAGAGTGCACAGCAACACTTTCATGATCACGATTGCATTTACAGAACGGAGGAACAGACAAAGAGAAGACTAGATATGCAGGACACCCCATTTGACAATGCTGAAGTGGAGCTATGGGTCGATGGTTCATGTATGAGAACAGATGATAGCACAACATCCGTACCATATGCAGTTACGTTACACACTATAGTTGTGATTTGTAGAATAATGGAACAATCAGCACAGGCTGCGAAGATAATTGAATTGACTACAGCATGTGAAGTAGCAATAGGTAGACTAGTTAACATTTATACAGACAGCCAGTATGCATTCAGTGTTGACCACAACTTTGGAAGACTGTGGAAAGAAAGGGGTTTTATCACATCCCAAGGGGCAAAAATACAACCTGGTGTACTGATAAGATTATTGAATTCCCTAGCTCTTCCCGCAAAAGGTGACAATTAGTGAAGGAACACTCTCAGGTTGCTTAAAGTGCCCGAGGGAGCCGAGGGCAATAACATCAAAGAGTTTGTGATAAAACTGATTAAACAATCTACCCAAATTGACTGTTCAGAGCAAGCCCTTCTGGCTGATATCCAGAGGGTGCACCGAGATCCCGTTAGTTTAAGTCCAAATAAAACTAGACCTAGAAAAATTCTAGTTCACTTCTTAACCTACAATCTAAAAGACGAAATACTGAATAAAGCTCTCAAGATGAACGTACTAAGTGCAGAAGGGATAACTTTCCAAATTCGGTCGGATGTTTCTTCTATTACAGTTTCTAAACAATGGGAGTTAGGAAAGTTATTAGATCCCTTTAGGCAGCTAGGTGCTACAGCACAGCTCAAATTTTCCGCCACATTAAAAGTGATGTTCAATTACAAAATGCAGGTTTTCAGTCGGGTGGATGAGGCGGAAAATTTCCTCCAGTCTATTTCGGGGCAGGCTAGTGGCGCAGCAGTTCGCTAGTACAACTTGCCTTTCCCCTTTTCTAATCTTCAGTTTAATTTTCTTTTTAGAACTAGGAGAGGATTCTCTAATTAGTAACAGTAAGAATCAGTTAACAGCGAAATCAAAGAGCTATAGATATCTTAACCGTCCCGGACGCCGAGAGGGAAGCTTCAAAGGCCAGGGTAGTGCCATAAGAGAGAGTGGGGGATCTCCTAGGGAGCACAAGGGTGGGTGGGGGGTGAAGTGGGATGGTCACTGGGTGGGGGGGTCACTGGGTGGGGAGCATAGGGAAAAAACAAAAAAAATGACGATTCGCCAAAATAGATCCTATAAGCAATCCATAACTCATACAATGAGAAATGATACAAGCTGCAGTTGATATGGCACTATATCTGAGGGCTCTGTCATGGAATCTAAATGGGTTGAGGGTAAAACATAGGATGGAGAAGATCTTCCAATACTTAAAAGACACTCCTGAAAAAAATCTCATTCTCCAGGAAACATACTTAACAGAGCAGGAGATGAGGAGTCTGCATAAAACTAAAAGCTGGATTCAGGATGTCATTTGCACTACACCACAGATAACAACAAAGGGAGTGGCTATAGTCATTAAAAAAATTCTGCATTATCAGTGGATGGCTCTAAAGTTGATAAGATGGGTAGAAAGGCCATAGTTAACATTAGGTTTCATATGTATAAATTTACAGTGGCAGGTTATTATGGACCTAACCTGGACGACCCAGCCCCGCTAAGGGGGTTATTTGCTGAGTTATTGACCTTCTGTGATCCTCTAATATTGGCAGGTGATTTTAACTTGGTCTTGGACCCTCTGATGGACAGGACTTATAAGAGAAGAATAGTTCAGAACTGTAAAATACGATCCTCAATAAAAAGCGCAATGAAGCAGCTGGGTTGGATAGATATATGAAAGGACAGGATGAGAAGTAGTAGAGGGTACACCTACTATATTAAAATGTATGGACATAAGTCTAGGTTAGATTTCTTTGTAATCAGTATGGAGCTGAGGAGATGGGTGAAAGATACAAAACATTTAGGGGGACACATGTCTGATCATTAAGCAGTAATGCTAGCATTGAAGCTCCCAACTAAATTAATCAACAGGAGATGGACCCTAGATCAAGCCATCCTGCTAGAGAAAGAAGTAATTGAGCAATTAGCAATAGAAACAAAGAACTTCTTCTTGACCAATTTGGAAGGCACCTCCATATAAATGGTATGGGATGCTTATAAAACTTTCCTGAGAGGCTTTATAACATCAATTCAAATTGCTAGGCAGAGGAAATATAGAGCAGAGGTAGAGGGCAACATTCAGAAGTTAGAGCATGAGTTTACTCTCCAGGGGAATAGATTGGTTGGGGATACCTGTGAGAATTTGCAGTCTCTTAAAATAGAACTGGCAGAGGTGCTAGATACAAGGCTGAGGAAAAGGTGGGAGGCTAGTATGCTGGCTCACTTCGAGTATGAGGAAGGTTGTGGGAAGCTCCTAGCCTGGAAGACTAAACAGGAATTAGTGAAAGACAACATAAAAGAAGTAGTTTGTGATACCACCGGAAAGCTACTCGAGAACCCCACAGATATTGAATAGGCTTTTCAAAAGCACTTTGATAAGGTTTACAGAGAAAATCTAATCCCACAAGATAAGATGATAGAGGCTTGGTTTGATCAATTTCCTCTAAATAAAATCAATGAGGTGGTGTCTAGTAATCTTAACAGATCGATAAGCCTTAGTGAAATCAAAAAAGCAAATGAAACAGGAAAAAAGGCAACAAGTTGTATTAATCTCTGGTGGAGGTTCTTACCCCTGTGATGGATAAGTTATTTTCACAAATTTTTTTAAAAAGGTGGGCGTATGCCTCCCTCGTGGAACAAAGCCATGCCGCACTGATTTTAAAACTATCTGTGTAGCCTAGTCAGTCTGATTCATATAGACTAATCTCTCCGCTTAATCCTGATTGTAAGATCTTTGCCAAGATTGTAGCAGAGAGGTTAAACAGAGTTATAGGGGGTCTATTACACGAAGATCAAAAAGGTTTCGTTAGAAGGAGGGGTATACAAGACAGCATATAATTTGATCGGAGCCATAGATCTAGCGACACTGCATAAACTACCAATGACCATTATTACACTTGACGCCACAAAGGCATTCAACCAGGTTAATTGGGTCTATTTAGCTCATGTACTAAAAAGATACATTCTGGGGGAAACGTTTTGCAGGGTAGTCTCATCGATCTCTCAAACTCCAACAGCTAGAATATTTGGAAATGCAAATCTTTCCACCGCTGTAGCTGTGCAGAGGGGGACAAGGCAAGGATATTCCCTGTCACCATTGCTTTTTAATTTGTATATCGAGCCCCTTGCAGAAAGGATTAGAAGGCATGCGGATATACTTCCTACATTATACTCTGGCTACCCGTGAGGGGCTCTTATCTGGGTGGCCCGGGGGTTCAATTTCTGCATCTCCATCACGTAATAGATCCAGAAGGGAGATGTATAATACTGTATGGTAAATGGGACACAGCAACTTGTGTATCTTTAATGTATATGCTCCTAATGATGACTGGCCTCTGTTTTTTCCTAATTTGGTTGAGATGGCGATGCCATACTTGGGGGCCCCATTGCTCATGGTAGGGGTTGTCAACTGTCTAAAGAAAGGGATGTTGGACAGTGAACCCCCTTACCAAAATACCAAACCCCGAATTACAAAGACGTTGCGAGACTTGCTGGATGGCCTACATCAGTTATTGGATGTGCAATGACAGCTTGGGAGGGTCCCAGAAAGAGAAATGACAACTGCCATGTCAAATGCACTGATGTGACTATTGTATTGCCCTGACAGCAGGTAAAGGTGACCTTGCCAGAAACGCTGCAAGATAGTGGGCATCGCTTTCAGACAGATGACTGGGTGCTGATATGCTGCTTTCATAGGTCCAACTGTCTTCAGCCTCAGTGGAAGGGCCCAGAACAAGTCCTGCTGGCCATGCAGACTGATGTGAAAATGCACCACCAACAACAAGTGGATCCACATGTCCCATCTGAAGATGGTGCCACCATAAGCGGCCATACCACCATCTATCACAAAGGAAGGATTTCAGCAAAATCCACAACCCCTCTGCAACACTACAGCAACATACTACCTTAGGTCACAGAAGAAGAATGACTAAGGGACATAGACATAATATATGGGCTGACATAAGGAGAAGAACATGCAACTGGAGAAAGCACAGTCCCAACCCAGCCAACACCGTAAATAACCATCTACTCTTACAACGGGCAGGTCCATACCTGTTGTACAATCACTGCGGCTTGAATAAAGACAGTAAGTATTGAGGAAGACAATGAACGGACACTGCGTGAGATATTGGATGCATTAGAGAAAAACACAGTCCTTGGTCTAGGCCTAAATGGCACACGTTTGTATATAAACAAAATAATAGATCCAGAGTAAAAGCTTCTAAAAGTCCATCTTGGTGGTCCAACCAACAGTGTGTTATCTTTATACAGTGCTCCGTGACCACTAGCTGGTATGTGGAAGTTAGCCACTGCCAGCCTACATGATGGTAAAGAAAATGTACTCACCCATCGACACCTCCAATCCAGTTATTGACAAACCAGGAACAGCAGCTGTCCTGGCTGCGAAGAGATGCTTGTCAAAGACAATATGTGGTAAATGTTACCTTGCTACTGTGAAAAAAGTATGAAGTCAGAGCACTCCCTGTTCTCCTGTGTAAACAATGTGAAACCTAAATGCCCTCTGGGGTGCGTGCTGCCTGGTTGCAGGTTGCCAACCAGAAGTACTAAGGAAAAATAGCCGGTGGATTACCACCAGTATGCAAGGCGCTCTGCGATAATTAAAGTATTAATGTGTATCACTCATAAAGACCCTAATTGTATCCATAGAAATGATCAACGAATAATTTGCCACAAAATTTAACAGAATTAATAAAGACTGATAGTCTACATTATTTGAATAGACATATTGTATTGAACAAAAAACGTTGTTTATATTCAACAAAGTGATATGTTTGCAACAAAGATTCGAACATACAACGAAGCATTAATCATATAAAAGCTTCAAGATTTGTGCAGAATACTTAATGATGAACTATGCCCAATGCATTTCAGTACGTTTAAAACAAACACAAATAGTGACATCATCATATGCAGAGTAGAAGGGATGTGGAGACATCAGAATTTCCGAGAGAGACACAAGGACAAGTGGCTGGAGACATAGCAAAGGGTTTGATGACTTTTTGGGGTCCAATAATAAACTCCAGGGAGATTAGGAAACTGGGCAGAGTATTGGATGCAGTGATTAATGACACTTCTGATGCAAGCTATTAGACTGGTATCACCAGAATAGGATGGATTTAAACATACTCCTGGCAGAAAAGGGCACTGTGTATAAGATTGTGGGGTTGGAGTGCTGCATGTACATACCGGATAACCAACCTACTGTAATGAAAGCATTGCAACATCTACATTACCTGGGAGACTAAGTGCACCATGATGAGTTAACAAGTACAGATAGGTCCTTTGGCATATCGGGATGATTTAAATACTGGGCCTGGACAATTTGCAAATGGATAGTAATACTAGTGGCAGGATTGTTGTTAGTCTGCTGTTGTGTACCATACCTGAAGGGTACCTGTTGGTCCACTATCTCTGCCGCCTTGCAGCCAAAACCTGTAAAAAATGCTATGACCAATGCTATGATAATGCAATATGCTGTTATAGAAGAACTATGCATGGTAGAAATTGACTGAATAAACAATATGTTTGACCAAAGATTTAAAGGACAGTTTGTCGAAGCATAAAATACATGTAAACCATTGTTCAACCATTTTGAAATAATCCTTCATTTTATATCTGCTGTAGACTGTTTTCAAAATGCTTGTTTAATAGAAGCTTGTCGATAGAAACTTGTATGTTTCCACTGAGTGATCATGGACTGTGAGAAATACAGATGCAGGCACGGAAAAGTTGCCTCATCACAGGAATGCTTGATAAGTGCCTTGAACACTGAGGGCCCCATTAGGATGTCGGGTGGATCGCCACCGTCATGCGGGTGGTGGCGATCTGCCCGACATCCTTACACACCCGCCACCCATTTCCCTTTCCGCCCGGTCAATGAGTTCACCGGGCGGAAAAGGGTTTCATATGGTGGCAGTGTCTGTTAGACACCGCCATCCATATTAGGATGTGGGCGGGAACATGCTTTGCCATGGCGGCAACGACGGGCAGACTTTCTGTGGCACTGCATCTTACAGGATGAGCACCTGATTGTAAAGCATTCTGAGTACAGTAATGAATAGGCAGGAATGACGGTTCTCCAAAGCTACAAAAGGAGAATCTGAATTTTGATAAAGACACAGAGACAAGCATTAAACATAACAATCTTTATTGCCACTCTTCAGCTACCACTTAAAGGCACTTCAAAGAACCTGGTAAAGAACACTTCTTAAAAATTAAAAATTAGAATGTTGATAGTCAAACACGGAATGCAATGTAATCCAAATGCGTTCCATTCCCCCAGGTCTTTGAAGTAATGCTCCTAGGACAAAAAAACACCTTTTCACTTTTCCACAAATCCTGTCTTACAAAGGTTCTAGGTTTGGAGCAGAACACAAAACTCCACAATACTCAACTTCTTCTTTACTGGCCATCTGCAAAGGAGAAAAAAAATACATATTAATAACAAACAACATCTTTTTTATATATTCTCCTCAGTATTATCCAATGGAAGAAAACTCCCCACAATCTTATTGCTGGGATGAGAAGGATAATGTTAGTGATGGGTCTTTGATAAAATCCAGATTCTCTGATCATAACTGTGAAGAATCATCATGGCAAGTCCAGAGGCTATCATTATGCATGTTTAAAGTCCCTGAATGCGAAATTCAGTTATATGAATATCAATTACAGATTGTAGGATGCACTCCTATTTATCCAATCCTTGTCCATGTTTTTCCTCCTTCTCCGTGAGTGCGTGCATACTGGGTGAATGCCTTGCCCATGTGGCATTTGGATGATCAACAACGTTTTGCGAGGCATCAATGCGCCCCTCTCCCAGTTGCACTGCTAATTGTGTTTCTTTAGCCCCAACTTTATAGTTTCAAACATTTTACTTATATTCTTCAACGCTATCCTCATTTTGTCTTATCATCTTTTTTCTTTTAGTTTTCTCAATATAATCTACGCGCAGGCAATATTTATTAAAAACCCAATGCATTTCGGGCTGACAAAACCCTTCATCAGGGGTAACTGAAAATAACAATAAAAATGACCAATTACTTTAAGCTGCATTATTGTGCTTTTTACTTTCAATTGTTTTTTGTTGCAATTCACCTCATATTGTTCAACTCAGCTATGCATTATTGTTCGTCATGTGACTTTAACTACTGTACCTATTTCTCCTAATGTTCCTCCACATGAGTGCAACAGTTATAATCAAACAATGACTGATGGGTGTGGGCTGGTCAATATGTCAGTAAAAAACATTTACAACAACCAATGGCTGAAAGGGAGCATTGACCTTTTACCCCTGTCTCTCTAAAAACATTCAGTGCTGTGTGTAGCCAAACATAAAACTAATGAAGGATTTCCTAGGGGAAAACATGTTTATTTGGAGAGACACCAACATTTGGCTACATTCTGGTTGAGTACTGTGAGGAGGAAAACTTGAAGTTTTGATTGATGGAGAACATAATACATAAGTAAAAAATCAGGCAATATGTGCATATACCCTGATGTTAGCTATATGTTTACATTGCTTCTGCAAACACAAACACCAGTACTTTGTCATCTCAGGCCACAGTGCACCACATATCCACTGACTTCTTACCTGTTCACTGGGGTACACGTATTGCTTCATAAAGTCCTTCACCTGATGAAGAATCTTGTCCCCATTCTTACTTTTCAGAAACAATTTATCTGTTATATCTGATGCACCCGCTTCTGCTTTTGTGACAGCCATGTTTCTATAACAGTAAATATTACACTTAGTAAAGAAAAGAAATCCATATAAGATTCATCACATCAATAGTTTAAAATGTGAGTGCCAGGTTAGTTATTAGCAATTGTACATTTGCCTGTTGTGAATTTATCTAAAAGAAATTGCCTTTTCTGAAACCTAGTAGTCAGGCACTCCTAAAGAAATTCTAGGGCATTAGTGTTGCTGTAATATCAGTGAGGAGTAAAGACAGGAAGGTATGTTCATTTGCTCTCAGTAGTAACACAACAGAAACAACTATCTAAAGGGCACCTCAAAGTATAGGAAAACAGAACACATGCAATAATTTTTTTTGCTGAGTTTTATATAGCGTGAACTTGATCCGAATCGAGTATCAGAGCGCTTTACATAGCACCAATTACGTTACATGAGGACACACATTCATTTTTGTTTTGCACGGGGAGATTAAGTGATTTGCCCAGAATCACAGGATGTTCAGCGTCATTGCCGAGACTCGAAACCAGTTCCCCAGATTTGAGGTCGACCACCCTAGCCGTTAACCCAACTCCTCTCCCCATGCATTGTAATTAGATGGACAAGTTTGAGGACATTCAATTCTAATTCTTTTAAAAGAAGTACCTAGATAGGGTGTATGCAACATGGAAAATACCAACAATCAAGACAGCCAACCTACTGGCGTAGTAAAATATCAATATTGCTCATTATCCAGAATATTCATATTCTGCAAAGAGAGCATTCAGACAATACATTTCAGGTTGATATATTGAACGGCAAAGTATCTACATCATAATACTACAAAGACGAAATATTTAAGAGTCGCAATATCTAACAAAAATGTTAAAGGGAGAAGGATGGGAGTGGGGTGGGGACCACAGAGATCTCACAATAAAGCAGGACTAATGGAGAAAAAGATCAGTAACATGTGGGATCGTTGCAAAACAGGCAGACAGTCTGGTGCAGTACAGATTCAGCAGCAAGGATTGTTAACATTGGTGCAACCCTCAGCCACTGGCACAGCATAACCACCATCTTAGGTAGGCTAAGTGTAAATAAGGAAATAGCAAATTATAGATAAGATGCTAGGTACAAGGAGACAACAGATTTGTTTGTAAATATTCAGGCTTGCAGTATTGTGCCTTAAAATGCTTAGGCGTTACAGCACTATGGCTTTAATGTATTTTAGTTAAGTAAACTTGTTAAGAAAATCTTTGTTTCAATATTATTTTCAGTAATCTAGTTGTTAAAAATATCGTAGATTGAGAATTTTAATGTGCTTTAGTGCATTTATTAATTTTATGTGTTATTGTTTGTATAACTGTTATTTAAAAAAATATATAGTTTGCAATTTCAAGTGAGTTAGATTTTTTAATTCTAATCGCTAATAGTAATTTATAGTGTCGCAGTGAGTTGTTGGGTTTGTAGGGGATAGGGTGGGAAGTTAATTAAGTAATAGTTAATTATTAACAAACTAATAATTTTTAAGTAAGTATGTGCAACCTTAAAGGTAGACCAGAGTGGTCCATACGTGTATGGTGAAGTGAATGGAAGTCCTGTTTCATTCTTCATTCACTGACACTACCCTCTCTATTGTGAGAACAGCAGAGGTTCCAAACTGACCCATATCAGGACAAAGAATCTAGGTTGAAGGCATTGCAAATAAACAAATGACTAGTCCAGTTTCAGAAGTGGTACCTGTCAAGGTCCTTCGAGGAGAATTACCGATTTGTGGTGTGTGATTAGAGTCATGTAACCTGCTTGGACTAGATATTTTATGCAAGCTGAATTGTTCCATTTACTGTATTCCAAATGGAATTGAGTTCCAATTCAGGATGAGGTATTGCCTTTAAACTTGTCAGACAGAGATCAGAAATTTGAATGTACTCTATGATGCCAAAGATGATTTTCCCACAGAGTTGGGAAACAGTGTTACCTGGGTTCTGGGACTTTACAGGTAAAGACATTGTACTTATCAAAATTGTTAAACCAGCCACTTTACAGAGAAGACAAATACTGAATACCAGTGAATCCCACAATATAATCGGACCTCTGAAACCATTGCTGGGATTTCTCCTGTGACTGACGCAATGATTATTGAACAAGGCACCTCTGGGATCCTGGAGAGTGCATCCCCTGGAGTGTACAGTTTCTCGTAGAATTAGGTAGGTATCAGGTCTCCGTACAATCTGGACTGAGACATGCTCGTTCCTAGTTTTCCCATGCATGCAGCATACTTAACCAGTGGTCGACCATCTGGGAATTCAATGGGAACCCCTGATGTTTTAATACTTGGGTGTGAAAATAAAAATATACCTTAAGAATGAGGACACCTGGAAACGAAACTTGGGAGAAACATTGCGAGCCCTGAAGGGTAGTGTTGAGTTTTGGCAATCCTTGCAGTTGTCCATAATGACAAGGATTGCCCTGTCTAAAAGGGTGATGCTTCTGTAAATGTTGCACTACTTTGCGAATCTCCCGATTTGAATCCTGCAGTCCCAGTTTCACACAGTAAATGTCCTATTAAGTGTCCTATTAAGTGAGTAGGTCTGGTACGGAGTCAGGTATAGAGTGTTGCTTTATATCCTATGACACCAGATAAGAGAAGGAGGGCATGAGCCCTGATTACGAGTCATACTGCTTGGCTGCCCAGATAGCATGGCGGCTCGGCGAGACTGGCACTGCTAAATGGGCCCAATGGGAAAGAGACAATGGTAGGGTGTTTTGACTGCACTGTTTCTGGGTGTAAAGCCATATGAAGCTAAGCATTCTAAACGCCTCACAATTTCACTCTGGTGCTGGAAGAGAGTGATGTAGAAGATGCCATAACATCCAGAGTATGCACCAGCGATCCCACTAATAGTCTTACTCACTGTATGGAGCGGATACTTCACAGCATGACAGATAAGGGAATGGACAGTGGAAGGAATCCACACAGTGCGTAACTGATACCCCAGTGAAGAGATCTGGGTTAAATCCATCGTTCTTTTGCTCACTACGCCACCCTAGTTTGGACCCAGCCATATGCAAATCAATCTTGACCCTGCTCCTCATGGGAACAGTCCAGCTAGAACTGCAAAGCGATGTCCTCCCTGGACCCGAAACAAACATCCTGGAACTGGTTTCAGAGTAACACCCCTCATCAGCAAGGCTAGCTTGAATCCAGTGGCAAAGTGAGCAAGGGACCCATGTCTGGGCATACCCTTCCCACTTAAGGTGAGTAAATTAAGAATGCTGGGGGGTAGACACCCCATCACTTACCTTTGAAGGGAAGTGGTAGACTCACTCCTTTGATGGGATTGATCATAGATTGATTATTGATGACTAGAGCTGGAAGGCATTGTTGCTAAGAATGTCCCGTGTAGGGGGGTGGATGGGGAGATGGCGTGCGCTGCATTAATTGCAATGGCTATGATACCACATATATATTGAAAAACATATTTGAGGGCAAGTAGGTGCTGGCTTTGGATTCACTTTAAATATCACATTGTTAGGGGCAGGCTTAACACGTTATTGTTATTCTTGTTTGTCAAGTTTTCTGTCTTTGCTGGGATAACTAACTGATCCCCACAACAGGTAACAAACTTCTGCCTATTAAGGACTCATTGGTTTAATATGACTAATATTCTATCACATGACTGCTACACTTTTTAAAAATGCAGAATTGCTGTACTGCCTATAATATTTTTTTTTACACAAAAGTATGAAGTGAAGACAAGTAACGATGTATGGAACTAAACTCTACAAAGCGACTGTTGTGTCCTGCTGGACACAGTCTAGTGTTTCTGCCAGCCACTCCCTCGGGGGTTGGCCCACACACACCCGCACCCATCCAACACGGGCGTCACCAGTCAGGTGACCGAGCGAATAAAGGAGCCTGAGTGCACGTGCTCGTGGCTAGTTCCCAGTACCATATTCCTGTGTCGTCCTTCCGACAGCCTGTGGGCCTAGGGCCCAGAACATAACACTGGCGACGAGTGTGTCTGTCCCCTCACTCTGCAAACTTCGCTGTTCTCCATGACTGTGAGGGACGCCAACATGGGTATTGTCGCTCCAGCCTGCCCCAAGAGACTGAAAGTAAGTGGCTGTAACACTCTCTCCCCCTGGGCCTTTCCTTCCTCTTCTATTTCTGTACAAAGTGAATTAATACAATCTGAAATACCCAACATGTTTTAAAAACCATCCTGTACAGTTTTTTGCAAATCACCCACCCTTCGTGTTAATTGACATACTGATTTGTATTTATGGTAGAACAAGCATTGAACTGTCCATGTGTTGTGCCAAAGATGAAGTATTGTCTCCATCACTTGATGTGCCACTGTCGCTTTAGAACAAATATTGGCGGAAGGGATCACCCTTTAATTCTTCTAGATAGTGTCGGTGCATTATGGGTCTATATTAAAATATTTTGCAGGACTGATTTAAGCTCCCAGACTGGACTGCAGTTTTTGCCTTCAGCAGTAAAGCATGTAGCATGTGCATATGTATACATTGTTCGTATAGGATTTGAGTAGATTTGCAAATTTTTTAAAAGGCACAGAGCCAAATTCTAACAGACATGGGAATCTATACAAAGCGCAGATTTCACTCGCATATTCCATCTCCAACATATGTACACGTGGCACACACGTCATTTGAGCGTGCATGGCAGAAATGTGCATTCGTAAGTTTTGTTTTTTGATCTCTGTGGATAAAACATTGCCCCTATGCAAAAACCACTTTTACACCTTCATCAAATATAGGAAGTGTACACATCTCTTCCTTACACTGAAAAAATGTTTACTGCGGCTTTCATTTAAAGTGAACAAGAGTAACAGGGCCTTATGCACAAAGGTAAACAAACTTTTGTGTAAGTTTATGATTGTTTGCTACTCACAAAGGTATTTTACGAGTAGTATCTTTACGACAGGCGAGTTTCTGCACATAAAAAGATAGGACTGTGCTAAAATACTACTCGTAAAATACCTTTGTAAATTTTAAACAATCGTAAACTTACACAAATGTTTAAGTTTACCTTTGTGAATCTGACTCCAGTGGTGGCGGTGTTTCCAGGAAGTGATACCACTTGTGAAATCTTTGTTAACATCCACACACCTATGCGTTGGTGCTTCCACCACACATCGTGCATGGCCCCTGCCCTCACTCACATCCTTCTTGAATGTTCACTTTCTCACCCATGTGCGTACGATTAACACTGGGGGAAATCTGTAGTTCAAGAGGGTTGATTAGCAATGTACAAGTCATGTAATATAGATTCTATGAACTAAGAGCTGTTTTTGAATACATACGTCTGCTTTACGTACGAAAATAGTTGTGAGTTAAGCACTGAGTCAAATACCATGAGTTCCGAACCTTCTTGACCTTCTCCTCACACAGTATGATCAAGTAAGTTTGTGTAAATTCACGCAGAGTGGCGGTGAGGGGACAGGTCTGTGATCCATACAAACAAGAAAGCTTTGCATCATTCAAAAATGTAGACCCTCCTTACTTTTTCGTTAGCTTTAATCCATGTTCTGCAAGAGGCCTCACCATCTCTCCCAGGTGATGTGCCTTCTTATTTGAATTTCCAATGAGTGCGTCACTGTATAGTACCTGAAGTTGGACACAAAATGACATCTTTACACATTTGGATCAATTCTCAGATGCAAAAAAACCATTGATGTTGCTATGAGCCATTTTCAAAACTTTTATAGTACGTGGATCTTTCACAAAATGAGTACCTAGGGCAGCTATGAAACTGAGGTATTGGTGACTTGTAATTTTGCACTCTTGGGTAGGCGTCCTGGAACCCAATTCTCAAAGTCATCTGCATCATTAAGTTAAAGTTAACTTAAGTTAAACTCAAATTTGGTATTCCCAAAATGTAGATTGACACCTAGGGCGCTCGAACTGAGAAACCCCCTCCTCCCCCAAAATCACTGTTGGGGGGTGTACAATCCTTAGCCATGGGGTTTGACAACCAGCCCATACCACAAAAATACAGCTTCAAGAGCCATGCTTTGAAGACCACATACCCTGCTATGCTTCATGTTGTTGTCATGTTGGTCTGTGCACCACAACAGGGCGAGGCACAGAAACCTTAACAGCACAGCACCGGATGGCTATCGTCACAGCTGATGCATATTTCAGATGGATCCTTGAATCACCTTGACAACAATATGCCAAACCCTCACAATTTTATCACTACACCTGCATTTGCATGAAGAAAAAGGTCCAGGAGAGGAAGCCAATGGGCGTGTAGGAGAAGGGAAAGGGTGACCAAAAGGAAGGGAGAAAGGTTTAGATTAGGACTTTTGTTCAAGGAGCAGGGACCAGGACTACTCATCTGGTGATGGGTAGTCCCTGGCCCCATCATGTTTAAAACCCTCTCTAGAAGAGGTGAGAGAAGATGAGACAAGTACGAAGGGATTTAAAAAGTGGCCATTTAGCAAAGAGTTATTGGTGGAGTAAATCAGACCTACTCTGACCTTCCTATCTCTTCCACAGACAACTGTAGAGATCCTTATGATCCTTATAAGGGATTTACGTGAGATGTGTTCAGATATTTGGTTATTAATGGTGGCCTTTGACCTATCTTGATAACCTTCCGTTGAATTCCACAGATTGATCCATCCTTCCAAGTTAACATCTTGTGCAGGGAATAAAAGCAAGTATAGCACACTGGATGACTTGTTCAATGTTGGTTTACTGACATCTTCATTTCAGAATGAATAAAATAGATTATAAAGAAATCTGTCCACCCGAGACCTCTAAATAACACATACTTGCACTTACAATTGCACCATTATACCGTAACACTTCCTGTGCAAAAAATACTCACGGGGGCGGGCATTTCATAAAGGAGATACCTTGAAAAGTAGGCGAACACCCACAAACTTCTACATTTGTGGCTTTCAAAAGCCTTTGTAAGGCATATTCCCACCCTGGATAAAGTCGGAGATGAAGGGCCCAAGGTATACTTTTGCAGACGGAGTAATCTCAGTTGGCCTGGTGTAGGGCTTATCCTCTGTCAGGTCGAGACTACTCCGCCTAACAAATTTAGAAATGACTGCCAAATTGGTGGTCATTTCTAAAGCATTGGCAGGACCCAATCAACATTTGCTCTGCAGGGTGGGTGGAGGGGTTTAATCACGTTGGAGACCGGTTACTATACGCCATGATTAAACCTAAGGTCTGTCTGTATTTAAATTTGGCTGGTGGACCACAGCTTGGTGGTATGCCTACTCTGTTGCGTTATAATGGAGTATCCATACCGCCAAGATATAAATCAGGAACTTAAACACACTGAAAATTTGTGAGCAGTTAAGGGAGGAAAAAGAAAGAAAAGTATTTGCAAAAGAGCATTTTCATTTTATTCCTTATTTATATGTACCTTGTTCAAAGTAGGAAGGGGAACAGAGCTACATCATGCTCGAGAAGACAGCTCACTAGAAAGGCTCCATGTGTAGCACTGTGAGAGGAGAAATTACTTCTTAGCAACACTCCCTGCTCTTAGTATCCGGTCACTGAGTGACCAAGATAATTGGAGTGAGCTTTTCAGATTGATTTCTGACTCCAGTGGCGGCCGGTGCAGGTACGCGCGGTAGGGTGGTGGGGTGGGGTACAGGTGGGCGGTACGGGGTGGCAGGGGAGAGTCAATAGACGACAGAATAGTAAAAATAAAATCAATCCTATTCTGTCATCTATCGTCTTACCCGCCCCGCACCCCCCCCCCCTCGCCCCATCGTGCTTACCTGCCACGGCTGGCTGACTCAGCCACAGCCTAAGAGACCGGTAGAGCGATAATACAGAGGTCTACTCGACACGCAGGCCCATAAAACTTCTGTTGGGCTGTACGAGTGCTTGAAGGGCACTGATTCTCTTCACTGGATAGCGCCACATCCCCAGATGTTGGTGCAGCCAGACACCGCCACCGTGGCAGGCCACCTACTGGGCATAACAAAGAAGGAAATATTGGGAGTTTTCAACTCAAGTGCAGAATATCGGCAGAACAGCAGCGCAATGCATGAGAGCAGCGAGCAGCTGGCATGGGGAGCAAACACATTTGTATGACTTACCTGGTGAATTTCTCTGGTACATAGAGGGAGTCTGTTCTACATTGAGAGAGGTTGCACTGTGACAACACATCATCCGAAAGCAGAGCAATCCATAAGGCCTCCAGCACAGGGAGTTTTTTAGGAGATGCTAATGGCTATGACATCTAATGGTGGACTGAGTGTACGTGCCTAACTCTGATATTATAGGCGATAACGGGGAATGATCAACAAACTTTTCAACTGCAGTAATAGCAAATGTGTGAAGAGTAACTCAGAGATATAAGCAGGGTGACTCAACTAAACAGAGTAAAGCACTGCATTTACACCCAAAACCCTGTTACTGATACACATAGGTGTGTTCACCATCGACAGAGCTCCTGCGACCTCCTAAGGAATGCCCGATGCACGCACCACCGAAACCCTAACCTGCATCCTGCTCAACGTGTGCTCCCTGCACTGACACCCCATTGAGATCTGGGACCTACTTGACACCCACTCGCCCGACGTCACCTTCTTCACGGAAACCTGGACCAACGCCACCTCCAGTCCCGCCAGCGCCACTGCCATCCCTGACGGCTACAAGATCCAGAGAAAGGACCGCCCACACCGCCCAGGAGGAGGACTCGCCATCGCACACAAGACCCCACTCTGCCTCTTCACATCCAGCCTGAGCAACCCCCACTCAAACCCGGAACACCTCCACCTCCAGCTCCAGACAAGCCCCAGGATCACACTACACGGCATCCTCATCTACAGGCCACCAGGACCTTGCACTCACCACACAACTACCATCACCGAGCTCGCCGCACCCCAGGCCATTACCTCCATGGACTACATGCTACTCGGCGACTTGAACTTTCACCTCGACAACTGCAATGACCTGACTCCACTGCTCTCCTTGAGAACCTCGCCAACCTAGGGTTGAAACAGATCATCAACACGCCCACCCACAGAGCGGGCCACACCCTCGACCCCATCTTCGCGGAAGGAACCAACATCCGCTTCTGCCACACCACCCAGCCCTTCTGGACCGACCACCACTGTATTCATTTCACTTTCAACACCACCACCGCACCCAAACCCGCCCTACGCCCACCACAAAGGAACAGGAGCAAGGTCACACAGGAACTTCTAAACACCACCCTCCTCCAAATCCCAACCCCCCTCCAGCGCAACCACTGACACCAACTCCGGAGTCAAGGAATTCCACCGCTGAATCACTTGCTGCACCGACAAGCTTGCACCCTGTGCCACCCCGCCAAACAATGCCCGCCGATAACCGCCTGGTTCACCACAGAACTTCAAGAAGCCAGACTCTCCTGCAGGCACCTAGAGAAAACCTGGAAAAACCTGAAAACTCCGGAAGCTCGCAACAACCACAAGAGCGGCCTGAAGGAATACCACCAACTCATAAGAAGCACCAAACGGACCTTCATAAGAGACAAGGTCCAGACCAATGCGACCAACGCCAAGGAACTGTTGAACGTCATACAGCAGCTAGCAAAACCCACCTGCGAAATTACGTACATCACACCTTCCCAGGAACTCTGCGACAAGCTCAACACCTACTTCCATCTGAAGATAAAGGCCCTTTACGACAATTTCAATGAACCAACGAAGAGCACCACCCCACCTACCCACCTCCGCAGATGCTCTGACCATCATGTCCTGGGACCGTCGGACACATCACCGTGTCGATGAAGAAAACACACTCTGGAGCCCCTACTGACCCCTGCCCACTGCACATCTTCCACAGGGCCGCCACCGTCATCGCACCCAAAACTAGGGCGCATCATCAACCCCTCCCTCGGATCCGGAATCTGCCCAAACAACTTGAAACAAGCGGAAGTAAAACCCCTCCTCAAGAAACCCTCAGCCGACCCAACTGACCTGAAACTACCGGTCTATCTCTCTCCTTTCCTTTGCGGCCAAAGTCACCGAAAGACTCGTAAACACCCAGCTGACCACCTTCATAGAAGAGAACTTCATCCTGGATACCTCCCAGTCAGGATTCCACAGCAACCACAGCACCGAGACCACCCTCCTTGCCGTCACTAACGACATCCTCATGCTACTCGACCAGGGACACACCGCGGCCCTCATCCTTCTAGACCTCTCCGCAGCCTTCAACACCATTTCACACTGCACTCTAGCAGCCAGACTACACAACGTGGGAATTCAAGGAGCCGCCCTCGACTGGATCCAATCATTCTTCTCCGGCAGAACCCGGAGGATCCGACTCAGGCCCTTCCTCTCCGAATCAACGGAAATCAACTACAGAGTGCCCCAGGGATCCTCACTCAGCCCCATGCCTTTCAACATCTACATGGCCCCCCTCACCGCCATCGTCAGACAGCACGGGCTCAGCATCATATCCTACGCCGACAACACACATCTCATCCTCACTCACGAAGACTCCTGAAGACACCAGACTCTGTTTCCAGGAAGGCATGAAGAACGTGGCAGCCTGGATGAAGGACAGCTGCCTGAAGCTAAACTCTGAGAAGACGGAGGTCCTCCTCCTCAGTCCCTGCACCTCCGTCTGGGACAACACCTGGTGGCCCTCAGCCCTCGGGATCCCACCCACCCCAACAGACCACACTCGGAACCTCAGCATCATCCTCAACTCCTCCCTCTCCATGTACCGCCAGATCAACGCCATCGCCTTCACTAGTTTCAACTGCCTGCGCATCCTCTGCAAGACCTTCAAGTGGATCCCCTCCGACTGCAGAAAGACCGTCACCCATGCACTCATCACCAGCAGACTAGATAACGGCAATGCCCTCTATGCCGGAATCAACAAAACTCTCCTGCACAGACTCCAGACTATCCAGAACGCCACAGCCAGACTCTCCTTCGAGACACCGCGCCATTAACACATTGACCCATCACCTACAAGGCCTCCACTGGCTGCCCGTCGAGAATAGGGTCACCTTCAAACTCCTCACCCACGCCTACAAATCCCTCCACACGATCGGACCCAAATACCTCAACAAGAGAGTATCCTTCCACTACCCAAGAGGAACCTCCACTCCGCCGACCTGGCCCTGGCAGAGGTCCCCCACATCCGCAGACACAGAACAGGCGGGAGAGCCTTCTCCTACATCGCAGCCAAAACCTGGAATGAGCTCCCTGTGAAAATCAGATGTTCCCCGACCCTGCACACGTTCAGGAAGGACCTCAAGATTTGGCTCTTCAATTGATCCTGAGCTGCCCCACCACTCTCCGCCCGGCATCTTGAGACCCTCACGGGTGAGTAGCGTGCTTTACAAACCCCTTACTGATTAAATGCCGGGGAACAAGGCGACTAGGCAGATGCTCTTCTCGGAGGCTCTTACCAGCCAAAAGTCATTGTCTTGCTCTTATGACTTGAATTTGGCGACAGTGTTTTGCTGGAGCTCAAACACATCCAAATATCAATCTCTGTAGTTGAAACACACAAGACAGAAATGAATACAGTTGTGTCATCTGTTCCCTGTTTAGGTGTCAAACAATTTGCCATTTCACCCTTTGGTGGCACCGGTTCTATATTGCCATTGATGCACTACATTCGGTATTAATTGTATTTTTTGCACTTTTGTGCTTTAATTTTTCCATGTTTCACAATGTCTATCGTAACCTAATTTGAGTATTGGGTCATGTGTTATGGTTGGGTGTTATCTTTGGTTTCTATGCTTTTTATATGTTGTATATATTTATTGTATTGAAGAAGTCCATTGCTATGGATGAAATGCGTTGGCTGTCTTCACTGTATATGTGTGATGCTTTTTAAAGAAAAGAAAAGAAAAGAAAGACAAGAACCACATCCTTGTTTGGGATATTGTTGTGGTGCACTTCTACGTCCACATTGTAATTTCCAAGAGAGTTCTAATTGGTTACCAGGGGTCCTGAATAGCGCAAAGCGGTATATGCATTACCACCAAGTGTGAAACAGTCAGAACAACGTGGGCCCAGCCACGCGTGTCCAACCAACGCAAGTGTAACCATGCTTGCCTTAACCATGCATATGCCTTAACCACTCTTCTGCTTGGTTAAGGCAATGCCTGGTCTAGTTGCCGAGCAGGTGGGCGGTAGAGGAAGAGTAAGCATGATTGGGAATCAGGAGAGAATGTGAGGTTGGGTCTTGGGGGGGTCGTTTTTGGGTTGGGGTAGGTTTTAGGACTCAGGAGGGGGTCGGGATTGGAACAGATTTAGGGCTCAGGGCTGGGGTCAGGGTAGTTAGGAGCTGCAGGGTACAGTTTTTTGGGCCCAGGGTGAAAGGCTGGGGTTGGGGTAGTTTTTAGGGTGGTAGGCAGTTTTTAGGGGTAAAAGCAGGGCAGAGGAAAAGGGACAGTTTACAGGGCAGGGGCCAGTTTTAGGCCTCAGGGCGGGAGGCTCTGGGTCAGGGCACTTCAGGGATGTGGGGGACATTTTTTAGGACTCAGGGCGGGGGATAGGGTCAGGGTAGTTTTTGGGGCTTGGGGTTAATTTTTAGGGCTCAGGGCAGAGGGAAAAGGGGCAGTTTTAGACCTTAGGGTGGGAGGGCAGGGTCGGGTAGTTTATGGATATAGGGGACAGTTTTTAGGTCTCAGCACGGGGGCAGGTCGGGGTATTTTATGGATGTAGGGAACAGGTTTTAGGGCTCAGGGGTCATGGTAGTTTTTTTGGGGGCATGGGTTTAATTTTGTGGGCTCAGGGCAGAGGGATAATGGACAGTTTACAGGTCAGTGGGTAGGGGTATGATCTTTAGCACACATGTCCCTTAACCCAGTATGTCTCTACCACAAACATGCGTGGTAAAGGCATGTGTGGTAAAAGCATGCATGGTAAAAGCATGCGTGGTAAAGACACAGTCGTGGTAGAGACCGTGTGGTACAGGCATGTGTTGTTCATGCATGCGTTTGACTATCATACAACCCCACCAAGTTGTTCTCTTCTTCTTGTGGAAAAAGATCCTTCCAGAAGTCTGAAAATATGGGCCACAATAACACGAGACTCCTCTGCCAAGTCATAGAACACTCCTCCAAAACAGTCAACCCTACGGTAGCCATCACGTTAGATGCAGAAAAAGCCTTCGACAGGGTATCCTGGCATTTCTTAGAGAAAACCATGCAAGCACACAACCTGGGTGAGAGCTTCATGCGGAAAGTCATGGCTCTTTACAAATCCCCCAAAGCCCAGATAGCAATCAACGGAGCGACCTCAGCCCCCTTTAACCTAGAAAGGGGAACTAGACAGGGATGTCCTCCATTTCCTCTGCTGTTCCTTCTCGCCCTTGAACCCCTGATCAGGGATATCACAGACAACAACAGTATAGCGGGGGTAAACATACGTAAACGTAAACGTAGTGTATTTTGTAAAGCGCACAGCTGCCCCAACGGGGCGTCCCGGCGCTGTATAACGCTGTGGAACCCTTCCTGGCTCTCCCTGTGAGATGCCTCTCCTGGGCACCCCCAAGGTGAAGCCAGGCATCCCAGTGTTGTAGGGGCCGTTGTGGAGATTAAGCAAGCTATTGCCCAGAGTTGCAGCGTGGGACCCATGATTAGAGTAGGCGCCGATGCGAGAATTATCGAGTCCGCGGACATTGAGCCCAAGACCCTGCCGCGTCAGGACTTGAATCCTGGTCCCGGGCCTGATCTCTGCTTAGAGTCTGCCGCTCTAACCAGTGAGCCACACTTCTCCAGACATAAACATAAACAACACTACAGCCAAACTAGCTGCATACGTAGACAACCTGCTCATAATAACGGAGGAGCCCGCTCACTCTATACCTGCACTCATGCACACTATCGATCTTTAGCCAAAACACTCAACAGAGACAAATCAGAATGCATGCCCCTCAATATACACACAACTACAGACGTTTTAGGCTCTTCCGGACTAGCTTGGGAACCTAGTTCTGTCAAATACCTAGGCATCCACTTCTGTAGGACGCTAAGATCAACCCTGGAACAGAACGAGAAAACCACTCTAGAAAAGATAAAAGGCCTGCTGGATACCTGGTCGCCCACGTTCATCACCTGGTGGGGCAGAATAGACACTGTGAAGATGATGATCACCCCGTAGTTAACTATCTAGCTGGAATGCTCGCCCTGGCTTTCACAGAGGATTTCCACAAAAACAATCGACCGGATGCTAAAGAAGTTCATATGGCGCGACAAAAAACCTAGAATCAGCCGCCAGAAACTCAGACTAGGTAAAAAGCTAGGGGGCTTTAACGTGGCGGAACTGAAAACCTTCCAGACAGCCTTCATTGCCAGACAAGGAATGCACTGTGTTCTGCCCAAGCAGCCCTACACACCAACCTGGCTCTCTATAGAGAAAGCCATTTTAAACAATGCAGACCTCCTAACTCTACTCACAGCCAACAAGCAAGCATACAAGAGCAACCTGATCTTCAATATCACTAGGCAGGTGCTGCTCAAAGTAGACAGGAAACTCAAAGCCAGCATCAGAAACTCACCCTGGGAATCACTCTGGGATAACCCCAAGATCAAATACAGAGGAAAGACCCTCGATATGCACACATGGAAAAAAGTAGGTCTCTCATACCCAGCCCAGCTGGAAGAGGAAGGATCGCCCCAAACCTTCAACAGTCTGAGAAACAGACACGACCTCCCTGAAGTAGAACTTTACAACTTCTTAGCCATCAAGACAGCCCTAACAAAATCTAAACTAACCAAACACAAACCCTCAATCTTCAGATACATGGAGAACATAAACAAGACAGGCCGCCAGGTCTCGCACTTATACAAGCTCCTCCGCCCAGGAACCTTCAAGCTAAACACAAAAAACAACACCTACTGGATAACCCAACTTGGCTCCAATCTCACAGAACAAGAACTACAAACGTTCTGGGAGGCCCCATCAAAAAACATGATATCCCTAGCGCTAGCACAAACCAAATTCTGGCTTTTACACCAAGCATTCTGGACACCGGCCCGCCTAGCATCATTAGGCCTGAAAGTCAACGACAGCTGCTGGAACTGCGGTGCTGTATGTAGTAAGGTTAGCAAATTCTAGGAGAAGGTGCTGGGATTCATCAGCGAAGCCCTAGGTTGCACTCTACAACACTCATTTGCCACAACTACCACCGCTTACATCACTACAGATCTAGCCACACAGCTCTTTTTTTGATTTGTCTGTATCGATGATCCCCCATCGGTAACAGACATATCAAAAAAAGAACTAAAAACACTTTGTCTGTCTCACCTGTCTCAAATGCGGTTGTTGAGCGAAATAGGGAAATCATCAGTCCAGCAATGTTTATTAATACAGTTTGTCCCCACTATTCAACCATATTTACAGTACAATTTAAGTCAATATGAAAGATACCTACTTACCCGTTTTAGGTTCAATATATATCACCATATGGTTTTATTTCCTAACCAAAATGACTGGTTACATAATCTTTCCGTTTGTCCTTGCGACTCAATGTCTTCGCAGTCCACCATTCATGTTCTCTTTTTTTGTAAGTTTTATGTACCACTGCGTAGGCGGTGGATAATACCACTTTTAAAGGTTTTAAAGATCCGTAAATGCCGCCCGGCCTACTTGGCCTTACAGTTTTTGGAAAATGACCTGATGGCAAAATCTATTGCACAGTTTCTCAAACTGTGTGTCAGGCACCGAATGAACCTCTGAAGAGTGCCTGAATAGTCTTTGCGAAATAAGAAGGACTGATAAAAAACAGTTTTTAAATATTTTTCGAAACTAGAAAGAATGTGAATTTTAATATTTTTACTGTGTTTTTATGTACTTTTATGGTTTTCAAAAAATAATGGAAAACCGAATAAAGATGATTTGATTTGATTTGATTTACATCACTACAGATCTAGCCACACAGCAAGACAGGTGCCTACTAGACTTCCTCCTGATGACAGCAGTCAAAACAGTACTAGCCAAGTGGAAAGACACATTCAAGGGGTGGCTAAATTGGGTCACATCCCTAAGAGGGGCAGACATCACAGCACTAAGACAAACACCCTAGAAAAACCCCGACAGTTTAATGTGGTCAACACTAGACAAATACCTCAGCTCTTACAAGCCTCCATAAATTAACCATACACGCCGACCAACTGCCAATAACCAAGCGTAGCGAGTGTAATCTAACACTAAAGAGCCGCCAAACACATCTATGTTTTGTCTTTAAATACACAGCACGTGTACAAACGCAACTACCTATACGTTTAATGTTAAATGTTTCAAGGCTGATTGAAGAATTGTTAGGCAGAAACAAATGTAAACCATGTATCCCTACTGGCTCGCCCGTATAACTGCCTATTCGTTATATGTCACTTCCATTTTATATTTTTGTAATGTGAAAATACCAATAAAAATATTTAAAAAAAAAAGAAAACCCCTATAAGCTTCAAGGTGTTATCAAGCATTGGCAGAGGCAAATTGAAACATACTTGGTAAACACAATAGGGCAAAGCGCCGAAGTACATGTATTTTACATCTACAAGTTTTCCTAGTCATAAATGGTGGGGAACTTTAATGTTTTTGATTGGTTCTTAGGGGTATTTTCAGGCCTGACACTCCCTGTCTGATCGATTAACATCAACTATGTGTGCACTACTTTAAAAGGAAAAAGGTGCTTTCGCACCTTGAAACTAAAAAACGGGTAGTGTTCTCCTACAAAAATTCACCAATTGATACTGGAATTTGACAATCTGTGCAGAGACAGGTAGGGAACATTTTTATCTTTTTCCAGCATGAAAAATGTCTCCTCTACCTAAATGCTGAAAAACCTTTCTATCAATGCAACTGCGGCAACTTATTTCAGACTCTGAGGGGCTTTTGGCTGGGGCAACCATTCACAATAATGATTTGGTGGTTGTACCAGCAACCCATGGTAAAAATCAACTGCAGCATATTTTTCTCTTGATACATCACAATAGTACTAGAGGTACTAGACAGTACTACTCTTCCTAATAGCACTGGAACCTCCGGCTATGGCCATAAGACCATCTACGATTGGTGGGACTGAGGCGGCAACTGGAGAACTGAAACTTATGCTCTATGCTGAGGATATACTTTCATAAGAAGCAACCCAGATACAAATAAAAAGCCCTGATGGGTGTCATTAACAAATCACATTCCTTCGCGGGGTACCTAATGAACAGGGATAGGAGCAAAAGCAATACCCAAGACATGTACACCCACTGTGCAAGGCCTGCATGAATTTCCTTTCAAATCTCTATCCTGATACTTGAAGTTTCTGGATGTGCTCTTCAGAAAAGACTTTATTTCCCTGGTGAAGGATAATGTTCAGGAACTATTTGAAAAAAAGCCAACTTTGTCAAAAGGGAAACACTGCTTTCTCTTTGGGGCAGGGTTCACACCGTGAAGATGGCTGTGGCATCCAGCTTCACTTTATTTTTGGAATGCTGTCCATTAAGGTACCAACCTCCTTGCTAAAACTGATAGCAGATCCCATATGTGTTGGGCAAGATGGCACCAAGAGTTACAACTACAAAACTCTTCGCAGCCACCACGTATTACAGAGCACAATCTCTCTCCCAGGTGGCATATCATTTGAATAATAATAAAGAAGTACCAGATTAGGTTCATTTGAGCTATATCAGCAATTAGAGGTCATAGGTCCCCCTAGCTTTCATATAGGAACTAAGAGTATGAAAGATGCTGGAAATCCACAGTTGTAGGAGAGGATGTGTGTGTGTGGACTGCAACGTATAAGAAAATGAGGAAATGAGGGGCTCCTATGTCTACCTCCCTAAATTGAAGAATGCAGCCAAAATAATTTCAGATAGGTCAATTCTGTGACATGAATGGCATGATAAGGGAATCCGGAGAAACGATGATAATATATTGCCATAGAGCCCGCCATAGCGGCCTCTACTGGCCATTAATCCCACTGCAGCATTAAAGGCCCGAGCTGAAGGCAAGGGTCTTTAACAAGGGAGCAAGCATTTAATGTAATCCGCTACCGAGGGCTCTAAGGCTATTCAAACATTCCGCCCCTAGAGGACTGAATGTTCTAATTTGTAAAATAAAGACATCACAGAGCCAGAGGCGAAATCCCCTCAGGCTCCATGAGGCCTTTTATTCACAGCAACAGCATTGGAATGTTGGTGCTCTGGGCTTCTACCAGCCATTAGAAGCCCGGAGCACTCCATTGTTTTCAATGGAGCTCCCAGCATTCCAATGTTCTAATATCAGATGGTGTCTTCAAATCTTTCACACACCTTTCAATGGAATTTCACTTGCAGAAAAGTCAGTTCAGGAAATATCTACAGTTATGGCACTACTTCATTTATAAGACAGGAACACAAATGTATGATGTTCTGATCTTGCCATTGCATGGTTACCTGGAGAAGTGGGGTGATAATAAAAAACTGATCTAGGGATTATATGAGCTGCTGATAACAAACTCTACTTTAAACCAACTGAATTTCTCCTCGGATGTAAGTGGCAGGCAATGCTACAAAGGACATATACTGAGGAAGCTTGGACAGAACTCATGAAGGCCCCTGATAACGTGAAGCCTACCTGAAAATTCGTTTTTTCAAGAACTTGCAGAATGGTCTCTGGATTCCGTATAAGCCACATACAAAGCTCTCCAGGACGTAGGACCAGAATATTTGAACCACTGCCTCTCATTCCTCGTACCCGCCAAACAACTTCTGTTGCGGGGATTCTGCTCATGCACACAACTATGCGCAGGAAACCAGGACCTCTGTGTATTGTGGTGTACCAAAAACCCACCTCAGTGCCTACAACCCCAATCCAACTAGCATCAGTGTCTCATTCGTTCTTCATGCTACAGCGAAGCTACCAATGATTAGACAAACCAGAACAAGCGACTTAGTAACTTCCCAGGAATAGTGGGAATCAAGAGCACTCTTTCGTTTTTATTCTCATAAAAGTCCACAACGAGAGTAATCATAGACACGATATAGTTTAAAATTTAATTTTAACTACATGCTCCAAGATGCAGTATCTTTGCTAACATGAGTAATAAGATGCATGAAATCAATTCAATCAGCATTGTTACAATTCCATAAAATACAAAAGGAGAAATCATATTATAATGATAGTGGAACCAGGTCTATTGCGCCTTGTGCACCACCCTCCCCTTGCGCGGAGCTAGGTATTCTAATAATAGAAGATCTCTAGGTTAAAACGGGGAACCCCATACCTCCAAAATCAGGTGAAGTGAATCACATCCCAGATCAGCACAGCTCTTTGTCGATGGAAAGGTTTTCTCCAAGTGTGTCTCTCATGCATTAAATGCAATATTAAAAATACTGGAGTTTCAGTAATGTGCAGCTGTGTGCGTGTTATGTCTAGTGTCTGGGCCGATCAATCTGAATCAACCGCATACATTGTTATTTAACCTTGAACACTCTGTACAGACTTGAGGTCACGTTGTAAGTCTAGAGATGTGAAAAACTGACAGTTCTCATGTGAAGGAAAGCATGCAGTTTGTCTTCATTAGAGCAGAGGCATGTAGTGTTGTGTGAAAAAGCGGCAAAATGGAGTTTGGGCAACTAACTCTCTTATGTGTGCAAGCAGAACCGTATCCTCAATGCACCCTCCCCTGATCGGGCCAAAGAAACAAAGGGGAACACAGTATGAACGCAGAGTTCAAGTTCATGTAAGACAGAAATAAGTTCAGTTTTGTCAAAAGGGTCATGAGGAGGGGAGAGTGACAAAAACAAAAGAATGTCTTTTAAAAAAGAAAAAATGTAAGTGGAAAAAAAATTGCCATGGGGAGAAGGAAAAAAACGTTTGTATTGCCAGCAACGCATGCTGGACAGCTGCAAATTTAATCCATCAGTGTGTATGCACTATATGTTGCAGCAGCCGCCAGAATGAAGTCATTGTTATTTGCAGCAAAGAGATCCGCCATTCAATTTAGCAATCGAAAGGAACATACAATACATGTTCTTTGATAGCAGGAGCATCTAGCACAATCAGAAGACAGCTTGCGTTTGCTTCGAGATAGCTCCGTTCCAGGAAGTCATGCGCAGCCGCACATATGTCCCAATTTGCCAAAACTCCCTGCGACGCCGCGTGAAGCCATGTCGGAGCAAATAAATCAACAGCAGCATACCTGCAGTCAAGGCGGCAATTAGAGGGAAGCCGCCAAAGATGCTGGAAAAAATAGAATGGAAAAATGCTGGTATCACACCAAATATAGTTTGGAATGAGGTCACAAGGCCGAAGCTAAAAAACCGGGCCAAGCCTGTAGTGGTAGAGGCATTAAAGATAGTATGGATCAAAGCGCCAAAATGAAGTGGGAGATCCATATTTAAAGAGCATGTACCTCAGTACGCGTGTGAGCAACGTGAAGGAGAAATGTTTCCCGAGAAGAAGTAAGAGGGACTTCTTTCTGGGACAATAGAGCCCTTATTCTGTTGAACTTGTTGAACTCTGCTTTTAGTGTGAGAATGGAAGGCCAAATGGAGATATCAAGCCTCCCATGCGGGGGCGGGAAAAGCACATTATTACAGCAAACTACGCGCTGTGAGAGAGTGACAGTGTATGGAATTCCAGCCAACATCATGCAGCAAACTTCATTATTTAAAAGTAAATAGCTACAGTTAGCTAATAGTGTGAATGTTGGTGTGATAGCTCGCACTGGATTCCCTTTCAAAATGAAAGCTAAATTCGGAGCCAGCATGTTACAGGCGCCATGCAATTGTATATTCTAGCACATGGGTGAGTGATCAGGTGTGAAGTGCACTCTTCCCCCCTTAAGTAAACCTCTTTCCTATCTCTCAGACATCTCTATGAGAAGGCCAGAGACCAAACTTCATGGAGAAAAGTGGTACCAAGTGGTTCATATTTACCCAAGCCATAGTGTTTCATACATGAACTAAAATTAAATAGAGGAAAAGGCAAAGTTATTAAACCATGGATGATACAAAACTATATGGGTCGGGCGAACCAGTCCACATTGTTTCAGGATAAGGTGCACATATCCAGGGGGACTGGCTCGCCCGACCCACGTAGTTTTGTATAATTCATAGCACTGCCTGACACAGTGCAACGGATGCAGTAGCACACAATAAACTAAATGGAAATTAGGATTATTTGGAAAATTTGAGTGCACTGAGAAACAAAACTGTAATTAAACCATGGATGAGCCCCACAGATGAATTTGCTTTGGCTACAGAAAATGGTAACGGTTCTAATTTTTCAATATGCAATTGAGAATATGATGCATCCTTCATGGACATGAACTGTTGTTTTTCGTTTAAATTAACAGATACAAACAATGACAAAGTATTCATGTAGTCCCAAGGCACTTTCCCAGATGTTAAAGTTTGTAAAGTCCAAGCAAATTTTATTATGGAAAGCTATTGATTTTGACCATGTTTGAAAACAGACACTTCATCTTGCACAATATCCACCACAGATGAAACAATGTTACAATGTTATCTAAGGTGTAAATCCTGGAGGAGAGTGTGTTAATGCTATTAACAATGACAGCAAGCAATTTTTCCAAGTTTGCCTGGTCTATTGCTCTTAAACGGGAAGCAGCCTCAATTTGCGACAGTTTCCAAAATTCATTGTAAATAGCACACATACATATATATATATATATATATATATATATATATATATATATATATATATATATATATATATATATATATATATATATACATATATATATATATATATATTCGAACACCGCTCCCGGCTATTCCTCGTCTCGCGTTACGGCGAACCTGTGTGGGTGCCGGACACCCTTATTCATGAAACCAAGGTTCCCCCTCTCAGAAGAACGGCACAGGCTGCCTTTGGATGCTTCAAATAGATTTATTCAGGGCACAGAATCGGCAGCTCCCTACCGACGCGTTTCGCCACTAAGGCTTGGTCACGGTTAGTGTGTACATTATCAATGTGCTATTTACATAGTGAAAACAAAGTGCATAGAGGTAGGACTACAATTGATCTGCTCGGCCTCTTTGGCCGCCATACTTGAATGATGTTTTTCATTAAATCATACATTGTCTAAATGTGTTCTGATACATTCTTGCAAAACGGGGTACAATGCAAATTAAATCTGGCCATATTACGCTCATTGTCAGTCATTTATGAGTGAAATCAACTTCAAGGGATTTGCGCCTGTTAACGAGTTATTCATCCCTTTTGGGCGCCATTTTGGAGCAGTATTAGCGCGCCACTCTGTTTACTATGTACAAAACAATAATGGCCTCCTTCAAAACAAAATAAGTCTCGCCCCAGTGGGCTATTGAAATGTCCCGGATTTCACTGTGGTTGTGCAAGTGATGCCCCAGTGGGCTAAACACTTATGACAATTCCATTTTAGGTATAAAACCTGTTGTTGCTTGTAGTCAAATTCCCCTAAGTAAAAAGAAAATTGGTGATTTTAAAATCAATTGAATCAAGTTATTTACACATAAAAAAGCAAGCGCAAAGAAATGTCAGGTCAAAATATGTTCAATGATTCTAGAGGTGGACTGCTAGTTCCTCACTACAATTCATCCCCACAGGGTGTAGTGTCTCGAAATCAATGATAAATTTTGATTCCAAGATCCTTAATTGTTGCAGCCTGTCACCCCCTCTTACATTCTCCTTAACTGCATCCAGTACTATGTATTTCAACAAGTTGTCATTTTGGTTCTGGTGTGTGTTGAAATGGCGAGCAACTGGGTACTGTTCATTGGTGTTCCTTATTGCTCGCTTGTGCTCTAATATCCTAATCTTGGCTTTGTGTTTTGTGCTTCCAATATAGAATTTTCCAAATGGACAGATTAGGCAGTACACACAGTATTCGGTGTTACAGTCAAAAGGACCTTTGATGTTAAAAAATCTGGAACTGTTAGGCACTCTGATTTTGTTGCAGTTATTGCTACCTTTACAAGCTTTGCACTTCATACAGCATTCAAAGCCTATAAAATTCTTGTTATATACAGTTTTTTTGTGTGTGACCATGTTTTTACTTAACTCATCTTTTAGAGATTTACCTTTTCTATAAGTAATCTGTCAATGTTCTTTCACATAATTACTTAGAAGCTTGTCTGTTGTCAAAATTGGCCAATTTTTTAACAGTATATTTCTTACTTTGTAGGCTTGCCCTGAGTATGTCGTGATGAACCTGACTTTTTCTTCATCCTCATTCAGTAATCTTTGTTTGGGGACTAGTAGATCTGTTCTGGTTACTCCGTCTACCCTTGTAACCGCTTGGCGGATAGTTTTTTCCGAATAACCTCTTTCTTTGAAACGGTCAATCATGACCTTTTTCTCTGTTTCAAAGTCACTGTTGTTACTGTTGTTCCTCTTGGCTCTTAACAACTCCCCAAAGGGGATACTCTGAATGAGAGTATATGGATGTGCACTGGTGGCAAACAGTAGGCTATTCCCCGCAGTCTCTTTTCTATGGAGGCTTGTGACTAGTTTATTATTTCTGACCTCCACTTGTGTGTCCAGGAAGATGACCCTCTCTTTGCTAATCTGTGATGTTAGTTTGATATTAACCTCGTTGTCATTCAGGTTAGCAATGTATTCTCTAGCACTTGCTTCATCTCCTTTCCAAATGCAGAAGATGTCATCTATGAAACGGGTCCATAGTATCACCCTTTCACCCTGGTCACTATGGCTACTGGACACTTGCTCCTCCCACCAGCCCATGAATAAATTCGCGTAGCTGGGGGCGAAGCAAGTGCCCATCGCCGTCCCCTGTCTCTGCCTGTACAACTGATCATCAAAATAGAAAAAGTTGTTAGTTAAGCAGTAGAGTGTCATTTCCGCTAACATCACTGTGTGTGTTACATTGCTGATGGATCTTGCTCTTAGGAAGTGCCTAATTGCTTTAATGCCTGTTTCATGCTTGATAGAAGTGTACAAGCTTGTCACATCCATAGTAATTAGCAAATAGTCTGGCTCCCAGGATAAATCATGAATTAAATTCAAGAAGTGCATTGTATCCCTGAGGTAGGCTGGCAAGGACATAACAAAAGGTCTCAGGTAGTGATCTATATATCTGGATGTTACTTCCAATTGTGAGCCTATAGAGGACACAATTGGTCTACCTGGTGGAACTAGTGGGTCTTTATGTAATTTAGGTAGGAGGTATAGAACCGGTGTTTTTGGGTGCTTGCATTTCAAACTCAAATGGGTTTAAAACCACTTTTGCTAGATATGTCAAATATTTGTTCCTCATTGTCAACATCTTCATCATCAGTTCTATCTGGTGCATTTTTTGCCATTTCTAGAGTGGACAAAGTCTGAATATCTGTGGGTTCTCCTTCATCATCTTCTATAGAGTTAGGTGCGTGGAATTTGAACCATTTTTTGAGCTTCAGTTTGCGAATAAAACAAAATGTGTCTATGCGTGTTTGAACATAGTCTAATTTACGCATGGGGCAAAATGACAAACCCAAAGCCAATAACTCAATTTCAGCGTCACTTAACTCACGTTTAGAGAGGTTGACTACCGTCATCTTGTCCCTTTTCTGGCTCTTGTCTGCATGGGCGCGGGTGCGTTGGAATCTTCTTTTCTTTCTCCTCCTTGCTTTTTGGTTCCTCTGAATCCTCCGGCTTTTCCCCGAAAGTTTCGTCCTCGGCCCCTGTGACTGGGAAGATGTTCGCTGTTGGTTCGCATTGGCTGTGAGTGCGTCCTTCGAAATGCTTGGGCCTTTGGTGGAAAATAAACAACACGGCAGTCCTGTCGTGGAAGGATGCACCACTTTCAAACTGTGAGAAGGGCTGCGCAGTAACAGAACTGTGTCATAACTGCGGCCAGCACAGCTTTTGCTGATACGAAGGGGCCTACTTAAGGTACATTGTATAAATGTGGTGATTAAATATAAAGATGTGGCATGGAACCTACTAAAGGTGATATGAACTTTTCCAACATGACATTATATCCCAGAATGCACGAGGGCGCATCCATGGAAATCCATGCCACATCTTCCCAGCTGCCAGATGAAGAGGCTGGTGCCTCGAAACGCGTCGCAGCATTACAAATCATCGACAATAAATCCTGGAAATATCATTGCCGGTTGATTCCTTGTTTATGAACCTTGGTTCGCATTGGCTGTGAGTGTGTCCTTCGAAATGCTTGGGCCTTTGGTGGAAAATATATATATATGTATATATATATATATCTATACTACTATTATAAAGCGAGAACTGGGAACCTTTGAGGCGGGTAAACTCCAGAAGTACACCACCAATCACAACACACAATACAGCGTTGGAAAGGGGCGGTCCAGGAGATGGACATAGGCTATACATTTGTACAACATATACATTACAAAGGGCAAAGAACATTCGGGCTAAAGTAGTTCCTTGTGGGCTTTGTTCTGCTGTTAGGGAGTAGCATGGGCGTGTCAAACTAATGTGGGTGCTAACATTGACAGAGGGGCATGTCCCAAAATGCATCACACTTCAGGGGCTTACACCTTCAACCACACAGAAAACACAGCCCCTTCACAAAACACAGTGACTTCATTAAGAATCACTGGCGACATAAACACAGTTTTGTACACAGCGAATTAAAACACAAACCGGCTGACAATGGTGACAAAAACAGCGTTTTGGGCATGTTACTGAGGACCGTGCCAATACATTGTGATAGGGGCATGCCTAAAAACATTACAAGTTTGCTTACAAGTTCGCTGTGTGGCATGGGCTGGGTATTCACTTCACTCACAACATCGCTCACACATTCCGCGAATTCACCAGGGTTCCGATCTGACATAAACAAAGGGGCGCGGCTTCCTAAGCAAAAGGAGCACAGAGATAGGGGCACGGTACCACAAGTCACAGCCCACTTCACAATACGATCAGTGTCAGTCAAGTGAGACCACACCAAAGGGGCGCGCCTTACCCAAACAACCAATCACGCTACATTAAATACAAGTACCATAGTACTTCCCCAAAAAAGTTTGATACACTTTCACATATTGGTCCAACACGCACGTTACTGCAAAAAAAAACAAGGATTGGTTGACGCACTCGGCACATTATTGCTAAACTACGGACAAACGCGTAAGAGGAAGGGAGCAATGTATTAGCTGCGCAAAAGCGGACAGAGTATAACAACGGAGCACATTATTAACGTCGTAAGGACAAACCCGTTCACGGAGGGCTCAATTACATTCAGGTAACAACGCGAACAAAATTGCACAATTTGCATGAATTTAAACGTTTGCACAGGGGGCGGGCAGGAAAGCAAAAAGAAGCCGAATGAAATAAGACTCATTTACATTGCCGAAGAGGCATGACGTATGGTCATTGACGCCGCTTTCCGTTGGAGAGGCCGAAATCAATAACCCTCATTTACATTGCCCAAAGAGGCTAAAACGTTCGCGCACTCATAGGTCTCACTGCAGCATCAACAAAAAACTAACGTCTCACACTTAAACATAATTCAAAGGTTCTCGCAGGGGCCTAGAAAAAGGCGTACTCGGAGGCCTCGCTGTAATTGCTCTGCAAAGACAGACAGACTTGCACAATTTGCACTACATCAAAGGTTCAACAAGGGGGCTTGCAGTCAAAGCAAAACATGGCGATTTAAATAAGGGTCCTTACACTTGAAAAAACAGACGTCATGTATGAACTTTCACGGACCTTTCCCTAATACCACTGTTCTGTAAAAACAACAATAACAGTTGCTTCTCAAAACAGACAACACAAAAACAATCGTTTTTTTTCTTTACTGTCCATTAATTGATGATTTTGTATGTATGATTGGTTGGTAAGAGGATGAAAGCATTGATGGATGGATGAGCGCAATGATGAAAGAACTACTGTGCGACCGAGTGCACGGAGGGATGATTTGACTGAATTGATTGATGAGTGAGTAATGAATGAGTATGAATGCATAAATGCACACAGTGAGAGTGACCACATAGATGGCTGTGGGAAGTAGGGTAATGGTTGCTTTGGTCCCTTTGCTGGCAGGAGGCAACTCTCTCCTGCCAATGTACTAATTTATCCCTTCATTTATACATGGAATCACTTATGCATCAATTCATCAACCCTTTCACTGATTCCTTTATTCATCCACTCTCCGATTCACACAACTTCACATGCAAAAACATCACAATTCAAGGCACTTTCTTTAACCCCTTCCATGCTCATGACGAGCTCAGCTCGTCATGAGGCACAGTCGAGCTGTGCTGATGACGAGCTGAGCTCGTCATGAACAATGGGTTGGATGAGGATCCAGCATGGGAGGGGAAAACCCTTAGCAGCCAAGGTGTTAAACAATCAATGACAAAGCCAGCGGGTCTGGTTTTGGCATGCATGCAGTCCTTTTTTTAAATTCTTTTGCCAACATATACAATATGTCAAGTCAAGTCAAGTCAGATAATTTATATAGCGCGCTACATACCCAGAGGGTCTCAAGGCGCCTGGGGAAGGGTGGGGGGTTATTTGTCGAATATCCAGGTTTTAAGTGGCTTTCTGAATGCTAGGTGGTTTTGAGTGAGTCGGAGGTGGATGGGAAGTGAATTCCAGGTTTTGGCAGCCAGATAGGAGAAGGATCTTCCTCCCATTGTGGTTTTGTTGATGCGTGGAACAGCAGCAAGGGCTTGGTTGGAAGAGCGAAGCTGGCGGGAGGGGGTGTAGAAGGAAACTCGCGTGTTGAGGCATTCGGGTCCAAGTTCGTAAAGTGCTTTGTGTGCATGGCTGAGGAGGCGGAATGTTATCCTCTTATTGACAGGGAGCCAGTCGAGGTCTTTCAGGTGATCGGAGATGTGGTCTTTACGCGGAATGTCTAGTATGAGTCTAGCTGATGCGTTCTGGATGCGTTGGAGTTTTTTCTGAAGTTTTGCAGTGGTACCGGCGTATAGGGTGTTTCCGTAGTCCAGGCAGCTTGTAACCAGTGCGTGGGTGACCGTTTTTCTGGTTTCGGTGGGGATCCAGCGAAATGTTTTTTTGAGCATGCGAAGAATGTTGAAACAAGAAGATGAAACGGCGTTGACTTGTCTGGTCATCGAGAGTGAGGAGTCCAGGATGACGCCCAGGTTTCGTGCGTGGTCCGTCGGGATGGGTGCTTTTCCAAGGGCCGTTGGCCACCAGGAGTCGTCCCAGGCAGAGGGGGTGGTTCCCAAGATAAGGACTTCTGTTTTGTCCGAGTTCAGTTTCAGACGGCTGAGCTTCATCCACTCTGCTACTTCTTTCATTCCTTGATGTAAGTTGGTTTTGGCGGTGATGGGGTCTTTGGTGAGTGAGAGAATTAGTTGCGTGCCGTCAGCGTAGGAGATGGTGTTGAGGTTGTGTTGTCGTGCGATGGTCGCGAGGGGGCTCATGTATACGTTGAAGAGGGTGGGGCTGAGTGAAGATCCTTGTGGTACGCCGCAGATGACTTCAGAGGCCTCTGATTTGAACGGTGGGAGGTGGACTCTCTGAGTTCTTCCGGCAAGGAACGAGGTGATCCATTCCAGTGCTTTTCCTTGGACTCCGATGTTTCTGAGGCGTTGTAGCAGGGTGCTATGACATACTGTGTCAAAGGCTGCAGAGAGGTCGAGGAGGATGAGGGCGACTGTGTCTCCATTGTCCAGTAGAGTTCGAATGTCGTCCGTTGCTGCGATGAGTGCGGTCTCAGTGCTGTGTTTGGCTCGGAAGCCGGATTGTGAGGAGTCGAGGGCTTTGTTGGTTTCGAGGAAGGTGGTGAGCTGGTTGTTGACTGCTTTCTCGATGACTTTGGCCGGGAATGGAAGGAGCGAGATGGGGCAGTAGTTTTTGAGTTCGGTGGGGTCAGCTGTGTTTTTTTTCAGAAGGGCGCTGAGTTCGGCGTGTTTCCAACTTTCCGGGAAGATGGCGGAGTTGAGGGAGCAGTTGATGACGTCTCGGAGGTGTGGTGCTATGATGGAGTCCGCCTTGTTGAAGATGTGGTGAGGGCATGGGTCAGTGGGGGATCCTGAGTGGATGGAGCTCATCAGGCAGATGGTGTCCTCAGTGGAGATTGGGTTCCAGTCATTGAGGATGTTCAGGGGGGGTGACTGTTCGGCAGAAGGTTGGGTGGGTTGGTCTCCGGGTTGGTTGTCGAAGCTGTTGTGAATGTCGGCGATTTTGTAGTGGAAGAACGAAGCTAAGGAGTCGCAAAGGGTTTGAGAGGGAGTGATGTCGTTGGAGTTGGCAGTGGGGTTGGTGAACTCTTTGACAATGTTGAATAATTCCTTGCTGTTGTGGGCGTTGTTGTCTAGTCTGTCTATGAATGCGGTTTTCTTGGCTGTACGGATCAGTTGGTGGTGTATGCGGGTGGCGTTTTTGAAGGCGTCCTTGGTGCTGGTGTTTGGGGGTTTTTTCCAGGCCTTCTCGAGGGAGCGACAGAGTTTCTTGGATTTCTTGAGCTCATCGTTGAACCAGGGGGCGTGTTTGCTGCCTAGTTTGGTTTGACGTTTTTTCAAAGGTGCTAGGTTGTCGGCGCTGTTGGTCAGCCATTGCGTGAGGTTAATGGCTGCTTGGTTAGGGTTCGATGAGTAGGCAGGGGGGTTTTGAAGAAGCGATGTGGAGATCTGATCGATGGTGATTTTGTTCCAGTTTCTTCACAGAGTAGGTTGAGGGTGGTTGTGGGTTGCGGTCTTTTTGTAGACAAAGTGAACGCAGCTGTGGTCCGTCCAATGGAGAGCTGTGGAGTGACTGAAGGAGATGTGCTTGCTGGAGGTGAAGATAGGGTCGAGTGTGTGTCCTGCGTAGTGGGTGGGGGTGTTAACTAGTTGTTTGAGTCCAAGGTTGGCGAGATTGTCCAGAAGGGGGGTGGTGTTGCTGTTGTTGCTCTTTTCCAGGTGAAAGTTGAGGTCTCCCAGGAGAATGTAGTCCTCGGAGGGGAAGGCGTGTGGGGTGACGAAGTCAGTGATGTCTTCACAGAATTGTGAGCGGGGTCCTGGTGGCCTGTAGAGGAGTGTGCCTCTGAGTGTGGTCTTGGGGTCGGTGTGGATATGGAAGTGAAGGTGTTCGGCGAATGCGAGGTTATCGTCTGAACTGGTCGTGACGCGGATGGTGTTCTTGTGGACGATGGCGATGCCTCCTCCTGTTTGGATGGTGCGGTCTTTTCGGATGATCTTGTAGCCATCCGGGATGGCTATGGTGATGTCTGGAGCTGAAGAGGCGTTCATCCAGGTTTCTGTTAGGAAGGCGACGTCTGGAGAGATGGTGTCGAGTAGATTCCAAAGGTCGATGGCGTGACTGTGGACCGAGCCGGTGTTGAGCAGGATGCATTTAAGGTGGTTGGTGTCGGCTCTCTGTTTGGTGTTTGTGGATGTGGAGTTGGTCTTGGTGCCGTCATACTTGCAGGAGTTGCATGTGAAGGGTCCGTGGGTGCTGCCAGGTGCGGCTTGTACGCAGTTGGGGATGCGGCCGGGGTTAAGTGCTAAGAGGGTAGAGGCGTCGTATGTAATGTGGGGGGTATGAGTGATGCGGGGACCAGGGGGTGTGGCGCTGGGCGCGGTCCAGGCGCGGACGGGCGAAGACGGCTTACCTTTGGCGCACCTTCGGCGCGGCCGTAGCGCGTGGACGCTGCGCGTTGAGTCATCTGTCTTAAGTGGATATTGGAGGGGGGCGGAGCGTGGGAGGGTCAGCTGGGAGGCGTTAGCGGGGAGGCGGGCCAGGGGAAAGCACAACAACAAAATGGTGGGAGGGATTGAAAGCGAAACCCAGTACAATGCCCGCAATGAAGGAATGCACAAACAGTGAAAGCGCAATCGACTGAACACTGCTGCAATCCCACAATACAATGCAATTATGTTAAAGCGCTACCAAAAATCAATAATGCCCAAGCGCTATAAATTTACACAGCTATTGAATCAAAAGAGCTACGATACCACACACGAGTGCTGAATGAATGTGCTTCAGCTGTGAGCGCGGCAGAGACAATTTAGCAAATCTTAAAAAGTAAGAAATTGCACAGCAGCTCAAGCACACCTGCCCTGGCTCTGAAGTGCAATCCTTTTCAGACAGCTGCGCACATGTGGTCAGGAAAAATACTGTCACTCAATCAATCAATCATTCATTTGTAAAGCGCGCTACGTACCCGTGAGGGTCTCAAGGCGCTGGCAGGGGTGGGGGGCTTCTACTGATCGAAAAGCCAGGTCTTGCTGAAGGCCAGCAGGTAGACAATGCAATGACCAACTTACTCAGCAGCAGCAGCGGCGGACACACAGGTGGCGATGTGCGCCGGGGGAGCGACCTACCGGGTGGGTCAATGGTCGCTCAGAGTGTAGAAGAGCCAGTGATGGGTAAAGGAGGCTGACACATTGCCCTGTGCTGTATGCTGTGGTGGGAGGAAGCAAACTGTGAATGACACTTGAAGTGATTTATGGTTGAAGCAAGGTAACCAGAAGCCCCCCTTATGTATGATTTATATTATGATTTTTGGGAAAAGAAAAGGTTGGCATGTCAGTTAAAGCTGTCTCAAGGGCAGACCTAAAAAGCTCAGCTTTAACTATCCACAACGAGGTATTTTGGAACATGACAGATTGACATTTTCTGTTAAAAAAGCTCTTAGCCTCCTGGTCCCAGATGGTCATGTCCTGGTTCGGGTTTGGATAGCGGTCAGACCACACATCGCACTTGAGCAGTAGGAAGCATTGTCAATGCCTCACAATGCATAGGATCTCACAGCGGCTCTACATAGGGGTAGCAAGCGCTATGCAAATGCTATAATACAATACAGTACTCGCTGACACAAACAGACCCGGCGAGTCGATACACCTCTGCTCCATAGTCAACCACTGACACCAGTTGACTTTGAACAAAGGGCCTTCATAGCTCTCAACCACCCCCTAGCCTGACAGGGATGTATGATGTTACAACGCATACTTTTACAACGCATACCTTTACAGTGCATTTTTTACAACGCAACATCCATTACAACACATTCCATTACAACGAATATTTAAAAACTACCTTTACAACGCATTCCATTACAACGCATACTACCTTTACAATGCATACCATTACAACGCATACCATTACATTGCATGTATGGTAAGTATTGAATAGTGTAGGGGTAAAAATTACTATTCTAACTCCAGGGGGTGCAACAGTAGGGTAAGTGTTGGATAGTGTAAGGGTACTATGCGTTGTAATGGTATGCGTTGTAATGGTATGCGTTGTAATGACTGCGTTGTAATGACATGAGTTGTAATTGTATGCGTTGTAGTGTCATGCGTAATAATGGTTAGGTTGTAATGACATGTGTTGTAAGGGATGTTGCGTTGTAATGACTGCGTTGTAATGGTAGTGCATTGTAAAAGTTGCGTTGTAAAGGTTGTTTTCCGCCTGACAGTGCTATCCAATCAATGTGACTTCTTGAGCCGCTATGGATGCTGTGTGTCGTGGTTTTGCCATTGTAACAATGGCCCTACAAGTCACAGGATGCCAAGAGCTGAACATCCAAGACAGGCTAAAGTTCACCCACATTGGCAGGTGGCCAGTTACCTGCGGACAACTATGTTGTAGAATTGATTGGTGTTTTTACATTGAGGATTGCTTAAATTAAACAACAAATATCTGAACACTGAAAGTGAGTGCTGTCAGCAGCACAAACACAGATTCCCATTAAGCCAGTTATGTGCTGCCATAAAATAACAACATTAATTACACTCACTACTTTTAAAGGCATACATAGGGGGACACAGTACAAACAATAACACCACAAATGTAACTTACCTTTCAACATCTATATTACTATCTATATCTATATCTATCTATACTACTATTATAAAGAGAGAACTGTGTCCTTTGAGCCAGGTAAACTCGAAAAGTACACAACCAATCGCAACACCCAATACAGGGTTGGAAAGGGGGGGTCCTGTAGATGGACATAGGCTACAAAAAAATAAAAATAAACGTTATTTAAAAAATAAACAATAAAAAAAGTAGTCCCTAAGAATTAGCGCCGACCGTGTGAGCATACAACGTGAACGTGCGTGCTGACATCATCTAGCGCGGGGAGGAGCGGCGGACAGCAGCGGTGAAGTCGGGCTGAGATAGATGAAGCGCGGGGAGGAGCGGAACGTGTGCGGCTGACTGAAGCAATGGGAGGAGGCGGAACGAGGAGCGGTGAAGTCAGGCTGAGGTAGGTGTGGAACTAGTGCGGCTGACTGAAGCAATAGGAGGAGGCGGAACGAGGAGCGGTGAAGTCGAGCTGAGGTAGGTGAAGCGCGGGAGCGCTGGGAGGAGGCAGAACGAGTGCGGCTAAGTGAAGCGCAGGGAGGAGTGGCTCGTTAGCGCGGGGAGGAGCGGTGAACTGTGTGCAGGTGATTGGGGGCCATGAAGGTGGCGGTTCGGCTGATTGGGGGCCTTGAAGGTGGCGGTTGCGCTCCAGGGGACAACGTCGGGACGGGCTGCGGCCCTGAAGCAACCTTTTGCTCCCGGACAACGTCGGGACGGGCTGCTAGTACTACTGTTATAAAGAGAGAACTGTGTCCTTTAAGCCAGGTAAACTCAAAAACTACACCACCAATCCAAACACCCAATACATCTTTGAAAACGTCAGGGCTAGCAGATGGACATAGGCTATAAATAAAAAAAAGAAATATGCATTGTTTAAAAAATGTAAGTTAAAAAAAGTAGTCCCTTGGAAGTAGCGCCGGCCGCGACGTGTGTGCTGACATCAGGAGCGCGAGGAGGAACGGAGTACAGGAGCGTGAGGAGGAGCGGCAGACATGAGCGCGGGGAGGAGCGACGGACAGGCAGGGAGGAGCGTTGAGGAGCGGCGGACAGGCGGGGAGGAGCGGTGAGGAGCGGCAGACAGGCAGGGAGGAGCGGTGAGGAGCGGCGAGGAGCGGTCAACTCAGGAGCATGGGGAGGAGCGGTGGCTAAGGTAGGTGAAGCAGCCACGGGTGCACTCCGGGGGACCCACGGACAACGTCGGGGTGGGCGGGGGCCCTGAAGCCTGATTGCTCCCAAGCCTTTTGCTCCCAGACAACGTCGGGACGGGCTGCTAGTATATATATATATATATATATATATATATATATATATCCAACAAGATTGCCACAATAAAGAACAACAGCGGTCTGCCAGCAGGTAGGTAGCTTTATTAGATCCTTGGCATGACGCGTTTCAGCTATGTGCCTTCATCAGATGCCAAACAAACATTACTGGCGCCAATTTGCAGTTCATCTTTTGAATGCTGCCTGCATTCCCCCCATTGGTGGAGGCCCGTTGGCCTGTATAATCTGCAAGTCCCAGCATCCTCCTTCTTGGGATACGGAAAGTAGCTGCCAGATATTGGAGTCGATGTGCCTGAGACTCCGCAATCCCCACCTGCTGCGACCAACGTCTTCTGCAGCCTGCAGATGCGGACCAGTTTGTGAGGCACCGGTTAATACTCGGCAGATGTTGGCCAAACACAGTCCTCTTGTAGCCGCAGCGTTTCCAGAATGATTTGACTCCTCGAAGAAACAACAACTTGTGCCACTAGCTTCTGGAAACGTTAGGATGGGTTCCCTAAGCGTGCAGTGGCCGCACGCAAAATATCCAACAAGATTGCCACAATAAAGAACAACAGGGAACAACAGCGGTCTGCATGCAGGTAGGTAGCTTTATTAGATCCTTGGCATGACGCGTTTCAGCTATGCGCCTCCATCAGATGCCAAACAAACATTACTGGCGCCAATTCGCAGTTCATCTTTTGAATGCTGCCTGCAGTCCCTCCATTGGTGGAGGCCCGATGGCCCGTATAAACTGCAAGTACCAGCATCCCCCTTCTTGGGACATGGAAAGTATCTGCCAGATATCGGAGTCGATGTGCCTGAGACTCCGCAATCCCCACCTGCTGCGACCAACGTCTTCTGCAGCCTGCCGATGCAGACCAGTTTGTGAGGCACCGGTTAATACTCGGCGGCTCGCCATGAAGTCATGGCCCCATGTTGGCCAAACACAGTCCTCTTGTAGCCGCAGCGTTTCCAGTGATTCGGTCCCTCGAAGAAACAACAGCTTGTGCCACTAGCTTCTGAAAACGTTAGGACGGGTTCCCTTAGCGTGCAGTGGCCGCACGCAAAATATCCAACAAGATTGCCACAATAAAGAACAACAGGAAACAACAGCGGTCTGCATGCAGGTAGGTAGCTTTATTAGATCCTTGGCATAACCCATTTCAGCTATGTGCCTTCATCAGATGCCAAAGAAACATTACTGGCGCCAATTCGCAGTTCATCTTTTGAATGCTGCCTGCATTCCCCCCATTGGTGGAGGCCCGATGGCCCGTATAAACTGCAAGTCCCAGCATTCCCCTTCTTGGGACACGGAAAGTAGCTGCTAGATATCGGAGTCGATGTGCCTGAGACTCCGCAATCCCCACCTGCTGCGACCAAGGTCTTCTGGAGCCTGCCGATGCGGACCAGTTTGTGAGGCACCGGTTAATACTCGGCAGATGTTGGCCAAACACAGTCCTCTCGTAGCCGCAGCGTTTCCAGAATGATTCGATCCCTCGAAGAAACAACAGCTTGTGCCACTAGCTTCTGGAAATGACAGGACGGGTTCCCTTAGCGTGCAGTGGCCGCACGCAAAATATCCAACAAGATTGCCACAATAAAGAACAACAGGGAACAACAGCGGTCTGCATGCAGGTAGGTAGCTTTATTAGATCTTTCGCATGACGCGTTTCAGCTATGCGCCTTCATCAGATGCCAAACAAACATTACTGGCGCCAATTCGCAGTTCATCTTTTGAATGCTGCCTGCATTCCCTCCATTGGTGGAGGCCCGATGGCCCGTATAAACTGCAAGTCCCAGCATCCCCCTTCTTGGGACACGGAAAGTAGCTGCCAGATATCGGAGACGATGTGCCTGAGACTCCGCAATCCCCACCTGCTGCGACCAACGTCTTCTGCAGCCTGCCGATGCGGACCAGTTTGTGAGGCACCGGTTAATACTCGGCGGCTCGCCATGAAGTCATGGCCCCATGTTGGCCAAACACAGTCCTCTCGTAGCCGCATATATATATATCTTGGATCTGCCACCCTCAGGACCTTTAACAAAATCAGTCAAGTCAACATCGTCGGTTAATAATGATAAATGATGTTTAACAGACGCTAGGGTGGAATGTTTCAGCCAATTTTGACATAATTTTCCCACTGAATAGGTAGTAACTGAATGGGAATTTTCAAAACGGGGATCTGTTCCGTCCTGTGTGAAGCCAGGGGCTAGACCTAGAAAGCGTTGACAAGAATCTGAACTTGTTTGCCATAACAGCCAGCCTGCAGGATTCTGGGAGAAATATTAAATGAGGCCTTTGAAATTAAAGATTGCAACTCATCAAGGGACATATCGTTATTTATTTATTGTTTATTTATTTATTGTTTTGTAGAGCGCATAGTCACCCAGTGGGTATCCCAGCGCTAAAAACCTTTTTACTCACGAAAGGTGGAATTCGGGAGAGTGTCGGATTAAACAAAGAGTAGAGTTTTGAGGGCTTTTCTGAACCGGAGGAGGTTGGGTTCTGTTCTGAGGCTCAGAGGGAGTGCATTCCACTTGTTTCCAGTGTTTACCGAGAAGCGGCGGCCACCTATGCGGGCCTTTTTCACCTTGGGGATAGTAATGAGGTTTCCGTGCTCCGAGCGGAGCGCTCTCGTGGGTCTATAGGGGATGATCCAGTTGTTTAGTATGGGAGGGCCGGTGTTATGGAGAACCTTGTGGGCAAGACAGAGGGCCTTGAAAATGACCCTTTCCCTGATCGGAAGCCAGTGCAGCTTCCTCAGGGCGGGCTTGGCCGATGATCTGGCCGGGGTGTTTGTCAGGAGACGAGCTGTGGCGTTTTGAGCTTTTTGCAGCGTTTGCAGGGTGGATTCTGGGGCGCCCAGGTAGATGGCATTGCTGTAATCCAGCCTTGATAGAATTAGGCCCTGGATCAGCATGAGGCGCGACTGGAAAGGTAGAAGTGGAATTACCTTCCTGCAAGATTTAAGTAGACCGTAGCAAGTGCCGGCCGTCTTTCTTGCCTGAGTCCTGAAAGTCAGGTCGGTCTCCAGCCACACTCCGAGACTCTTGACCTCCTTCTTGGGAGTGGGGGGTTCACCCATGCAGGCGGGCCAGATGTTAGAGGGGAGGTTCGTGGTTTTTTGTCCTAAGAGCAGGATCTCTGTTTTAGAGCCATTTAGCTTCAAAGCAGAGTCACTCATCCACTGATATACGCTGGAAAGGCAGTCGTGGAGATTGGAGGGCTCAAGCTTGGGGTGGGAGAGTGTCACCACCAGTTGTGTATCGTCAGCGTAGCTGACGATGGTGACTTCAAAGGGTGCGACGAGTTCCTCCAGTGGGGCCATGTAAACGTTAAACAACGTAGGGCTCAGGGAGCAGCCCTGAGGCACGCCGCACTGGAGGGGGATGGAAGGGGAGCGACTTTCGCCTTCCCATACTTGGTAGGAGCGTCGAGAGAGAAAGGACGATAGCCACTTCAGAGCTCTGCCTTTAACCCCAACAGTCCCTAGACGGTGGGTTAGGACCTGGTGACTGACCGTGTCAAAGGCCGCACTCAGGTCTAGGAGGACCACTGCCACTGATCCTCCTGTGTCGATGATTTCCCTAGTTCTTTCTACTGCCACGAGAAGAGCAGTGTCCGTGCCCTGACCTGGTCTAAAGCCTGTCTGTGAGTCGTTGAGGAGATGGTTTGACTCAAGGTAGTATGACAGCTTTTTATTTGCTAGTTTTTCGGCGACTTTCCCTATCCAAGGAAGAAGTGAGATAGGTCTATAGTTGGAGAGGTCTGTGGGGTCGAGCGACGGTTTCTTGAGAAGCGCTTTGACGACAGCTTCCTTCCAATTAGAAGGGACCTCTCCCTGTTCCAGTGAGATATTAATCAGGGCTGTCAATTGGGGAACTATAGTCTGCGTGATGTTTTTGGCGAAACGTATGGGGACTGGGTCGCTCGGGGCTCCGCTCTTGATTGAGGTAAGTATGACTCTTACTTCTTCTTCTGTAACTGGGCCAAGTGACTCCAGGGAGGGTTTGTCGACGTGGGGTATCTGCTCCTTGTCTCTCTCTAAGGCATCGGAGTTGGCGGGTGGGAGGGAGACTAGAATTTTTTTAATCTTTTCGTCCAAGAAGGTGGCTAACTTGACGCATTTTTCCCCCGCTTCTTTGGGGTCCATAGGTTTCTGTGGGGGGTCCGGGACATGGAGGAGATCTTTGAGAATGGAAAAGGTTTCCTTGGATGAGCAGGAGGAGTTTTTTATTTTTTCCTCGTAGTAAGTCCTTTTGGCGTCTTGTAAGGCTAGTTTGTAAGCTTTCATGGTGTGGAGGTAGGCGCTTTTCTCTTCTGCTAACTTGTTTTTTCTCCACGTGCGTTCTGTCTTTTTGCATTGTTTTTTAAGAGTGGTAAGGGCGGGTGTGTACCAGGGAGAGGGGCAGATTCTTTTCACGTGTTTAAGCGTGCTAGTCAGTGGGATGGAGCTGTCTAGGGGTAGGACTAGCCAATCCATGAATTCTCTGTCCGCGGTGTTTGGGTCTGTGGACAAAGGGGCGATGGTGTCGCGTAATTTGGCCTCCCATTCCTCTGGTACTAGCTTGTGCCATCTTCTGGCTTGAACCCTTGTTTTTTGTTTGGGCACTGGTGTCGTTTCGAGTGACCAGTGCATAGGAATTAGCATATGGTCTGTCCAAGGCAGAGGGGTGGGGTCCTGGGCGTACAGGTTCCCGATGTTGGAGAAGATGGGGTCCAGGAGTTGACCTTTCTCATGGGTGGCTTTGGGGTTTTGGAGTAGGAGGTCAGCTGTGGTGAGATCCGCGAGCAAGTTTGCTGCGGCATTGTCTGTGGGGTCCAGGAAGTGCATATTAAAATCCCCTAAGAGGAGAAAGTTAGAGACTGAGATGGTCTTGAGTAAGATGTAGTCCATCAAAGTGCTGGTGAATTCGCCTAGGGAGCCTGGAGGTCGGTACACAAGCAGTCCCGAAAGGGAGGTAGATGGTGAGATCTGGATTGTGAAGTGGCAGTTCTCGCAGTCTTTAACAGTTCGGGTCTCGATTCTACATTTAAGGTGCTCTTTGTAGAGTATGGCTAAGCCGCCACCTCTGCTGATTGATCTATTCAGGGAGCATATTTGGTAACCGGGGGGGGTTGCATTAGCCACATCGAAGTCGCTATGCGGGGTCAGCCAAGTTTCCGTCAGAAACAATAGGTCTAGGAGCGAGTCCTGAACGAGGATGTTGATTTCGTGAGCATGCTTTACTAAGGATCTGCAATTAAGAAGGGCAAGCCGGAGTCCCTGGTGGCGTTTCGTTTCCTCAAGTTTATCGCAGAGGATACATCCTACATAGGGGGTGTCCTCCTTGAGGATGTATTTGCACTGGGGGTGTTTTTCCGGGTTCCAGGCAAGCAGTGAGCCTCTGGAGTATGAGATGCGATTTTGCGGATTGGGCATAGTAACTAGGCCTAAGGCCGTCTGGGCCCGGACGGGCACAGACGGGCTTGCCTTAGACGCGCCTTCGGCGCGCAAACGGCGCTCCCGCTGCGCTCGTCCGCTGCGCGTCCTGTGCAGGCACATTTATGGGAGACAGAGGGGGGCGTGGCCTAAGAAGGGGGCGGAGTCAGCGTGCACGCCGGAGGTGATGGCGGCGGCAGGCTGATAGATCAAAGAATGGCGCCAACAGCTATTGACATCAGCTGTGCGCGAAGAGGGAGAGCGAGCGCTACGAGGTAGGAAGTTTTAGTTTTGTTTTAAAACACAGGAGCAATAATGTGACACCACACGAAAAGTAAATATTTAAAATAGCACAGTACCTCCAGTTCCCGGCTTCCGCCTCAGGAACTGGGACAAAGGTTATGATTGTCCCATTAAGGGTAAGCATACAGATTAGGAATTTTAGGGACATTCATGTGTTTTGAAGTGGCCAAACCAAGATGTTATTTGAGAAATTGTACTATTCAAAAACAACATGTGGCTCGGAACAAGGCAATCACGGCACAAAGCTTCTGTGCCTTGCACCTGCCAAGGTTTAGAACCCCAAACAGATTTAAGATCAATTGTATCTTTGCATAGCTCATAGCCACCTACAGTTCACTGATCCATAAAGGATTTGGAATACAGAACTTAATTTAAAATAAAAGGAGCTCGGGTTTGATCGATCAAAGTCAGTGAAATATGTAAATTTTTTCATTTGAAAAGGGTAGCGGAGCTGCCTTCTATGGGAGTAGCACAATGTTCCCATTGGGTGTAATTACCGTATTTCTAAATGTATTAGCTTTATGAATAAAAGGAGAGCCATAGTGCTGATAGCAAAATAAATCTGCATAGTTTGCGGAGTCTAAATACAAATCTTCAGCATCAAAAGCAGCATAATATTTCAAATCAGAAAATAGAGCTTCAATGGCTTGGACATCCCAATCATCAGAGGATATGTTTTGTTTCACAACATTCCTCATAGAAACACAAAGTACATGTGGAACATTAACCACCTCTGTGGGTCCATGAATTTGAAATTATACAGCATCCCATACAATCCCATCTAACACAGGCCAGGCAGTGATGTTCACAAAAGTCTGGTCCCTTTTCATGATGTGTGAAGAGGAATGTGGGGCCAAAGTTCCATCAATTAACATAATTATTGATCAGTCAGTTCTGTAGTGTCCTTTGACTAGACGAAAAAATACCATCTCAAATCCAATTGACATAAACAAAAAATGGATATGAGAACCAACCAGATGTAAGTCCAAGGTGGAACTAAAAAATGTCTTTTAAACCAAGTAACAAAAATCAAAAACCTCGATGGTACACTCAATGCTATGGACTTAGACTCAAATGAAAAACGTGACTGGTCAACTGCACTTGTCTGCACACCAGGCAATGACACATCCATGGGATAGGTGTACTTCATGTAGATCGCCAGCCGGCAGATTTAATAACGGATTAGTAACTGTGGATATCTCTATGGCAATGTCAGGCCTGTTAGTGTTAGCAGAGGCCAAAACAGAATTTCTCAGCATCGCTGGACAAGAGACCACAGGAGTCATACTAAGAAGAATCAGCCACTCGTTGTAGTTTGACATTGTCAATGGAGATGTACCTGTTATCCTTGCGACCAGGAAGAGGTGGTAAAATGACTGTTCTTGTGCCCTGCACGCCAAGCACTGGAACTGGTGCACGATAAGAGGGGCCGAACTCCTTCTTTTCCTCCACCTTCTCACGGACCAGGTCTCCGACTCAAGGTAGCCAGCCAACTACTGGAATTTGTGGAGCAGCTTCAGCTCTAGATGTGGAGGGCAAGTGTTCCTTTGCAAGACTGTCTCGAGTCTCTTGCAGGTTCTGTAACACAGCAGAATGATTATCTACATCAAAGGGTACAGCTGTCGCCGCCATGTCTAGACCATCAAGTTCCGGGACAAACATTTTTATGCCAAAAAGCATTTTGTATGGGGTCCGTCCACCCAGAGATCTTCTAGGGAGATTATTAAGCGCACGTTGTACACTATACAAATGAGCGAACCAGTTCCTGCCAGTACCTAAAACTATAGCTCTCAAGGATTGCTTTAAGTCACGGTTCATTCGCTCCACAACAGAATTGCCCTCAGGCCGGTATGGAGATGAAAATTTGACGTGCACCCCCAAAGACCCCATGGCTTCCTTGTACGCCTTAGAGGCGAACACTGAACCCTGGTCAGAATGGAAGGTGCCACATGCAAAAATTCCCACAAAGACAAGCAAATCCCTGATGACAGTCCGAGCATCAGCACTCCTTTGTGACCAAACCCATAGAAAACGTGTGCACGAATCCACTGCAATTAAGATATACTTTTACGCAGTATCAGAAGACAAAGGATCACAATGATCTAGATAAACACACCCAAGTGGTCTATTAGAAATGTACAGCTTAGTTTGTGGAAGCCGTGCAGCAGTCGAAGGCTTAATCTGCTCACAATATTAACAACGGAGGAGTGTGAACCACAGTGCACCAAATCAAATAATAAACTACAAAACACCATATGTCCAGAAATTAACAGTACCAACAAAAGTGTCTCGCAGGAGTGGCACCCACCTCGCCAGTCAGGTTGTGACTACAACTGGGTGACTGTATCCCACTTTGTGAAACAGGACAGGGATCTCCCTGTTGTAGATATCATTATCAAGAGTGCTGATAAAGGTAACTAGAGAAATGGAGCAAGTTGTTTTTTGCTGTGGGTTTGTAGAAGGTCTTGGTTTCTAAATGGTTACCCACCCGGTTGATGGTGACATCCAAAAAGGTTATCCTGTCATAGGAGTGCTCATGGGTGAACTTCAAATGAGTGTTACAGTTGTTAATCCATTCATAGAATCCAGTCAGTAATAAGATGTATCTACAAGATAGCAACTGGGTCTCTTCTTTAAAAATCGAGATTGCCGAGTTCATTGCTCGCAATTTAGACACGGCCCGCTGCATATTGTTTGGGACTCATTAAAAGCCTTTATTCGCGGCATCATAATCAGTAAAGACGCAGAAGAATGGCGTATTATTAAGCAAACCAAGACTTTACTTTCTCAAAAAATCCATTCGCTCACTCTGCTTCGACAATCTAATCCTTCTAGTGATGTACAAAAAAAATTAAATGAGGCCAAACGTGAACTTAGTACGTTTTGTTTTACACAGAGTGAACAGCAATTTTTGATAAAATCTCACAGGATTTACGAGGAGAGTAATTTCTCTGGTAAACTCCTCGCTTGGCAGGCAAAAGAGCAAGCTGCCGCAAATTTGATCCACTCTCTAAAGTGTCCTGCTACTCAAGTAGAAGTATCACAGTCGGATGCTATTGGCACTATTATGTTGTCCCATTATAAACAGATTTACAGTCAACAGCAAAAAATAGATCATTCTAGGCTCTCAAATTTTTTAACTAGATATTTTATGCCCTCTTTATCTCAGGTAGATAGTGATGCAATGATGCGCTTAATTTCTAAGTCAGAATTAGAATTAGTGGTTAAGAACTTACCAATTGGTAAGGCTTGTGGTCCGGACGGCCTCCCAGCTGAATTTTTTAAGATTTTCCTCAGTGCCTTTTCTGATTTATTACTACAATTAATTAATTATATGTTAATGGGTGGGCAAGTTCCAGACTCCTTTGGGGAGGGGACAGTTGTTAGCTTTCCGAAAAAAGGTAAAGTTCTAAAAGACCCTAACTCATGCAGGCCTATCACATTACTCAATACTGATTATAAGATCCTCACTAAATTACTATCAATACGTTTTAATTCTATTGCAACGGATCTTATTCATCCACATCAGAACGGTTTTTTGGCAGGTCAGCAGTTAGTTACCAATACACATTTTCTCACTGAGGCTTTAGATTATTTTCAGATAAAAAAAATCCTGGCTTTAATTTTATTATTAGACGCGGAGAAAGCTTTTGATTTGGTGGTATGGACAACTTTATTTGCTATTTTAAAGCACTTTGGAATCCCTTCACAAATTATTAGTTTAATCCAAAATTTGTACACGGGTGTCAGAGCCAACATAATTATTAATTCTGTTATGGTGGGCATAGTATCGTTCCAACGGGGCACCAGGCAGGGTTGCCCCTTATTCCCTATTCTTTTTGCTTTTTTTATTGAACCGTTAGCCACAGCAATTCGGGAATCTGTGAATATCCCTCCTCCGATCATTTCTATGGCAAAAATTAAACTTTATGCCGATGATATTATGCTGCTAATTAAGACGGATATTCAATCTCAGACTGCTGCTTTACAGCTTTTTGAAGAATTCGAAGCCTTGGGAGGTTATCGAATTAATTAAAAAAAAGACGGAAATATTAGTTTGCGGTGGGGGGGAGGTGGATTTACATGATGATTAAGTTGGCTGTACTAATTCAAGACCGAAAAGGTATTTGGGGGTTATGTTCTCTTCTTTGGTTTCTGATTTAGTTAAGTTGAATTTTGATCCTCTTTTACGGAAGGTACAGTCCTTGTGTACTAGATGGGATTCATTGCCATTCACTATTTTGGGGCGGGTGGCACTTATAAAGATGTCTATTCTTCCACTATTTAATTTTTTATTTTCCGCTATTCCGTGCTTTTTGCCTAGCAGCCTTTTCTCAAAAGTAGAATCTTTATTCTCAGGGTTTATATTGGCAAACAAAAGCCCCAGGATAGCAATGAGGACACTTTATGTGGAAACCGAATTGGGAGGCTTATCCGTACCTAATCTCAGAGATTATTATAGCGCATATTTTGCCCAATATTTAGAACGATTTAAATCTGGAATGCAGAGTCCAAATGTATTTATTAATTTCTTTTTTTAACAAATTTGTCAAGAGGCTCAGACGCCATTTCCATTGCAGATCCCTAAATCACCAAAACTTAATCGGTATAAGATGATGTATTGGTTTTTTAAACGTTGTGACGTTTTTCCTAAAAGGTATTCTCTCCCGCAGTTTAATTCTAGAACTCCCTTAAGGAATGCTCTCATTTTTATGGGAATGAAAATTGGAGCGGATACTGTTTTGCAATGGGAATGGGCTGGGTTTTACACCCTATCAGATTTTTTAAGGGAGGGGGTTTGGTTGTTACCAGGAGAGATGCAGCAATTAATTTCACGGAATTTTATGTTATTAGGTTCCTACGTTTCGATTTTTAAAATTCTGGAACAAGTTGAGCCAAGAATTATTGGTTCCTCTAGCCAGTTTTGGGACAATCTGTTTTTTATTTATTGTAATGGCAGTGGCAAGGTCTCTGGTGCTTCAGAATTGGAAGTTAATACAAGCTCCTTCGTTTAATACCTGGCTTCAAAAAAGGAGAAATGTTAGAACGAGTGAATTGCGATATGCACAGCGAACTGGTGGGACGAGGGAATTTGATAAAATTTGGAGACTGTATTTTGAGTAATATTGGACTGATGCATTCCTTAAATTATGTGGTTTTTCTTTTGTATACTTACTTTTTGGTTGCCAATGTATGTTATTTTATATATTGAAATTATGATACAAGAACTTCAATAATAAAAAAAAAAAAGTGTGACTTATAAGCAATAGGTACTATGTCTCCTTCTTTAAACGTTAAGTATGTGACACCCACGGCACCTGGCACAACTCTTATCACCAGGTTTGTGTGGTTGTCACGAGTCAATAAGTACTTAGATTCAAGAAGATCAGACTGCAAAGATTGCAGAATAGCTGAATGTTCAGGCAGCCAGCATGACTTGGTAAATGTTGGTTGTATCAAGGCATATAGACGCTTGATACGCTGGGCATAATTGGGAATGTAAGTACGCCCGAAATTCAGAAATCCCAGCCAGGATTGTAGTTTTTTCAGAGTTTTAGGAGATCGCAAACATGTGCATTTCTCCAGGAAGTGAGGTGCAAGACCTCTAACTTTATTGTTGAGCTTATAGCCCAGGAACAATACTGTGTACTCTGCAATGTTTGATTTTGCAAAGTTACATTTGTATCCGAAGTCCGCAAACATAACTATGATGCGGTCCACGTGACAGAGATGCGGCCATAATTCGTCATCCATGAGATAAATATCATCAACCTACGAGTATGCATCAGGGTCAATGCCGTCTAACAAAGAGACGACACGTGCGGCAAAGACGCCAGGGCTGTTTTTATATCCCATGGCTAACCTTTTAAATTATTTTTGTTTGCCGCCACAAGTGAACGTTGTCCATTGTCTACTAAGAGAGGACAGGCTATGACAAAAAATCCATTGGATATGTCTAGTGTGGTTTTAAACCTTTTACGCACAAGACGGTCCACAAGAGCAGAACTGTGGGTGTTCTGTACCGCACATGTATGACAATGAGAGTTTAAATGTCGATAATCCAAAACTAGGAGGTAGGATCAATCAGGTTTGGTTACAGTGGAAAGAGGATTATTCATTGGTGACACACATGTATCAATCACACCTTGATATTCTAATTGTTCAAGGATTTCCGCAACGGGAGCCTTTGCTTCTGGACGCATGGGATATTGGGGTTGTGGCTGTGGCATAGACCGCAAAGGAATCTCATGTCTGGGTGGAAGTTTAACACATCCGACCTGAGTGTGGCACACTGCCGGTGCAAGTACCAGAGCCCACTCTTCTGCAAAGTTCTGCGCCTGCTCCTTGGGCACTGTGTGTGAAAAACTAGGCAAGATCACCTCCTCCCCTCTCAGAGCGGCTAAAAGGAAAGGCGGAGACCAGTCTTCCTCACCTAACAAAATATCATATGTAGAGGTCAGATTTTCCCAAAAAGTCCCTTTTATTACATGTTGTACGTCACTTTCTATTAAAAGAACTATATTATATAGTCTGTCAGCGGGAGCCACTCTAGTGTCAGCGGTTCCCACTGTAATAAAAGTGTCAGTTGCTGTAGTCTTCAGATAGGGACGCAGTGCTTGCCACGCTATTGTAACCTCCACTGCACTGTCTAGCAGCGTTAATGCCCATGTCAGGTTCCAAAGCAGTGTTCTCACCATCTGTGGCATACCTTGCGGTTAACGCAGCAACTTTCTTTTTCTGAAACTGAGGACGTTGACGTGGAAATTCGTCCTGCTTGCCTTTACTGTCAATTGGGCGGGGCTGCTCAAGTCCTTGCGGGGCACCCTGACCTCTCCTGCGTTCTCCTCCACCGGCTTGCGTGCCGATGTTTCCTGTGAAGAATGAGGAGAACGTTGATCACGAACCTGAAATCTATCAGGAGACCTAATTCTCGCGCGGTCGTACAAATCATATGCACGATCAGTTGGCACTGGTATTGGCGATGCAGGATGCGACTCTTGTTTTTGTTGCTGTTTCCCCTGTTTTTAGGTCTCGCCTTCGTAGCACGCATGCTCTTCATAGAAAAAAGACCTTCAGCCATCAATTCCCTTTTCAGGCAAAAAAGTGCATGTGTTGCATTGCTTTCAATGGCAACACGTGCACGTTTGGCAACTCCCTTGCGGGAGCGAGCGGTGCCATCTGGTAGCAATTATCGTGCTCGCTCCCGGAAGGAAAACGCTGCTCGTCCCAGCTCACGGCCGCACTCCCCTCACTTGTGAGCGCAAGGCGCGCATGCTTGTTTTTCATGACTTGGGACCGTTATGTACCAGTGGAATAGCCCTTAGATTAACGGAAAACCAATAACATTAGCAAAGTAAACCAATCTGCTGAACGAAACAGTGAAATTAGAAAAACTATGATCTGATAGGGACGTCTTAACGCCCTTCCGCTCGCAGCCTGCCCTTTGTCCTTCCATTGTTTGCAACCAAGGAACAGCGCTGCCCCTCGGCCTCCCGCAGCGCCCCTGAGATTGGTTTTGGCGGTAGCCTCAGTCGCGGGTTGCAGGTGGGCCCGAGGCAAATTCTGAAAGGAATGATGAGGTACTGCAATGTTTTATCCTATTAGTATGATACTTTTTCAAGTTGGCTGGTCTCCTCTAAGGTGGGGCGTCCTACCCATAGAGCGTCTCTATTCAAGGGCTGGCACACATTTGTATGGTGCAGACATTGCTTCAGTGCAGCGGCACGTAGGCTTGCCTCAGTTTACAAGGTGAGATCTGCAGGAGTTACTTTTAAGTGGATGAAGGTGTGTAACGGAAACGCAGGGTTAATTCAAAGGTGCCAGGGCTGGAAATAGATCGGAGTCCAGATTTCAATAGCACCAGATGGCAGCAAACCTGTACTATGCAGAGCAGGTCTGCTGTTTATGTGTGGCGTGCAGTGAAACAGCAAGGGTGGCTTGATGTGGTCAGTGCATGGAGTGGAGAATTCCAACACCTGCAGTGATTAGGTGGGTTGAAAAAAGCTGGAGGCTATCTAAAAGGGGCGTGGCCAAAGAAGCATGACTAGAAAGTCTTTTCAAATAACAACAGCTAAGGGTGTAACTTAAGACTCATGAAATACCATTCTGTGCTTCGTACAGCATACCAGCTGGCAAGTATTTGTGTGGCTCTCTGTAGGTTTTCTTTTATTGTATCCAGACATATAATACAACAACAGACATACATCTAAAACATGCCCGATCTGCCAACGATGCCAATGCTTGTTAGTAGTATCTAATACATGAATAACAATTGAAGAATGCAAATTAAATATTTCAAAAGTCTGTGAAAGGGCTAGTGGTCTTCATAGAATCTCATTCACTCCTATTCTCCTTTTCAAACAACTCTCCTTACCGTGTCTCACTCTGTTAGACACTTACACCTTTAGGCTTCCAACGGCTTTCTGAAATTCTCAGTTTGCATATCTCACACATCTTTGCCTTCATCTTCAGCACTGTCTTCACACTCTATCCTCCGGGATGCACTTCCATTCACCTCCTCCACTTCACTTCTCCACACAACCCACCCACTCACCTTCAAGCACTCTCTTTTTCTTTGGTGTTATCAATATTTGAAAAACTGGGTATCACATTCAGACACTTTCCTACAAAATCACAATTACAATTGGCACATATGTGACCATCGCTCAGTGAAGTCTGCAGAGAAGCCAAGGATTAGATGAGCATGTAGTCAGAACCTCATTATGACTTGCAGACAGGCACTGTGAGAAACTCACACTGCATTTGACCTCAGCTACAAAGCTCTCAACCATGCCCCATGAACTCCCACACACAACTTAGAAAAAACAAATACTCGTTGGAATACCTCATGAAGTAAAATATGTGAAATGTAAACAGCAACTGCATCGGAGACTTTTTTTGTGGTCATTGTTAAGAATTCAAGTTAAGGACATATATATAAGACCCATTCCAAAGTCAGTGTTTTATTAATGGATCTGAGACCAAGTAGGACCCATCCCACTTAAATCCCTGCCTGAGGGTGAGAAAAATAAGAAATTACGGTGAAAAGCATATAGAGATGCCAAGTGAGGCATGTCAAGTGTGATACCTGCACTATGTGATGGCTTTTAGACTACAATAAATTATATATGTAGGGAGCTTGATGTCCCTACTTTCACTGTTAAAAGTGAAACAACATCCCCCAGAATGCAACATGCTAGTAGCAAAAATAGCAGACTTGATGTATGCATCTCAAAAGACAGACAAGTGGCCAGTGGATGGCTATGAACTTGTGTAGGCCTGCAGAGGATAATGGGAAGGGGCCTGGACGATGTAATGTGAATCCCATGTGTCTTTCATATTCAAAGACAATCTAAACGTAAAGCCCTACTACCACCCTCACCAAACATTGACTCATAGTAAATCCAAACAATATATAGTTAAATGCTGAATAAACTTCTCACTTTTCAGGCCTGTGTGTGTATAGGTATTTAAATGGCACAAGCCTAACTGGAGAGCAGTAAAACGAGGTAATTTAAAGGGAATTTTACACACTTGAACAAATGTATATGATACATTAACAATTTTAGACTCAAGGAGGATCATTTTCCAGAGATATAATTAGAACCAGGGTACCCAGTTTCAAACACCTGCTGTTTAACCACTAAATCACATCTGCTCCATAAACCTGGTCCAGAGTTTATTGATTCACATATTAATGGACTGAAAGGTCATAATTTACCATCGGAGATTAACTCCCCAAAGTTATCCACTCCTGACCAGATTCACAAACCTTTTCTCTGAGCAATAGTTCTCGCCTTTGGGACCTTATAAGTGTTTAACCATGCAACAGTTAATGTTGTTGCACCAAGGATATTGTGCTGCATAACTAAATACTTATAAGGTCTCAAAAGCGAGACCTATTGGCTATTCCAATGCTTGTTTATTCTTCCAATTTTGTTTTGGAAAATTTGTACGGTCGTCTTTAGTAGACTTCGCTGTCTGAGTTTGCGGTTGAGCTGCTGTTTTAGCAAAAGGCTTAACACCCAAACTAATGCGGCCAATGGTTTTATAAGCATCCGCAATAATCTTAAGTAACGCTCGGGGTTTCTCGGCATCGGTGAGAAGGCGCAAAGCATTAGACACCTGCAAGTTAACCGCATCTCCCTTTACATTTGCAAGGATGAGATCAGCAACTACGTCAAACACTCCAACTAGCCTCATACCCAATTCGACAGCCGCCTCCGGACCGTGCTCATCTTGAACACGCTTGATCACAGAGGGCAGTACAGTCATAGATGGTGTGCCGAAGCACTTGCCATATACTGCGGCAAATACTTTACTCCAATTCTCACAATCGGTTACCTCTGGTACCAGGTCTTTCTGCAAACTATTTGTGAGGATCCTGTGTTTTCCACAGGTGTGGTATTAGGAAATACTGCTTCCAGTTGGTCAAATTTTGCAGCAAGCCAATAAGGCATATCGTTCTTAGTTTGGGGGCGCTTGCCCATTACCAAATTAACCATGACGGGACTAATAGACATCCTGGCTGGTCCAACTGGTTGCGCCACAACCCCAGGTGCCCCCACCTGGAGGTTGCGTGAAATGTATTGTACTAAAGCCCTATGTACCATAACCAAGGAGGTATAAAGTTGACGCAATTCATCAACCGGGACATTTAAATAACGTGGATGTGGTGTGAACCCGGCCAAGACTGGCCAAGTGGCCACAGGGATAGACAAAGGACCTAACCGAACCGGAGTCATGGTGTGGGGGAGGGGGCCATTAAACCAAATGTGATGCTGCCATGCCGAAATCCGAATCTCTTGTGTCTGATATGGAGTATAATTCGCAGGTATCACGGTGGGAGGGTATGAATGGAATGTATCATCACCCGCATTTATTGGAGGAAACGTAACCCAAGAGTAGAAAAGCTCAAAGGGGAACGCTGCATCGGCACTCACCACAAAGATTACTGACATACCATCGCCAGGCACTCTAAACTGCGTCAGATGACGCCAGAGCGCTGCGCAACCTTGCGGAGCTATATCAATATCACCCATCAGGACACAGAGAAGAAAAACAATTTATATAAATTGTAGCACAAAAAGGGTAGTAACTCAAAACGAGAACCTTTTTAAATCTCAAGCTTGAATAAACCTATAACACATTCATATAGGTAGGCTAATCCGTCACGTCTGTTAACCGGAAACAGAAGTGAGGGTATTGTGGACAAATATAAGCACTACTAAAGCGTCTCAAATATAAGACCAAACGTTAGGTTCGCCATGTTGCAGGGATTCTGCTCATGCACAGAACTATGCGCAGGAAACCGGGACCTCGGTGTATTGTGGTGTACCAAAAACCCACCTCAGTGCCTAGAACCCCAATCCGACAAGCATCAGTGTCTCATTCGTTCTTCCTGCTACAGCGAAGCTACCAATGATTAGACAACGCAGAACAAGCAACTTAGGAACCTCTCAGGTATAGAGGGAATCAAGAACACTCTTTCATTTTTAATCTCATAAAAGTCCACAACGTGAGTAATCAGAGACTCAATATAGTTTAAAATATTCATTTTAACTACGTGCTCTAAGATGCAGTATCTTTGCTAACATAAGTAAAAAGATGCATAAAATCAATACAACAGCATTGTTACAATTCCATAAAATACAAAAGGAGAAATCATATTATAATGATAGTGGAACCAGGTCTATAGCGCCTTGTGTACCACCCTCCCCTTGCGCGGAGCTAGGTATTATAATAATAGTTGATCTCTAGGTTAAAACGTACCTCCAAAATCATACCTCCAAAATCCATACCTCCAAAATCAGGGGAAGTGAATCACATCCTATATCAGCACAGCTCTTTGTCGGTGGAAAGGTTTTCTCCAAATGTGTCTCTCATGCATGCAATGCAATATTAAGTAAGTCTAGAGATGTGAAAAACAGACCATTCTCATGTGAAGTAAAGCAGGCAGTTTGTCTTCAAAAGAACAGAGGTATGTAGTGTCATGTGCAAAAACTTCAAAATGGTGTTTGAGCAACTAACTCACTTATGCTAACATAGCCATGTGTGCAAGCAGAACCGTATCCTCACTACACTTCGCTCCACCCAACTTGTCCGGCCACCATCCCACAGATTCACAAGACCTGAACCAGAGGAATATCCTTCTCCTACCTCGCCGCTAAGACCTGGAACACCCTGCCCCTCCACCTCAAGCAATTCCCATTGCTGACCGAATTTAGGAAGGATCTCAAGACCTGGTTCTTCACCTGAACCTCCTTGCCCAGGCAGACCAGCTTCCCTCCCAGCACCATAAAACCCTCACCACATAGGGCAAAAACGTCAGCCGTTTCAAGTTGCTGGCACAGAGAGACAGTCATAGTTTGTGGAAACGCCTCCGACCTACAACTCTAATGGCATTCAATATAGTGTACCACTGTTGAGAAAAGGTACTTCCTCTTCACCCCCTTCCTGGTGTTAGCAATCCTTCATTATACCCAGGACATTTTGAGGGTTGAATAATTACAAGAAATGGTGGACAGACTGTACTCTAGTGGTGGTGAAATTCTGTATCCTCAAAAGATGGAAAATGACAACAGTGCCTACTTTTGAGGACTGAGTAGGCGCTGCTGGCAGCATGCGAGTAACTGATATACAAGCTTAATGATCAGTTGCAGGTGTTCATTGACAATTTGGTCTGGTTCCTCTTGTAATGACTCACATTCTATGTTTGGCAGACTGATGGTATGATGGATGTAAGGTGAGGTACTGGAACTGTACTCTACTACTACAGATTTCTAGTAGGAACATGTAGACATCCGGGGTACTCTTCCTTCTACACCTATCTTTTGATCCAATTTTTTGCCCCTAGATCACATATATTATTGTAGGCTTGCATGAAGGGGCCATCAGACAGTTCATAGCTACTTTTTCCTTCTTCCTTCTTGGAAATATCACATACAGCAATGGAAATTGTATGTTTTGGCAAGATAGTGTTCAAATTGGTTACGGTTGATAATAAATGGCTGATGTGTGTTTTTTTTGGTGCCACTGAGAAAATCCTAATAAAAATATTTTAATCAAAAGGACACGGAACGTGCACCAAATGTAACTTCCTATGAGTACTTTGATTTTTTAGGGAATTGACAGAGAATTTCAGATATTTACTTTGAATATAAGTGTAGGCCTAAAGACACACATGGTTTACTTTTATTTTAAGAATTGTTGCTTGGTGCTTAATGTTTGTCGCAGATTTTTGTAACAAAAAAACAACTGTTCTGATGTCGACGGTAGATTTAACAATGTTGAGGAGGGATGCAAGTGCATCTCTTCAGAGAAATTTGACAATGGATGATGGTAGAATGTCATCTTCATATGAAGTGACCGTCTGTGAATTCAAGGATAGGTAGAGAACTAGTAAATGATTACAGAGGGCTCAGTCAAATGAAAAGCCCAGCACCCCTTCACCAACAAAATTCGAGCGTATTGATAAATCACAAAATATAGCAGGTCATGAACCTTGTAAAGAGTTATCAGGATAAGGAACGGAGATAAAACTAAGTCTTCCTTACATGTCAGGTGTGCACGAGAGAGTAATACCTCTATGAAAAGTTGCTAGAGGTTGCAGGTGCTATGGGGCAAGATGGCCGCTGTAGCATTGTAGGTGCAAGTCGCATCTAGACCCTCTCCGACCTATGGATGGACCAGGCACCTGATCGGCTTTAGAGAGGCAGTATGCTATGAAGGATTTGTTGGTTTAAACTCGAGGGACAAAGTGGCACATATCATAGCCTGAAACAAGCTTTTTGTCAACTGAAATCATTAGTTTTGGCATTACGAAAAGCTACTGGTATAGAAATGGCAAATCGTGTAAAGGACAAACAGGCTTCGAGTTTCGGTTCAGCCAGAGAGACATGTCAAAATGACCCAGGCAGAACTGGTACAATACCTAAAACTAAAATGCCCCCCCCCCAACAAACGCTCTACACCCACGATTTCAACGGCTTCCAAGGCTCAGCAACGGAAAATTGAGAAGAGTGAAAGAGCCGCCGCCGAGAAAGTCGTGAAAGACAAAGACAAGGAGGCTAAACTAAGCGCTGACACCCGCAGCGGCGGTAATAGCATTCCAACCGGCCAAGCCAGTTAAACGGGAAGAACCGCTACGGTGAAAAGGAAAGGCGACCTCACCTTCAGACAGCCTTCCGTGATTGAGATCTTCAGCAGCAGCAGCAAAGCACCCACGGCGGTTTCTATGGAAGGCACAGCGGCAGACCTGGCCACAGAAAACTTTCCGGCAGCCGGGCCTGGAAACGGCGTCCTCGAGGACGCAAGCAAAAACGTTACTAGGCAACCAGAACAAACTGCACGCACAGAGCCCACGCTTCCCGCGGAGCAACAAGCGGCGAACGCGTCAACTTTTGCCGGAGGGGAAGCAGAGCATATCAACGAGGAGAGTGAGGTGAGAGCGGCGGAGGGGGGTGAAACTGCAGAGACACTGAGAACAGACCCTTTGCTAGAAGCGCTACGGGAGGTGGAGGCTGGAATCTTAGAAAAACAAGCTCAAGATGGGAATAATGCACATAAAGACCTCGCTACAAGTCCTAGAGTACGGCAAGGGCAAAAGGAACAGCTTGTCACTGATTGCACAGAGGGTGCAGAGAGTGCTGAGGGAGCTGAGGGGGATAGATTTTTTTCAGTCCCAGAAGAGTCAGACTCTACTATAACTAGTAGTGAAGATGAGAGGGAATCAGAAGACTTATGCTCTAGCTCTGGAGATACAGAGAGCTCCAAAGGGAGAGGAACACAAAAGAAACGCAAGCTGACAGGCAGGAAAGTAGGCTCTCCTATAAGCCTGCATAAGAACACTAACAAAAAACTGATCTGGGACTACTCCGCTACCTCCAATCTTTACAAAGAAGACGGGCAAGAATCCCAAGCTGAGGTCGGGAAACTAGACATGATATTTGCAACTTTAAAGCAAATTCAAATGGAAGCTAGAACCGAGAGTAGAAGAGCCAGGCATGACACCAAAAAAATCCAAGCCTCTATCAGGAATATAAACAAAAAATGCGAGGAAGTGGATGAAAGAGTCACCGAAATCGAAGAGAGGACTGGCAAGATAGAGGAGGAAGTGACGGACTGGCAGGCAAGCAGAGAAGAGCAGTCGAAGATAATGGAGGACCTACAGTGGAAGGTGGAGGATTTGGAGAATCGCCAGAGGCGCAATAATGCCAGACTCCTTGGAATAGAGGAAGGGGCAGAGGGGCAAGACCCCAGAGGCTTCGTCATTAAGCTATTAAAGGGTGCCTTTCCAGAGTCACCATGGCAATGGGAACAAGAGGTGCAGAGAGCACACAGGTTTCCGCTCACGACAAGGGGGAAAAAAAGAGGCGAGGGTGTACTTCCAAGGGCAATGTTAGTATTCTTCGGTAATTTCCTGGCGAGACAAGAGTTGATGGATAAAGCCAGACCTGACTCTAAGAAGACGGTGGACGGTACAACATTCTTTGCAAGACCAGACTTTTGCCATGTTACGGTGGAGAGGCGGTGGAGGCTCAGACAATTAATATCAGCATTTCAGAGCCAAGGCGCCGAGGCATATCTGATGTTCCCGGCAAAGCTAAAAATCATTGTTGGTGGCAGAGTCAGAATGTTTTTCTCAGAAATTAAAGCTGGAGAATATTTAGAAGAGCTAAAAGAGCTAAAAGAAAAAGGGGGAGCTAGAAGATAGTATCAAGGGGATGTACTAGCAAAAGGGGGGGAGCGGGAGAATAGAAGCCATGTAAGGTCCGTGGCAATAGGATTTATCAGGAGTAGGTTCTTTTGATTTGGCAGGGGAGGAGAGGGGGGCGACGCTGCAATGCACAGTGGACACGCATAGGTCAGGAGTGACCTATTTGCCTGTCATAGGGGGGGTGGGGCAGCTGCAGGGGAGGGGGGCTACACAAGGGGAGGGAGGTGGGGGGGGCACGGTTGTTCTTTGGTATAATAATACAGTACAGTTTGATAAAAGTCATTATGATGGGAGGAAATGATGGAAGCACTGGGCATGGGCATGAGCACTTGAGAAGTCGGGAAAAGGGAAAAAACGCTAGATGGAAATTAGGATAATTACATTGAATATATGTGGTCTAAACAATAGGGAAAAAAGACAAAAACTGGGGGCATTACTGCGTTTTTGGAAAATTGATGTAGTCTGTTTACAGGAAACGCATGTGGCCGTTAAAGAGAAATACTTGCTGGATCAAATGGGTTTTGATGTTCTTGCCTGTACTGGTCAGGTAGAAAGAAGCAAGGGAGTTGCAGTGTTGGCAAGGAAAGGCTGTACAAAAGTTAAAAAGAAAAAGGAGGATAGCGAGGGGAGATGGGTAATGCTCGAGCTGGAAACAAATGCAGCACGGTATACAATTGTCTCAGTGTATGGCCCAAATGACGATGAACCTGATGTTTTTGAATTGGTGGATAGAGAACTAGCATTATGGCCAGAACAGGTGATATGCTGCGGAGACTTCAATATTAACGGTCTAAATGGTCTACTGGAGAAGAATGGGGGGAGATACACTGGTAGAAAGAAAAAGATATGCAGATCAGTACAAAACCTTGCCCGTCATAATGCTTTAAGCGATATGTGGGCGGAAAAGAATCTAATGGGCTCAGGCAGCACCTTTTATTCTGCACCACATAAGTCAATAGCGAGATTGGACTATTTTTTCATTTCTAGCTCTCTTGTAGGTATCTCCAGAATAGAACGACTACCCAGGATAGTGTCAGATCATAATCCCCTGGTTTTAAGTATTCAAACTGCTCAAGTTAAAGAAAGTACAAGCTCTACATGGACGTTCGAAAGAGGGTTGCTAAAAGATGAGGAATATATTATACGAATGAAAGCATGGATAATACAATTTTGGGATATTAATAGATACTCAGCCTCGGCGGATGTGGTTTGGGATTGTTTCAAGGCAGGTATTAGGGGTGAGACACTAAGTTATACAATTGCAAGAAATAGAGGTGAGAAGGAGAAAACGGAAGAAGAGATTAGAATCCTCTGGACACTGGAAGAGGCTCTAGTGGAGGCAATAAGCAAGCAGGAACCTTTTGAACCGATTTTACTTGACTTGGAAATTCAAAAAGCAGAAACAGGCGTGTTTTTAGCACAGAAGTTAGCTAGGAATTACTTAGCAAAGAAAGAAAAGTGCTACGAATTCAATGAAAGGGTTGGGCACCTCCTGGCAATTAGAACAAGACAAACGTTAGCAGCAGGGGAGATAAAAGAGGTTAGGGATAGCACTGGGACAATTGTAAATAAGGTGGAGGATGTACAGGAGGTATTTAGGAGGTTTTATGAGGTTTTATACGAACAAGATACAACCACGGGAGATATTGAGAAAGAAAGGATGGAATATTTAACACCAAGACCACAGACAGAGTTTAGTATAGAAGAGAGGGATAAATTAGACGAGAGGTTAACATTTCAGGAGATTAGTGATGCAGTTGCTAATCTTCCATCGGGTAAAGCAACATGACAGGATCAGCTACCTGTAGAGTTTTATAAAACTTTCTGGGATGTCATAGGTAAAGATTTCTGGGCAATCTGTGGTTTAGCACAGGGTGGTAGGATTGTCCCAAAGTCATGGTCCGATGCGGACATAATTGTGATCTTAAAAAAAGATAAACCATCAATAGAACCGGGTTCATATAGGCCAATTACTCTACTAAATGCTGATGTGAAGATATATGCTAAGGCTCTAGCTAATAGGTCGAGTAAGGTCATAGAGAAAATGGTGTCCCCAGAACAACATGGGTTTATACCCGGTAAAGGGACCACCCAACACACCAGGCAAATGATCACTATCCTAGATGCAGCTGAGGCATTTGGAGACCCTGTTGCAGCGATCTTTTTAGATGCCGAGAAGGCCTTCGACAGGGTTTCTTGGGCTTACTTATGGAAAGCGATGGAATGGGCAGGAATAGGTAAGGGATTTATTGTAGCAATTCAGGCACTATATAGACAACCTACGGCTAGGATAAGAATCAACAAGTCCTACTCAAAAACGGTACAGATCAGGAGGGGGACAAGACAGGGGTGCCCAGCCTCCCCCTTGCTGTTTGCCATCTATCTGGACCCATACCTGAGAAGACTAGCAGCTAACTGTAAGATTATGCCGGTCACACTACATGAGAAAGATTACAAATTATTTGCCTATGCAGATGATGTGGCTATTATAACTCCAGAACCGGCGCAAGCACTGGCTGAAATTGAACAGGAAGCAAGGAAATTTGGCATGTTTTCAGGATATCTAATAAATAGAGGGAAAACACAGATAGTGCAGAATAGTTTCTCTACCTATAGAGATGCAAGAGTAGTCCAGGAAGCAACATATTTGGGAGTCAGGGTGACGGCTGAGCTAGGAAAACTGGAAGAGATAAACATGGGGCCATTACTAGGGAAGGTCAAGAGAAACTTGGAGAGGGTTAATAATCTACACCTGACATTAATGGGGAGTATTAATTTCATTAAAATGGTTACTTTTCCCAAATTTTTTGTATCTTTTTAGGGCAATCCCTTTACTATTTGATGTGATATGGTTTAACAAGATAGAAGCAACACTGAATGGTTTAATTTGGGCACAAGGGAAGACACGTAGAGTTTACAGATTTTTGACACTACCAAGGGAGAAGGGAGGTTGGGGGGCACCAGATTTTAGATTTTATTATTGGGCGGCAGTTTTGCAATACTCCAAAGGCTTATTAGGAGGCAGCGTTTATCAAGAGGAGGGCGCAGGTATAGAGAATGTTTATAAAGCACTGATGGGGGAAAATGCAGAGATATGCTCTGGTTAATACGGTAGACTTTGCCTATTTCAAACATACTAGATTCAAGACCCTGGCGGCAGTATACAAAATTTGGAGGGTTATTATGAAGAAAGTAGGTCTAGGAAGGTATAATAGATATCTGAGATTATACTCGAATGTCGATTTGCCAACAGAAATATTTTGGGATACTGTAATGAAGGATTGGAATGATAAAGGAGTTAAGAAATTAGGAGATTTGTTGGATGTGGAAGGAGGGTTTTTATTATTCCAAGAAATCCAACAGAGATTTAAAATACCTGGAAACAACTTCTTCAAATACCTACAAATTAGAAGCTATTTTCATTTAAAACAGGGGGCCCAGTAGGTATGACAAGGTGTAGGATTATGGATTATTTAGGGAGCGGCTTAAGGGGATCAATTAGACAATTGTATATAGAATTACAGGAGTATAAAACTGACGACAGGGAGAAATATAGCAACAAATGGGTTGAACAAATAGGGGCCCATCCAGATGCTATGCAAGCCTCATTAGACCTAGGAAGAACCATACTTTGTACAGCTACTTTACAAACACAACACTATAAGACCATCTTCTCACTATATCACACACCAGCTAGAATTGCACAATGGGGGGGTAGCACTGGTATAACTTGCCCACGCTGCAACTCATCGAGTGCCAATCTCGTGCATATGTTCTCGCAGTGCCCACAGCTTTGCACCCTAAAAGTGGCAATAGAGGGATTTCTGGAGAATTCTCTAGGGCTAAAAGTGAAATTAACAGATGAACTATTAATATTAGGAATCAACTTAGGCGATAATAATACTTACCCAGAATTTTTGTTTGTGGCCACAGCAGTTTACAGACTAATTATTGCGAAAGCCTGGAAAGATAAATCCGCACCGACATTCCAAATATGGATGGCAAGAATTTTATACATATACAATATGGAGAAAGCCATCTTTGATAGGAAAGGCAGAAGGGCGAGATTACTGGGGGGGAAGATCTGGCGTCCTATTGAAGAGTGGAAGAATAGGAAGGCATAAAAACTTTTTCTCTCCTCGGGTTATGTTAGGTTACGTCATATGTTGCTCTGCTTTAAATGCCCAGCCTAAGGGGGTTTTTTCTTTGTTTTTGTTTTGTTTGTTTATTATTTTTGATTGGCTTTAGGTGTATGATATTATATATGAATGTATAATGACGAGGAAACCCTGTACTGTATTCACTGTATTGTAACTTACAGAAAAAGTGAAAGAAAATAAAAAAATATTAAAAAAAAAAAAAAAAAAAGAGGTTGCAGGTGCTATGATTGAACTTAGCATTTCCTGGTCCTCATTACACATGGACCAGGATTCCCATTGGTTCTGACCTGGTATTACAACTTGAGTGGTAAAACCAGATAGGATTTGTGGGAGTATGCTAGAATTTGTGGGGAGACATTACCACACATTCCAGGTTTTGCATCTCTCAATGAGGAGAACAGGCAATATTACTAAATATCCCCCTTTTCCTAGGTGTACAACTCAGGACAGTGATGTAAAGCTGCACCTGAAAAAATAGTTAGTCGTTTTGGTACTTACCGGGTGCAGTTTTTAATCCAAATATATTGGTCAGTTTGCATTGTAGGGTTTTATATTTTGGTTCTAAAAAGAGTTTAAAAGGGTGGGGCATGAGAGTTGAACCAGGTCAGATTTGCAGAATATAAATTTACAGACAGCAGGCAAAAATCAAAAGACATGTTCTGATGGTGATAGTCCTTGATGATGAGACAAAAAAACTTAAAATGAGAAGTGTAACGGCCATGAAAGTAAACCTTCATAGTGTAGTAAATGAATTATTGTTTGCTTAGATCAAGGAACAAGCCTGAAAAATAAAACTTCTCTTGGTTTCAGTGAAAGATTGAACTGAGCTTGACCTTCCCTGGTAGACTTTGAGGTCAGAACATTTCTCCTCTGGGGGAGTTCTGGAATATATTTTAGGAAGATGGAGTGCTTTATTGCCCCATTTTCAAAGAATGTGGCCAGAAAGCTATAGGTTTTCTAGGCTGCTCTGAATAAACACTTAAGAGGCAATCCAACAAATAGGTTGATCTAACGAGACTGTTGTTGCTCTAGCATCGCCATTAGAATTTTGGAAAGATGGCAAAAATATTGTAGAGTACAAAGGCAGTTTTGAAGAGAAAGTCTTAAAATATTTCAATACTTTTATGTTGTGCCTGTTAAGTTTGATCCTACCTAGTTCTGTGGTGGTTCACACACAAGGCAATGTGGTACAAATAATGGCAAAGTCATATTTCAGTTCGATCAGCCTTCACTCTAGGTCTGAATTATTAATTTTATTTGGTCAGCAATATACAACTGGTTACAATGGAGATGGCCCTACTTCTTATGAATCGTTCACAATTTTTAGTTGCACTTAAGAGTTGGTAAATGGATCAGCAGTCAGACAATGAGACACAGAGCTGTTAGAGTATATAAGGAAGGACATTAAAAGGGTTTGTGTGAATAATGAGGTTTCCAATACTTGTATTCTTTGGGATTCCTTCAAGGTTTTTTCAGGGTTATTTGTACTCAAATCTGATTGTAAATTGAGGTGAGGGAAGGAATTCTTTTGATTCACACATTAAGAAAATTGAGACCATCTGAGGCATTGGAAGTGTTACGAGTTCCGGGGGCAAGATGGCGGCCGGTCACTCGGCTGTGTAGGCTGGTGTCTTGGCTCCTCTGGATAATCCCTCCCGTATCGTGGTTTCTTCTGCTCCTGCCCTGATTGAAACTCTGGAAACCTTGATATTCTTAAATTAAAAAGTCTAGGCTCTCACTGCCTTACCGGCAAGACGCTGTGACTCTGGTCCGGATCTGACTTGAACGGCTTCAACCTTCAGTGGCTGCGCCCCCGCAGTGTGCTTTTGGTGTTATGGCCCCAAAAATAGCGGTAAAGAATGCGGCCTCAATTGCGAAAGCTTGAGTTTCTACATGAGCCAGCAGCCCAGGCATAACGCCTGCCGGTGTGAAGGAATCGCGTGCTGCCTGTGGAGGTGAGGAGGTAGCAGCTGGGGAGGCAGGCGCCTCACAGACTGTTACCGCAGCTTGTGTGAAGGGCAAGCAGACCCTCCCTGCCTTGTTTAAACTACAAACGGCGAAAGTTAAAGTGCCTGCAGGAGGGGGAGGCAGTAAGCGGGTATTGTCAAGCTCATCAAAATCGCCGAAATATTCCCCTTTAAAATCAAAAGAAGGAGATTCTTTCCATTCAAATACAGCTTCTAGTAATGTGGAGGTAGGCAATGTCACAACCCCCCCCGCCCCCGCGCCACGTCCGGAAGATCAGCTCCGGGTCTCAGCAGCGGCACACCCAGGTTAGTCTATTGGGTCCGGATGGGGCTGTTTTTCATAACAGTATCCTGCTGGCAGGGGGGGGGGGGGAATCTTTGTAAGCTGTTAATGCAGGGAGCAATCCAAGTCATCCTGGTACTCTTCCTCCAGCAAAGTGCATTATGGGCTCCAAGGGTGAGGATTCACCTCACGGCCCCAGCACAGTCCGTAAGGCTAGGAAGCTGAAAGGTCAAGGGGCATCGGCTTCAAGCAAGGATCCGGGATCTCTTGTCTCAATGACGTGGGACTATTCTTTCTCGGCACAACCTGGTCCTGTCGATAATGCAGGTGTAGGTGACACAGTTGCGCTTCCTCCGGAGCCGTCTGGTAAAATGACTCAATCTATCATCTACCAAACCATTATGGCTCACCGTGAGGAGACGCAACAGGAAAGCGCCCGTACGCAGGGCGCATGCCGTAGGATGCAAAATTCAATACGAAGAGTTGCAAAAACGTGCTCTGACCTTGCTGCAAGGATCGTAGAAGCCAAGGAGCGCATCTCCACCCTGGAAAGATGCGATGGCCACTCGGAAGGGACTTGACGATATAATTAAAGAACAAAGGGAGGGTGTGCTATGGAAACTGACCGACCTGGAAAACAGGACCAGGAGAAACAATTTAAGGATTTTGGAGATTGCCGTAGGCAAGGAAAGTGCAGATGTCCGATAATTTGTTGTTGAACTATTCTCCGAAGCATTTCCGTAGGTTACACAGTGGGACTGGCAAGTGGAAGTCCAACAAGCACATTGTTTCCCCTTTAAAAAGAGACAGAACTCTGGCCCGGCTGGTGATAAGCCTCGGGCAATTCTAAACTGTTTGAATAATTTTTTTGCCAGGGAGAAGGTTTACGATTTAGCTCGGCCAGACAGGATGCGGGTTGGGAAAAATTGTGAATTCTTTGTTAGACCAGACTTTTGTCCAGCAACTGTTGAGCGGAGGCGGCAGCTCTGCCAGCTAATAGCCCCATTTCAGGCTAAGGGAGCCAAATCTTTCTTGCTTTTCCCTTCTAAATTGAAAGTAATATTTCAGTGGCAGACAAGGTTTTTTGTATCCGAGGTTCAGGCGAAGAAGTTTCTGAATTCTATTTAGTTAATAGTGTTTTTTTCGGGTTATCAGGGTGGGGGCATTTGATGATGTATTCTAATGGGGGATGTGCTGATCTTTCTTTTTATTTTTTTTTCTTGGGTATTTTCTAGTTTAGGTCGGATCAGCTCTGATTCCCAAGTGTTGGTCAAGGTAGGATCCAGGGAGAGTGGGGGGAACCGACCTTTTCCATCAGAAGGACCATGGTCCTGATGCCTCACAAGGGGGGTGAAGGGGTCGGGGGTGGTGGGGAGGGGTCTGGGGTGGATTCAGGGTGAGGTGCTGGGGGTGAGTTTGTTTCTGGATGTAAGTCTTTGTCATGGTACTTGTGATGGTATTAGCAAAAATAGTTTCTGTTTTTGATTAAAAAACATGTATTGTTTGGGCGGAGAGTAGTACTTAAGTTTTTAGCAAATGGGGCAGAGTAGATTACGGCTGAGTTCATGGAACATCTGTGGTCTGAATGATGGGAAAAAGCGGGCGCTGTTGTCTAAGATTGTCCAAACAATGCAAGTTGATATTTTGTGTCTACAAGAGACACACATACCATGGGGGAAGCGTGAATCTCTGAAATTGCCCGGCTATGATCTTATAGCCTGCTCTCATCAGACATCCATGATTAGAGGAGTGGCCATTCTGCTAAAGAAAGGAGTTGGGCTTTGTAAGAATGTTAGAGAGGATAAGGCGAGCAGGTGGACAATAGCTGAAATTGTTATAAATAGTTGGTCCCTGTCTGTCTGTACGATTTACGAGCCTAATTTAGATGACCCAGAAGTTATTAAATATCTGAATTTAGAACTTGCAGCATGGCCACACCCAATGTTCTTTTGTGGGGATTTTAATATCAATCTGACAAGCAAATTTAATTTGATGAGTGACCAAAAGTATTTTGGTAGGAAACCCTGGGTTTTTAAGGCTCTTCAGACTATAGTTTCAGAGCACGGGCTGATTGCTCTCTGGCATCTGCATAATAAAGATTATGACGGCTATACATATTATGTAAACAACAAAGGAGTGACTCCAAAAATTATAAATGTAAGAAAAGCACGTGGGTGTGTAAAAGAAAAGAAATCACAGTGATTTTTATATAAAACCCTCACTCACCCAACTATTGGGTGACATGCTTCATCATCGGGTTGTTCACCAGGTATGCCAAGTGCATACCTGGTGTGCTGCTACACCTGCAACTGCAGTGGAGCTGGTTACTAGGGATAAAAGCAGTGCCAAAAAAGTGATAGTGAATTTTACAGTGTCAGAATAAAAAGTGCGCGTTCCAACCTAAACTCAATTTTAATAAAGGTTGAAGCATGCACGGTGATTAAAAGGGATTGACGGACAGGTTTGACTTTTAGTTTGAGTCAAAAAGTCCTGTTTTTTGGTTCAAATGGTCGACATGTTTCTGCTCATAGCGGCCTCTTTAGCCGAGCTTTCCTCAGGACCAAAAATGTGACACTGGGCGGTATACACACGCTAAGGTGTACCCTAACCTCAGTGCACTAGAACAAGAAAGAACTCACGGTTGTTTACCGGATTACCCTGGTATTTCCAGGATGGTGTAATCTGTGGAATAAAGACAGAGAAACAAGACCAGACATATAATCATAGACATGAAAAAATGCATGGGTTCCTTTATCCACCACAAATTATCTTGTAACACACCACCAATAATGTGCTCTTCTAGAGTTTGTGTCTCTATTTTTAGACCAATGTTATCAAAAGGGGTTAGTTTGTATACTTTGATCGGGTTATAGATGGGAGTTCCCTCTTCACTCTCGCAAACAAACCACTTTGAGGGGCGTCAACAAATGCGCCTACAGCTGTGTTTAACAACCTAGTTCTACACAGTGTAACTAATTAAATTATCACAATCACCACATTCGGTATTCAATGAAAATGTGCAAGTTTAAAAACTAACAGCAAATTAAAACCACACGACTCGCATAGAGGACCTGGGGAAGTTTCGAGGAGGAAAGAAAAAATGGTTCTAATTACGTGAAAGCACATTTGTCTTCACTTCATAGGTCGGTGGGGCGGGTATTCTTCACACCGGAAAAATCTGGTGAAGAGAAAGGGATGGCGGTGTCACAAGCCGTCTCGGTTTACAGAATGAGTGAGAATACGCTACAACCGTGTCGGTTTTACACTCACCTGCTTTCCGGAGACTCCCCGTATTTCCACCTTCGTAAGGCACTACCACCGCCTGAATGATAGGGAAAGCGAAGTGCTGGCCGCAGGATATCGTGGTACCTAGCACACGTGATAAGGTCATCAAATCAGCACTCGCGTTTTAGATGACGTCAAACGTGCTGGTTTGTTTTGAAAGGAAATTAAAGGGAAGGTGACCAAAATATTCTCGGTCATACCGAAGTATATTCAATGTCGTTTCTGTATGAACAGATTTGCATATAAACAGGTGATTACTGTGTTAATTGGTTTTTGCACTGGACCAAATAGTTTCTAGTATCTGAACAGTATACAACATGGCCATCTCGAATATACTTGAAAGGAACGGGGTAAAGATTAGCTGTGTGATACCCATTCAATGACATGCTGCTTAATATTTATGGTGACTTCTTTATCTCTGGCGATCCCCAATGGTATTAGCGGTGCATTACACTTCCCCACGGGATATTATCATTGAGACCTTGTAGGTGTGTCGAAAGGCGATACACCCATCGTTGCTCCTTCTCAAATAGGGATGCTTGTGTCATCGTGGCAGTCATTATCTGTTCCACTACTGTCCATCTAATATCTTCAGGGCTATGATTCTTTTCTTTGTAGTGTGTTGTGAGTCTTGTCATATCTTTAAGACACCTGACATTGCTGCGATGTTCAGTGATCCTGAGTTTTACACGTCTGGTCGTCATTCCTATATAACGCAGTCCACAAGGGCAAGTTATTAGGTACACTACGTTTGCGGAATTGCAATTAGTGTGTTGTCTTAAATGCCATGTTTTATTTGGTTCTAAAGCCAAAGTTTTTGTGGCAGATGTCAGGTGGCATACACTGCACCCGCCACAAGGATAATGGCCTAGAACCGGTGGGAGCCCCCATGCATTGAGTACTGAATTGGTAGGTTGCACCATTTGTTTTGTTGGCCGTGTGTGGACTAAAGAGTCCCTCAGACTTCTTGCTCTCCAGTAGGAGAAAAGTGGTTTGTCCCACTTATGGTTGTTGCTCGTAAGGATCGACCAATGTTTGTTTATGCATCTACTAACAGTGTTGGAAAGGCAGTTATAAGTAGTGACGCATGTCAAAGGGATTTCCTTATCAACAGGCTTTGGATAGTCCTCAAGTAGGGCCTCACGTTGCTGATTTTTCGCCCGTTTACAGCTTTTCGTCAGGATTCTTTTGGGGTAACCTCGTGCCTCGAGTTTCTCTGATAGTTGACCCGCCTGATTTCTGAAATCTTCAGTTTCACTACAATTACGCCTTAGGCGTAAAAATTGCCCATAAGGGAGATTCTCCCTGAGGGATCGAGGGTGAAAACTGTTGAAATGTAAAAGATTATTTTTGGCTGTGGGTTTTTGATAATTTTCGGTTTTGAGATGGTTACCTACTTTGGTTATAGTCACATCTAAAAAAGTCATGGTGTTGGGACTGTAATTATTTGTGAATTTCAGATGTACATTGCAAGTGTTGATCCAGCTAAAGAACTCTAAAAGAGTGGCTTCAGTGCCATTCCAAACAACCAACACGTCGTCGATGTAACGACGCCAGAAAGTGATGTGACTTAAAAATGGATTGGAGGCATGGAGGATGTGTCTGTTCTCAAAATTGTGAACATACAGCCCGGCCACACTCGGGGCACAGGTACTGCCCATCGAGGTCCCTGTGATTTGAAGGAACAGGTCATTTTGAAATTGGAAAAAATTTCTTTTCAGAACGAGGGTTGCACAGTCTACCACGAAAGAGGGTGGGGTTATGTAATTCCATTCGGAGTCATTCAAGGCATCTGTAAGGACCATCAGTGTGTCATCCTGAGGGATGCAGGTATAAAGGCTCTCTATGTCTAAAGAGACTAGAAAAGTAGGGCCTTCTGGTAAGATGATTTCCTTAAGTATCGCTAGGAGACTTTTCGTGTCTTTTAAATAAGTAGCCGTTTGTTGTATCAGTGGCTTTAGAAAAAAGTCACAATATTGGGATAAAGGCTCTAGCAATGACCCAATCCCTGACACAATGGGTCTTCCAGGAGGAGGAACCCTATTTTTGTGTGTCTTGGGTAGGATATAAAAATATGGTATTTTGCCTTCCGATTTTGTCAGAAAATTCGCCTCATGTTGCGAAATCCAATCCTTATGTTCTGCTTCTGATATTAATTCAATAATTTCATCCCTCAACGCATTTGTGGGGTCTGTCTCTAAAGGTAGATAGTTGGTTCTGTTGTTCAGAAGCCGTTTGCATTCTGTATCATAGGCCACTGTATCAAGTATTACTGTACCTCCCCCCTTGTCCGCAGGTTTGATTACAATATTGGGATTAGATTGTAAGGACTGTATAGCCTGGTACTCAGTAGCTTTCAAATTCTTAAAGGGTGTTGGTTCTTGTAGCTGGTCAATCTCATTAAATACTGCCTGTTCAAAAGCAATTATTTCAGGTGGAGTCATGTGGGGAGGAGGGACAAAATTTGATTTGACTCGTAATCCAGTGTCATCCTGTACACGTTGTGATTCTTCATTGTTATGTTTTTCCCAAAAATTTTAGAGGCGTAATTTCCGAAAGAACTCGGACAATTCACAGTATAGTTTAAAGCGGTCTAATCTCGCTGTTGGGACAAATCCTAGCCCTTTTTCCAATACAGCTATTTCATCCGGTTTCAGGAGTACTGTCGATAAATTAGTGATCAGGCTCTCAGGTTGCTTGGTCCCGCCCGTGGTTCTGTTGTTTTGCTGCGGGTGTTGTCCCCCACTGTCTCGTGCTGGGCCCAGTGGACCTGGTTGGCCCCTCTTCTCCTGCCCCTGTTACCACGGCCTTGCCCTAAAAAAGGCTGTTGATGCATATTCGGTGGGTATTGAGGAAAGCCCATGTTTGGTGGGTTCCAACCCATCATTGGTGGAAAGGGTGGTTGGAAAGGCATGGGATACGCTCCATGCTGTGGAAAAGGGTACCATGGTTGTTGTGTGTGGGCCCTTCTGGCTCTGCCTCTGCCCCTTTGTCTAGTATTTTGACTCCCATTACTGGACCCACTACTATTGGAGTCGTTATCTCCAGATGTATCAAGGTCATCATTCTTCCGGCTGGGTGGTACATATTCCGCAGAAGAATAGGGATATACCTTGGTATAAGACCAACGTTTTAGGTCTTTCTGGAGCTTTTGTGTTTTCGATTGTGCCAGATTGTCTCTGTATTCTGTCACCTCTTTATTTAGCTCATCTAATTTCTTTTTATATCCCGTTAGGGTGGTGCGAAAGTGAGTTTCAGTTTTCTGGATTTCTATTACCAATGCTTCTGATAGTCTTAGGGAGGTTTTCATAATTAGTATGGCCCAGTCGCGAGTGCAACGCCAGGCAATCTGTGCCCATTCCTTACGGAATTGGGCATCTTCCAAGAAAATTCTAGGGGCATTCGTGACAAGTAAGCCTTTTGGTGCAGCGTTATTCAATAAGTATTCCTTAAGAATAGTTCCGTGTAAAATAGTCCGAATCCGGTTCCTCTTTTGTTCAGTTAGCTTGTCCCATTCGGAAGTTTGAGATATAGTTTGAGCTACCTGTGGGTCAGCGAACAAGGAGGGATCGGACATGAGTGCATCTATTTCCTCCTTTGAATACGATAGGCCCAGGTCCTCCATAGTGCAGAGTATAAGTGGAGCACAAATTCACTTGAGAGAGTGATAGTTGGACTCTCGCAGCTGTGCGCTGCTGAAGGTATGTAGAAACAACAGGAGAGGAAGGGTTCAGGGACACTCCTACACCCCAGTCAAAATATCATGTAAACAACAAAGGAGTGACTCTAAAAATTAGAAATGTAAGAAAAGCACTTGGGTGTGTAAAAGAAAAGAAATCACAGTGATTTTTATATAAAACCCTCACTCACCCAACTATTGGGTGACATGCTTCATCATCAGGTTGTTCACCAGGTATGCCAAGTGCATACCTGGTGTGCTGCACACCTGCAACTGCAGTGGAGCTGGTTACTAGGGATAAAAGCAGTGCCAAAAAAGTGATAGTGAATTTTACAGTGTCAGAATAAAAAGTGCGCGTTCCAACCTAAACTCAATTTTAATAAAGGTTGAAGCATGCACGGTGATTAAAAGGGATTGACGGACAGGTTTGACTTTTAGTTTGAGTCAAAAAGTCCTGTTTTTTGGTTCAAATGGTCGACATGTTTCTGCTCATAGCGGCCTCTTTAGCCGAGCTTTCCTCAGGACCAAAAATGTGACACTGGGCGGTATACACACTCTAAGGTGTACCCTAACCTCAGTGCACTAGAACAAGAAAGAACTCACGGTTGTTTACCGGATTACCCTGGTATTTCCAGGATGGTGTAATCTGTGGAATAAAGACAGAGAAACAAGACCAGACATATAATCATAGACATGAAAAAATGCATGGGTTCCTTTATCCACCACAAATTATCTTGTAACACACCACCAATAATGTGCTCTTCTAGAGTTTGTGTCTCTATTTTTAGACCAATGTTATCAAAAGGGGTTAGTTTGTATACTTTGATCGGGTTATAGACGGGAGTTCCCTCTTCACTCTCGCAAACAAACTACTTTGAGGGGCGTCAACAAATGCGCCTACAGCTGTGTTTAACAACCTAGTTCTACACAGTGTAACTAATTAAATTATCACAATCACCACATTCGGTATTCAATGAAAATGTGCAAGTTTAAAAACTAACAGCAAATTAAAACCACACGACTCGCATAGAGGACCTGGGGAAGTTTCGAGGAGGAAAGAAAAAATGGTTCTAATTACGTGAAAGCACATTTGTCTTCACTTCATAGGTCGGTGGGGCGGGTATTCTTCACACCGGAAAAATCTGGTGAAGAGAAAGGGATGGCGGTGTCACAAGCCGTCTCGGTTTACAGAATGAGTGAGAATACGCTACAACCGTGTCGGTTTTACACTCACCTGCTTTCCGGAGACTCCCCGTATTTCCACCTTCGTAAGGCACTACCACCGCCTGAATGATAGGGAAAGCAAAGTGCTGGCCGCAGGATATCGCGGTACCTAGCACACGTGATAAGGTCATCAAATCAGCACTCGCGTTTTAGATGACGTCAAATGTGCTGGTTTGTTTTGAAAGGAAATTAAAGGGAAGGTGACCAAAATATTCTCGGTCATACCGAAGTATATTCAATGTCGTTTCTGTATGAACAGATTTGCATATAAACAGGTGATTACTGTGTTAATTGGTTTTCGCATTGGGCCAAATAGTTTCTAGTATCTGAACAGTATACAACATGGCCATCTCGAATATACTTGAAAAGAACGGGGTAAAGATTAGCTGTGTGATACCCATTCAATGACATGCTGCTTAATATTTATGGTGACTTCTTTATCTCTGGCGATCCCCAATGGTATTAGCGGTGCATTACACTTCCCCACGGGATATTATCATTGAGACCTTGTAGGTGTGTCGAAAGGCGATACCCCCATCGTTGCTCCTTCTCAAATAGGGATGCTTGTGTCATCGTGGCAGTCATTATCTGTTCCACTACTGTCCATCTAATATCGTCAGGGCTATGATTCTTTTCTTTGTAGTGTGTTGTGAGTCTTGTCATATCTTTAAGACACCTGACATTGCTGCGATGTTCAGTGATCCTGAGTTTTACACGTCTGGTCGTCATTCCTATATAACGCAGTCCACAAGGGCAAGTTATTAGGTACACTACGTTTGCGGAATTGCAATTAGTGTGTTGTCTTAAATGCCATGTTTTATTTGGTTCTAAAGCCAAAGTTTTTGTGGCAGATGTCAGGTGGCATACACTGCACCCGCCACAAGGATAATGGCCTAGAACCGGTGGGAGCCCCCATGCATTGAGTACTGAATTGGTAGGTTGCACCATTTGTTTTGTTGGCCGTGTGTGGACTAAAGAGTCCCTCAGACTTCTTGCTCTCCGGTAGGAGAAAAGTGGTTTGTCCCACTTATGGTTGTTGCTCGTAAGGATCGACCAATGTTTGTTTATGCATCTACTAACAGTGTTGGAAAGGCAGTTATAAGTAGTGACGCATGTCAAAGGGATTTCCTTATCAACAGGCTTTGGATAGTCCTCAAGTAGGGCCTCACGTTGCTGATTTTTCGCCCGTTTACAGCTTTTCGTCAGGATTCTTTTGGGGTAACCTCGTGCCTCGAGTTTCTCTGATAGTTGACCCGCCTGATTTCTGAAATCTTCAGTTTCACTACAATTACGCCTTAGGCGTAAAAATTGCCCATAAGGGAGATTCTCCCTGAGGGATCGAGGGTGAAAACTGTTGAAATGTAAAAGATTATTTTTGGCTGTGGGTTTTTGATAATTTTCGGTTTTGAGATGGTTACCTACTTTGGTTATAGTCACATCTAAAAAAGTCATGGTGTTGGGACTGTAATTATTTGTGAATTTCAGATGTACATTGCAAGTGTTGATCCAGCTAAAGAACTCTAAAAGAGTGGCTTCAGTGCCATTCCAAACAACCAACACGTCGTCGATGTAACGACGCCAGAAAGTGATGTGACTTAAAAATGGATTGGAGGCATGGAGGATGTGTCTGTTCTCAAAATTGTGAACATACAGCCCGGCCACACTCGGGGCACAGGTACTGCCCATCGAGGTCCCCGTGATTTGAAGGAACAGGTCATTTTGAAATTGGAAAACATTTCTTTTCAGAACGAGGGTTGCACAGTCTACCACGAAAGAGGGTGGGGTTATGTAATTCCATTCGGAGTCATTCAAGGCATCTGTAAGGACCATCAGTGTGTCATCCTGAGGGATGCAGGTATAAAGGCTCTCTATGTCTAAAGAGACTAGAAAAGTAGGGCCTTCTGGTAAGATGATTTCATTAAGTATCGCTAGGAGACTTTTCGTGTCTTTTAAATAAGTAGCCGTTTGTTGTATCAGTGGCTTTAGAAAAAAGTCACAATATTGGGATAAAGGCTCTAGCAATGACCCAATCCCTGACACAATGGGTCTTCCAGGAGGAGGAACCCTATTTTTGTGTGTCTTGGGTAGGATATAAAAATATGGTATTTTGCCTTCCGATTTTGTCAGAAAATTCGCCTCATGTTGCGAAATCCAATCCTTATGTTCTGCTTCTGATACTAATTCAATAATTTCATCCCTCAACGCATTTGTGGGGTCTGTCTCTAAAGGTAGATAGTTGGTTCTGTTGTTCAGAAGCCGTTTGCATTCTGTATCATAGGCCACTGTATCAAGTATTACTGTACCTCCCCCCTTGTCCGCAGGTTTGTTTCCAATATTGGGATTAGATTGTAAGGACTGTATAGCCTGGTACTCAGTAGCTTTCAAATTCTTAAAGGGTGTTGGTTCTTGTAGCTGGTCAATCTCAATAAATACTGCCTGTTCAAAAGCAATTATTTCAGGTGGAGTCATGTGGGGAGGAGGGACAAAATTTGATTTGACTCGTAATCCAGTGTCATCCTGTACACGTTGTGATTCTTCATTGTTATGTTTTTCCCAAAAATTTTTGAGGCGTAATTTTCGAAAGAACTCGGACAATTCACAGTATAGTTTAAAGCGGTCTAATCTCGCTGTTGGGACAAATCCTAGCCCTTTTTCCAATACAGCTATTTCATCCGGTTTCAGGAGTACTGTCGATAAATTAGTGATCAGGCTCTCAGGTTGCTTGGTCCCGCCCGTGGTTCTGTTGTTTTGCTGCGGGTGTTGTCCCCCACTGTCTCGTGCTGGGCCCAGTGGACCTGGTTGGCCCCTCTTCTCCTGCCCCTGTTCCCACGGCCTTGCCCTAAAAAAGGCTGTTGATGCATATTCGGTGGGTATTGAGGGAAGCCCATGTATACATATTACTCTGCTCCTCACAATAAAATGGTCCGCTTGGATTCTTTTTTTGTTTCTGATCAGCAGGCAGTGGCAGCCACTATCGAACTCTGCCAAGGACGTTATCGGATCAAAATGCATTGGTAATTGAGTGTCCCTGGGTGCGCTCTATTAAAGTACCTAGGCCATGGTCATTCGAAAAAAAGCTTCTTTTGGATCAATCCTATCGGGATCATATGGAATGTTGGTCTACTGAGTTTCTGAATATCAATAGGGGGACCGCAACTGACTGCATAGTCTGGGACACGTTTAAGGCAGCACTTCGTGGTGAGACCAAAAGCTTTGCAGCTCATCGCTGGAAGAGCATTCAGGTGCAGAATAAAACTCGATTTGAGGATCTGTGGGTCGCCGAGCTGGAATTAACATCTAATATTCAGCTTGGTCTTGAGACCGACTTGAGTCAGCAGGTGGTTGCTTTATTAAAATCTAAACTGCTTGAGTTTCATGGTCAGGATTTAGTGGCGAAATACGTGCAATATCGCACGTTGATGTACGAATTCGGAGAAAATTCGGGTAAAGTCCTTGCTAAAAGGCTGCAACAGAAAAACATTGCAAATCGAATTGTCCGAGTTCAGGATCAGCAGGGTGTTATCCAGGATACACCAGAGGGGGTCATGGATGTTTTTAAGAATGTCTATACTATGTTGTATGAGGAGGATGCTTGTAGATCTCAAATCGAGACTCAGGGGGGATGGCTTCCTCCAGAGTATCGATACCTCGGTGATCACACAGGAGCAGAATGAGGCACTCTCTGCGCTAATTACCTGGGAAGAGGTTGAGTCCGCAATCAAATCTTTGGCCAATGGTAAGGCGCCTGGCCCGGATACTATTCCTTTAGAACTCTATAAGATGTTCTCTGCATCATTTAGCCAGGATATGTTGTCAGTCTTTAGGGCTGTACAGGGTGGTACTATACCGGACTCTTGGTGTCAAACTACAGTGGTATTGTTTAAAAAAAAGGCAAGCCCAAACTAAATGCTTCATCCTATCGACCAATCTCACTCATAAATACTGACAGTAAAATATATTCCAGAATATTATCCTCCAGACTTGCACAGGTCATCACTCCCTTAGTTTTGTTGCGCCAACACAGGTTTATCCCGGGTAGGGACACGGCTGACCATGTCCGCCGAGTTATCGCCCTTCTAGACTGGGCCCAGACTATGGGATCCCCCCTCAGTGTGATCCTGTTGGACGCCGAGAATGAGTTCAACAGGGTCTCCTGGGGGTTTCTGTGGGCTGTGCTGCGGTGGAAGTGCTTTAATCTCGACTTTGCTCGGGTCATCCAATCACTCTACATCTCCCCGGCTGCAACAATTTGATCTCTGGGCAGGAGTCAGGGTGCTTTAACATCAGCAGGGGTACCATACAAGGATGCCCTTGCTTGCCCCTGCTATTTGCCCTGTATATTGAACCCTTTCTTAGGAAAATCGAAGAGAGTGTGGCTATTTCCCCAGTAAGGGTAAGGGGGATTGAATATAAGACGCTGGCTTACGCCGACGATATAGTGGTCTTAACTAGTGATGTTGGACCCGGTTTTTCAGCCTCAGAGATCCTTGCTGAACAATTTGGGGCACTTTCAGGCTACAAGCTAAATATTGCAAAAACTTTGGTCATTCAGTCAGTTGCTATGCCCCTTTATGATGTATCTGTCATTACTGAAGCAGTATATCTTGGGGTTAAAATTACCCGCGCAGTCGCTAAAATTCCGGATTTAAATATCCTCCAAATCGTTGATTCTGTGAAAACTAAGCTGGAGAGGCTAGATCATTTGCATTTGCCATTGTACGGCCGCTGCAACGTTTTGAAAATGCTAGTTCTCTCAAAGTTCCTGTATCTGTTTAGGACTATCCCGCTTGAGGTTTCACAGGCAACTCTGGCCAGGGCTGAGGGATTTGTCTTAGGTTCCTCTGGGAAAACCGTCGGTCACGAAGTGCGGCCAAGTGGACTTGCCTTCCTAGAGATCGAGGGGGCTGGGCGGTCCCCTGTCATTTATTCTATTATTAGTCTGCTATGCTACAACATTTTGGTCCATTACTGCTGGGTGACTGGGCAGATGTTCCGCTGTGTACTAAGCCACCCATATACGAGCTAGTTTTGGGGGAGGCAGCTAAGGGTATTTTAACCCGAGTGCTGAAACCTAGCTATTTCAAAAAAACGAGGTTTAAAATTGTTGGGGCTATGTTTTCAGTCTGGCATAAAATTTGCCTTAAACATATTATCTCAAAGTTCAATATCTACATGCCCTTTAACGCTGTTGGCGTTCTGCCATTTATATTTCAGGACGATGTAATTTTCAAATGGCAGAGTCTGGGCCTGAAGTGTATAGGTGATTTATGCTTTGATGGGCAATTGGCCTCCTTCTCCTCTTTAAGGGAAAAGTTTCATATGCAATCCAGGGACTTTTACAAATATCTCCAAATAGCTTCCTAGATAAATATCATCATAATACCCCTGCAATGCTTGATAAAATCATTCTAATTGAACTGGCTCAAAGGGGGGTAAAAATCGGTATTATTTACCAACACCTTTTATTAGGCCTTCCTGACGATTTGGTTGAACATAATACTAAGTGGGCGGCCAAATTAGGCAAGGCAGGAGTGGATATCAGACCTGCGCTAGAATTAGCTAGCTATGTTTTAGTCTCCGGTAGTTTACGGACACAAAGCTATATGGCTATGTTTGACTTATATATCACTCCCGCTAAAATTGCAAAATGGGGGGTCGAAAGGGAGATTGTTGCCCTAGGTGTCGACTTCTAGCGGCTGATGCAGCCCATATGTTTTATTTGTGTCCAAATCTCGGGGTCTTTATGGGTGAAATCGAAGTCTTTATTAAAAAGGTACTGGACATTCGGGTGGCGATTTCCCCAGAGCTGGTCATTATGGGGCGTGAATCTGTTGGAACTCCTGAAAGATCTAGATATACTAGCGCTTTTTTGTTTATTGCTATGGCAATGATGCAGGCTCTGTATAACATCGCAGTGGCTAAGTGCGGAAGCTCCTACCTTTCCTAACTGGAGAGCTAGGATATTAGCTTGGTACAATTTGGAGTCTTCAATATACTTGTTAGGGGGGAGAAGCAGGGGCGTAACAAATGCCCCCCGCAGCCCCCGTGGTGCGGGGGGGCCCCACTCTCTTCAGGAAATGAAGGGGGCCCCATCAGCTCTTCGGTAAGAGCTGTGAGAGAGGCTTGTGCTAAAGCAAGCCTCTCTCCCTCTAAAGCAGGTGCAGGCTGTGTGCAGCCTGCTCTGAGCCCCTCCCACTGACTGAAAAGAAACAATATAACAAGCTTCAGTCAGAGGGAGGCCGTAAAGAGGATGGGGTGGAGGCAGGGGACCCTGACAAGGGTGGGAGTGGGGGCCCTCAGAGTCAGCATTCTCCAGGGCAAAGCTCATATGAGAAGGGATGAGGCAGCAAAATGGTGCCCTCAGGTAAGCACTCTTGTTAGAATACACCATGTGGGCCTCCGCAGGGAGGGGCGGGGGGGGGGCGAGAAGGGTGCAAGGCAGAGGGGAGAAGGGTGCAAGGTAGAGAGGAGAAGGGTGCAAGGTAAAGAGGAGATGGGTGCAAGGCAGAGAGGGGATGGGTGCAAGGCAGAGAGGGGATGGGTGCAAGGCGGAGGGGAGAAGAGTGCAAGGCAGAGGGGAGAAGGGTGCAAGGCAGAGGGGAGAAGAGTGCAAGGGGGAGGGGAGAAGGGTGCAAGGCAGAGGGGAGAAGGGTGCAAGGGGGAGGGGAGAAGGGTGCGAGGCAGAGGGGAGAAGGGTGCGAGGCAGAGAGGAGAAGGGTGCGAGGCGGAGGGGAGAAGGGTGCAAGGCAGAGGAGAGAAGGGTGCAAGGTAGAGAAGCGAAGGGTGCAAGGCAGAGGGGAGAAGGGTGCAAACAGAGAGAAGGGTGAAAGGCGGAGGGGAGAAGGGTGCTAGGCAGAGGGGTGAAGAGTGCAAGGGAGAGGCGAGGAGGGTGCAAGGCAGAGGGGAGAAGGGTGCAAGGTAGAAAAGAGAGGGGTGCAAGGCAGAGGGGAGAAGAGTGCAAGGGGAAGGGGAGAAGGGTGCAAGGCAGAGAGGAGAAGAGTGCAAGGCAGAAAAGAGAAGGGTGCAAGGCGGAGGGGAGAAGGGTGCAAGGCGGAGGGGAGAAGAGTGCAAGGTAGAGAAGGGTGCAAGGCGAAGAGGGAGAAGGGTGCAAGGCAGAGGGGAGCAGGGTACAAGGTAGAGATGGGTGCAAGGCGGAGGCGATAAGGGTGCAACGGGATGGGGAGAAGGGTGCAAGGCAGAGGGGGAAGGGTGCAAGACAGAGGGGAGAAGAGTGCAAGGTAGAGAGGAGAAGGGTGTAAGGCAGTGGGGAGAAGAGTGCAAGGGGGAGGGGAGAAGGGTGCAAGGCGGAGGGGAGAAGGGTACAAGGTTGAGAGGAGAAGGGTGCAAGGCAGAGGGGAGAAGAGTGCAAGGGGAGGGGAGAAGGGTCAAGGCAGAGGGGAGAAGGGTGCAAGGCAGAGAGGAGAAGGGTGTAAAGCAGATGGGAGAAGGGTGCAAGGTAGAGAGGAGATGGGTGCAAGGCAGAGAGGAGATGGGTACAAGATGAAGGGGAGAAGGGTGCAAGGCAGAGGGGAGAAAGGTGCAGGGTAGAGAAGGGTGCAAGGCAAAGAGGGAAAAGGGTGCAAGGCAAAGAGGGAGAAGGGTGCAAGGCAGAGGGGACAAGGGTGCAAGGCAGAGGGGAGAAGGGCGCAAGGCAGAGGGGAGCAGGGTGCAAGGCAGAGAGGAGAAGGGCTCAAGGCAGAGAGGAGAAGGGTACAAGGTAGAGAAGGGTGCAAGGCGGAGGCGAGAAGGGTGGAACGGGACGGGGAGAAGGGTGCAAGGCAGAGGGGGGAAGGGTGCAAGGCAGAGAGGAGAAGGGTGCAAGGTGGAGGGGAGAAGGGTGCAAGACAGAGGGGAGGAGAGTGCAAGGTAGTGAGGAGAAGGGTGCAAGGGGGAGGGGAGAAGGGTGCAAGGCGGAGCGGAGAAGGGTACAAGGTAGAGAGGAGAAGGGTGCAAGGCAGAGGGGGGGAAGGGTGCAAGGCAGAGGGGCAGAATGGTGCAAGGCAGCGAGGAGAAGGGTGCAAGGCGGAGTGGAGAAGGGTGCAAGGCAGAGGTGAGAAGGGTGCAAGGGGGAGGGGAGAAGGGTGCAAGGCAGAGGGGAGAAGGGTGCGAGGCAGGGAGGAGAAGGGTGCGAGGCGGAGGGGAGAAGGGTGCAAGGCAGAGGAGAGAAGGGTGAAAGGTAGAGAGGTGAAGGGTGCAAGGCAGAGGGGAGAAGGGTGCAAGGCAGAGAGGAGAAGGGTGCAAGGCGGAGGGGAGAAGGGTGCAAGGCAGAGGGGAGAAGAGTGCAAGGGAGAGGGGAGAAGGGTGGCTCAATGGTTACAGCGGCAGACCCTGATGCAGAAGTCTAGCCCGGGACCTCGACGGGTCTTGGGCTCAAAATTCCACGGACCTGATAATTCTCGCCTCGGTGCCTATTCCAATCATGGAGTCCCACTCTGAAACTCTGGGCAATAGCTTGCTTAATCTCCACAACGGCCCCCACATCGCTAAAGATGCCTGGCCTCTACCTTGGGGGGGCCAGGAGAGGATGCCTCACAGGGAAAGCCAGGATGGGTTCCACAGCGGTATTCGTACAAGCGCCTTGAGACCCTTGCGGGTGAGTAGTGCGCTATACAAGTATCAATTTTTCAATTTATTTACAAGGCAGAGGGGAGACGGGTGCAAGGTAGAAAGGAGACGGGTGCAAGGCAGAGGGGAGAAGAGTGCAAGGCAGAGGGGAGAAGAGTGCAAGGGGGAGAGGAGAAGGGTGCAAGGCAGAGAGGAGAAGAGTGCAAGGCAGAGAAGAGAAGGGTGCAAGGCGGAGGGGAGAAGGGTGCAAGGCGGAGGGGAGAAGAGTGCAAGGTAGAGAGGAGAAGGATACTAGGCAGATGGGAGAAGGGTGCAAGGCAGAGGAGAGAAGGGTGCAAGGTAGAGAAGGGTGCAAGGCGAAGAGGGAGAAGGGTGCAAGGTAGAGGGGAGAAAAGTGCAAGGGGGAGGGGAGAAGGGTACAAGGCAGAGGGGAGACGGGTGCAAGGCAGAGAGGAGAAGGACGCAAGGCAGAGAGGAGAAGGGTACAAGGTAGAGAAGGGTGCAAGGCGGAGGCGAGAAGGGTGCAACGGGACGGGGAGAAGGGTGCAAGGCAGAGGGGAGAAGGGTGCAAGGCAGAGAGGAGAAGGGAGCAAGGCGGAGGGGAGAAGGGTGCAAGGTAGAGAAGGGTGCAAGGCAGAGGGGGGAACGGTGCAAGGCAGAGGGGGGAATGGTGCAAGGTGGAGGGGGAGAAGGGTGCAAGGCAGAGGGGAGAAGGGTGCAAGGCAGAGGGGAGGAGGGTGCAAGGCAGAGGGGAGAAGGGTGCAAGTCAGAGAGGAGAAGGGTGCAAGGAAGTGGGGAGAAGGGTGCAAGGCAGAGAGGAGAAAGGTGCAAGGTAGAGAGGAGAAGGGTGCAACGCAGTGGGGGGAAGGGTGCAAGCTAGAGAGGAGAAGGGTGCAAGGCAGATGGGAGAAGAGTGCAAGGGGGAGGAGAGAAGGGTGCATGCCAGAGGTGAGAAGGGTGCAAGCCAGAGGGGAGAAGGGTGCAAGACAGAGAGGAGAAGGGTGCAAGGCGGAGGGGAGAAGGGTGCAAGGCAGAGAGGAGAAGGGTGCAAGGCAGAGGGGAGAAGGGTGCAAGGCAGAGGGGAGAAGGGTGCAAGGTAGGGAGGAGAAGGGTGCAAGCCAGAGGGGAGAAGAGTGCAAGGGGAGGGGAGAAGGGTCAAGGCAGAGGGGAGAAGGGTGCAAGGCAGAGAGGACAAGGGTGCAAGGCAGAGGGGAGAAGTGTGCAAGGTAGAGAGGAGATGGGTGCAAGGTACAGAGGAGAATAGTGCAAGGTAGCGAGGAGAAGGGTGCAAGGAAGAGAGGAGAAGGGTGCAAGGTGGAGGGGGGAAGGGTGCAAGGCAGAGGGGAGAAGGGTGCAAGGTAGAGAAGGGTGCAAGGCAGAGGGGGAGAAGGGTGCAAGGCAGAGGGGAGAAGGGTGCAAGGCAGAGAGGAGATGGGTGCAAGGCAGAGAGGAGAAGGGTGCAAGGTAGAGAAGGGTGCAAGGAGGAGGGGAGAAGGGTGCAAGGCAGAGGGGAGAAGGGTGCAAGTCAGAGGGGAGAAGGGTGCAAGGCAGAGGGGAGAAGGGTGCAAGGCAGAGGGGAGACGGGTGCAAGGCAGAGGGGAGAAGGGTGCAAGGCAGAGGGGAGAAGGGCACAAGGCAGAGAGGAGAAGGGTGCAAGGTAGAGAAGGGTGCAAGGCGGAGGGGAGAAGGGTGCAAGGCAGAGGGGAGAAGGGTGCAAGTCAGAGGGGAGAAAGGTGCAAGGCAGAGGGGAGAAGGGTGCAAGGCAGAGAGGAGAAAGGTGCAAGTTAGAGAGGAGAAGGGTGCAAGGCAGAGGGGAGAAAGGTGCAAGGTAAAGAGGAGAAGGGTGCAAGGCAGAGGGGAGAAGAGTGCAAGGGGGGAGGGGAGAAGGGTGCAAGCCAGAGGGGAGAAGGGTGCAAGGCAGAGAGGAGAAGGGTGTACGGCAGAGGATAGAAGGGTGCAAGGCATAGGGGTGAAGGTTGCAACCCAGATGGTAGAAGGGTGCATGGCAGAGGGGAGAATGGTGCATGGTAGAAAAGGGTGCAAGGCAGAGGGGGAGGAGGGTGCAAGGGGTAGGGCGAGAAGGGTGCAAGGCAGAGGGAAAAAGGGGGAAAAATGTCCCCCCTGGAAACATTTCTGCGGACGCCCATGGCAACGCACACTACTTTGTGAGAGAAAGTGGGAGAGAGTGGAGAGAGAGTGGAGTGAGGGCCTCTGCCTGCATGTTATAGACTTCATTTAGAGGTCACCAGGGGTCGCAAGGGACCAGGGTCGCAGCTGCAGCCCCTGGCATGCCCCTTGCGACCCCTGGCACTGCCTTTGGAACCTCTGGCCTCAGTGGTGGCAAAATCGGTACCAGGAACACAGGGGGACGCTCATCCTTATGGACGTCAATTGGGGCTCAACTTTCTTTGTTTTCTGGCAACGTATTATTACACTAATAGTGAATAATGTCACATTTTTCACTATTAGTCTATTAAAGAATGGAATACAATTAGCGGGAATATGACCCTCCCTGGTGACTGAGGTAAGTAAAAATATATGTAAATGTGTTAGGTGCGTACTTGCAGGTGGTAGTGTGTTTAAGTTATAGAGTGTGCATGTTTGAATGTGTTTGTATGTGTAAGCATGTATGTGTGTGAGTGAAAACAAAGGTCAAGTTGTGTATGCTGTCACTTCTGCGACCCCCGGCATTTTGGTGAATTGACGTTCATGCTGCATGCTGGGGTCGTCTTCAGGGCACAAGTCCTAAAAAAAGAAGTGGGGGGACTCTCCAAAGTAGGCGTGGTCACAGGAAGTGACATCACGACAGGAAGCGACATCACGACAGGAAGTGACATCACGACAGGAAGTGACATCACGACAGGAAGTGACATCACATGTAAGGCAGATCTATCATTTGCATATAATGCAAGATTTAACAATTGAAGCTGCTTGGTACTTAAGCCTGTGACTTAAGGTCCCTGTATGGAGGAATTAGCAGCCCAAATGTGCATAAAGTTTGGCGAAGGTGACATCAACACATTTTCAAAACACTACAGGAAAGTTTGACTGCAAGATTTTGTATACATTACAGGTTCCCAGAGAGGCTGCTTCCCACACTCGACAATGACTATTACACACACTAGGGCTCCATATTCACGTTATTCTATTGATGAGTGTTATATGTTATCTCTCCACCTATTGTAAACTAGCGACTCTGTATTACATAGTTTTGTCCCAGCTGCCTCTCTCTAGCTGTGGCTAGATTTATTTATTTTATTTATAAAGTTTTGTATAGCGCGAACTTGATCCTGAAGGATATCAGAACGCTTTACAATTTGCAGCAAAGGTAACAAATCAGAACATTAGTCTAACATTGGGAATCTTGGTTGAAGACAATGGAGCTGCCGGGGCATTAACTTGGGTCAATGCCTAAATTTTAGATATATTAACTGGCCATTGTATTTATTTTAGCAGATTTATTTATTTCTATTTATTTTAGGAAATGTATTTAGTTTTGGTATATTTCAGTTTGACTTATTTGCCTTCATTTACTTCAGTGCAACAAAATATAAACATTGCTTTACCTTGTATTAATACTGTTTATTTTTGTGATAGTTCCTAAAAAAAGGGCCAATTATGACTCATGCATTGTAATGGTTGTTTCCCCCTTTACAGAGACTACTTACTATAAAATTGGGGTGGGCCTAGCTCATGATGTCATTTTGTGGGGACCCCTTGAAGAAAGCGGGCAGAACCTTTGCAAAACTTTGTGCCCCCCTATCGAGTAGTGCAATTATCCAAACACTGACAGGATTGAGCCTAAATTAAAAATATACTGACATACGTAATGCCAAGTCAGACGTCATCATGGAGTCATGTTTAAATGAACAATCCAGCGCCATCCTACACCTCCCCATTCCACAAAATTATACAATTCAGACCGACAACACAAACTAGAAGGGGGCGTTGCTGTCATCATTAAACATTCCATGTGGAAACAGCGACACACGGAAGAGCACACAAGGGTACACCATCATACTACTTACATTTTGTAGCCTGGTGTCAATTGTTCAATGCAGGGCTTAATTTGTGCCAGTGCTTAGCGCCGGCACTTAATTGGCAGGGCCGGGTCTAGTGGTACTTGCTAGTACTAATACGTAATTAACTCCTCAAGTCTCGTGCAGCCGCATCGCATTGTGTTTAGTTTTTTACATCTCAGTTTACCCTTCATTGTTCACGATCACTTGAATAATGAAATATTCTGAGTGGGAGAGCTCTTTGGCAGCACTCTGCCAGGTTTCTCTCTCGTCACTCTCCTGCTGCTGTGTTAAAGAGCCTCGGTTCTACCGCACAAAGAATTAGGGTGACCAACTGGCATTGGTGCAAATTCAGGACGGTGAGTGTAAAAATTCAGGACAAAGGGTCAAAATTCAGGACACAAATTCAGGACAGGAGGTCAAAATTCAGGACAAAACTTCAGGACAATAGGTACGTTTAACAGACACATCAGAGGTCGCGCAATAGTGTATAAGTAAGCCCAGCCATTTCCAAAAGTATTCAACCATTTGCAAACCTATCCATCATGTATCCTTCCATCTATCATTTCACTCATCCATCCCTTCATCCATCCCCTCATCCATTCTTTCACTCATCTCCATTATCCATCCATCTATCCATCTGTACACTTATCCATCCACTCTTCATCCCATCCATCCATTCACTCATCCATTCAGCCATTTACCCTTTCACCAATCCAGCCATCCTTTCACTTACTAATCCTTCCACCCATCCACTCTTTTAGTCATCCATCCATCCTCCCTTTCTATCTCCATCGACCCTTTCACTTAGCCTTCCTTCCATCCATCCATCCACCCACCCACCCATCCATCTACTCATCCACTCATGAATCCATCCATTGCCCCTATCACTCATCCATCTATCATTTCACTCCTTCACACATCTATTCATCCTTTTGTCCATCTACCCTCCCTTTCATTCATCAATCCATCCATCATTTCACTCATCCACCTACCCCCCATCATCCACCCACCATCCATGCACCCACTCATCCATCCTTTCACCCACCCACCATCCAATCCACTGATTCATCCTTTCACCCATCCACCATCCACCCACCCACTCATCCATCCATCCTTTCACCCACCCACTCATCATCCATCCATCCATCCTTTCACCCACCCACTCATCATCCATCCATCCATCCTTTCACCCACTTATCCATCCATCCCTTCACCCACTCTCCATCCATCCATCCTTTCACCCACCCATCCATCCCTTCACCCACTCTCCATCCATCCATCCTTTCACCCACCCATCATCCATCCATCCATCCATCTGTCCTTCCCTTCATCATCCATCCATCCATCCCCTCATCATCCATCCATCCTTCCCCTCATCATCCGTCCATCCTTTTCCCTCATCATCCATCCATCCTTTTCCCTCATCATCCATCCATCCTTCCCCTCATCATCCATCCATCCATCCATCCATCTGTCCTTCCCCTCATCATCCATCCATCCTTTCCCCTCATCATCCATCCATCCATCCTTTCCCTCATCATCCATCCATCCTTTCCCCTCATCATCCATCCATCCTTCCCCTCATCATCCATCGATCCATCCTTCCCCTCATCATCCATCCATCCTTCCCCTCATCATCCATCCTTTCACCCACCCCCTCATCATCCATCCATCCATCCTTCCCCTCATCATCCATCCATCCATCCTTCCCCTCATCATCCATCCTTTCCCGTCATCCATCCTTCCTTTCCCGTCATCCATCCTTCCTTTCATCCATCCTTCCCCTCACCCATCCATCCATCCCATCCATTTATCCTGCCCTTCATCCATCCATCCTTCCCCTCCATCCATCCATCCATCCATCCTTCTCCTCATCCATCCTCCTTCCCCTCACCCATCCATCCATCCTGCCCCTCATCCATCCATCCTTCATGCTTCCCCTCATCCATCCTTCCTTTCATCCATCCTTCCCCTCACCCATCCATCCATCCCATCCATTTATCCTGCCCTTCATCCATCCATCCATCCTTCCCCTCCATCCATCCATCCTTCCCCTCATCCATTTATCCTTCCCCTCATCCATCCATCCTTTCCCTCCGTCCCTCATCCTTCCCCTCATCCATCTTTCCCCTCATCAATCATCCAGCTACCCTTCCACCCATACATCCAGCTATTTACATTTTCTCTCCATCCTTCCCCTCACTCATCAATCCATCTATCCTCTCTCATTATCCATTTATTCAATCTTTCATTCATCCATTCACCCTTTCACTATTTCATACAGCCATTCACACATCCCTTCACTTACTTACACGCCCACCTTTCCATATTAATTTTGAGCTGAGCCCTTTTGAGAAGAGGCCCATCAAGAACTTCACCCTCGCTGCAGGGGCCGTTCCAGGACTGGGATAGAAGCCACCCAGGGCGGAGACAGGATCCACCACGGGGGGGGGGGGGACAGGAGCCATCACAGGTGGGGGTGGACTGGAGCCACAACATGGGGGGACAGGTGCCATCACTGAGGGGAGGGCAGGAGCCATCACAGGAGAGGGAACACAGGGGTGGGCATGCAGTATTCTAGTATCATCTTGGGCTCCTCTCCTGCACAAGACAACGAGAAGACAGGCTCTCTGTTCAAAATGCCATCCCCCACTGTGATGTACTGTACTTACAGGAGATACTCTGAGAGAACTGATTGTCCTCCATACTTTGTTATTCAGTGTGGGTGCGATTGTGCCATTTCTTTATTTTCTTACATTATAGCCTGCATGTTTGAAGAACCGAGGTTTGCTTACAAATTAGTGACAGTAATTAAGCTCGGTGAAGAGAACCACGTGGTGCCTCGGTGTAATCAGGGGTGTAATCTGGCCGAGTCTCGGATGTTTGGGGCCCTGGGTAGAAATTGAATGTGTGAGCCCCCCTCTAAATAGCAGATACAAGACGCATTCAGGGCTGTTTGCATGTGAATAGATGTCGCTGCTCCGAAGCTGCCGCCCCTCCCTCCGTCACCTTCAGCACCTCTTAACAGCTCATCAAGGGCTGGAGGTGTGAGGGTTGCCATCCCGCTGTGCCTCTACAGTGCTGCTGGGGGTCTGCGCTTTCATACAGCATCGGAGTCAAGAAGGGAGGTGGGGGCAAGCTGGCCCGTTTAAAAGTACGGACAAATGCGGAAATGCTTTATTTACTTTGTGCGCGCCGCGCTCCCGTTTTATAATGGTGGACGCGGTTTTGATTTAGCAGGGTGGACGGCGTCCACCCTGAAAAACCCTCGGAAATAAGTGGGGGGATGCCGTCCACCCGCGTGGTACCCCGACTCGTGCCCTGGTCGTCTTGGCCCTGCAGGCAGGGCCAGGTGCACCCCCTCCAGCAGTTTACCCTCAGTGGTAGTGGTGTGGAGGAATCACAGGATTTTCAGGGGCAGTGTGGAGGTGCTTCAGGCTCAGAACTCAATATTCACCCAGGAGGGCAATAACAGATCGTAAAAGATGCAACTTGGTTAAAGAATAGTCCTTAACTACAAATAGAAAACTCAATACAACCGAAGACGGGCAACAGATATAAATGCGTCACAATTCCACTGTCTGGGAAAACAACCTCACCTCGAGTTTGTGCAGAGTGGCTTCCAAAATGGAACCCACAGGCCTCTGTAACTCAGGTTCACTCATACCCACAATGCATGTACCACACAGGAAATAAACACGTACATACACAAGCATAACATATACTTGGGATGTTAGCACTTGGATTTGCGTTAACACACAGCAACTGAACTTAAAATGAATGTGTCAGCGGGCGTCCACTCCAGGTCTGGTTGCATCTACGGATTCAGAAATCATGATGTTCTGCCACCACCACTCTACATGCTAAATCCATGGCAGGGATGATAGTCCACAGTCAGCTAAACAAAGGAATGCTTGGTGCACCCCCCCCCCCCTCCCCCCCCCCCCCCTGCCTTAGGACCTCACTCATGTCAAGGGACAGGTCTAAGCCTTTGTGCACAGACAAGATTAGTGTTGAGGCTAGGGCCACAATTAACACACATCAGGATACCAGATATTCACAGGCAGGTAGGGTACATTTACACTTTAACATTCAGTGTGTTTGAAAACAAGTTAAGAATCAGGCAAAGCAAGAACCATACCATCCCTTTCCTCTTCAAATATCAATATCAATTCACAGGCCTTTCAATACATCATTGCTGCTCAGCTTACTGCGATTACATGACTTACAGCCTTATTCATGAAGCCGAAATCGGCTCGCAAAGGGCCAGATTCTGAGAATCTGGCCCTTTGCGAGTGCGATTTTTGCATTTGGGATTCATCATCCCAGATGCAAAAATCGCTAATTGCGATCTCGCAATTTTGCGAGGAATTACATTTAAGGAATCTCTATTTGAGATTCCTTAAATGCAATTCATCATCCAATTTTGTTTTGCGAATTCACAATTTCTGGCCGCAATTTACCGCGCGGTCAGACCTCGTGGTAAATTGCGAAAACTCAGAAAAATGCTTTTAAATGCATTTTTCTGAGTTGCATGTTACACACACACATGTCCTTTGTCCTTTGGACATGTGTGTGTGCAACACCTGTGTAAAATTTCATTTGAGGGGTGCTACAGGGTGTCCTTTGGACACCCCTGGCATCCTTCAAATCGCTATCTTATTTGCGATTAGCTAACTGCGAATCGCAAATAAGGAATACTCCCCATTCATTCCTATGGGCCTTTTGGCCCATAGGAATGAATGGCGAGTTATTCCTTATTTGCGATTAGCAATTTGCTAATCGCAAATAAGGATTATGTAGGAATCGCATTTCTTTATGCAATTTCTACATGAATCCCGTTTTGCGAGTCCTTAATAGCGATTCGCTATGAATCGCTATTAGGGGCTCGCAAAACGGGAGAATGATGAATCAGGCTGTTAGTACACAGTGACCAACAAGTTTTTGTTTAAGGCTCAGTCACACGTTCAAACTCACTCTATGTTCAGCACAACTGGTTATGCCTGTATCAACAAAGAAAGGGCATTCAACCAAATATTATGGCGGTTTTTTAGGCAACTAAGTATTTCTTTTTACAATACATTTATTGAAATGTTCTGATGGACCACTCGGCAGGTCCATTTCCTTTATTGCTCAGTTTGTATGTTGAACCCTGTGCTATTGGTAATTGCTCACATACACACATATTTTAACTCACAGGCTACTCTCAAAAGCTTCAGTATGATGATGATTTAGGGCCCTATCCAGAAATGCTAAATTAGTCATAAACATAAGTTCATGACTGAAATGTCCTGAATTATTCCGGCAGGAATTCACAAAGGGAATGCTAAAAGGCAAACACAAATTTACGCTTGTGGGAATGTTTTGTACTTAAGGAGTGGGAAAATGGGAATTCCAAAAGACATGGTTAGTTTGGGAAGTTTGTGAATGCCCACAAACATGGATAGTTGTTGACATTTACACACTAATCTCATTCTTTTTCCATCCTAGAACAGGAAAGATCTGTACTCCATCCATGGACATGTGTACAACCCTCTCTCCAATCTTTTGTGAGTTTAGGTCCCCAAGAACAAAGGTGTTTATAAAATGATGGTGCTAGCGGCATTTCTGAAGTAAGCTTGGGTCTAGGATTGCATAGGAGTTGCAGGAGATGATGGACAAGATCCTAAAGTGGACATGTGCATTTGAAGGTATACATACCAACAGAAGAAGCCGGACAAAGTAGAAGGGTGGAACATCTTTTTCCAAAAATTACGCGTCTTTCCCTAAACATCTAGGAAAAAAAGACCTTTTCAGCTAAGCAGGGACCTGTCATGATGGACAGATGAATATCTTCAAAGATGCAGGAAAGCATGTATAAACTGTGGCTGGGGGACACACAGCATCAGTAGTATATACAAGACAGCAGAAGATTCTGAGTGAGACACGCTGAGACCCATTTGTACATGACTGTCATGGAGGATTATTAACGTGAGTTATTATGAATTCGGTGGTCTGGAGTTTGTCTACTTTGGTTGTATGTGGAGCTTAGAGTGGAGATAGGAGATTTCCATATCCAAACTATGAAGATTGTTCTTGATTTTCTGCTCCTATCATGAATCCTTTTCTTTCAGCCCTTCCGGACTTGTGGAATATAAAGTTTTCTTTAAGATGAGTTATGATTAAAAGAGGAATTTATTATATCAAATCTGAGTGTTTTAAGTTGGAGGTAGGATTTTCCTGGTGCCAAGATGGTTTTGAATATCAGCCCTGAAAACTGAGCCCCTGGTTTACAATATTAGCACTTCCCCAGGTGCCAAAGGTCTGATGCAGAGATAGTAGGGAAAATCAGAGAGCTCAATTTTGGATTGAAGTGGGGGTCTCATCTTTGGAGGAGAAACCTGAAGCAACCCCTTTGGCCTTCTCTGGCCTAGATGCAGATCTGTACCCTACACAATGAGCATGACTGTGCACAGGGGCGGATTGGCAAGGCGGGCATTCGGGAATGGGCCGAAGGGCCGGTGCCTCAGTGCCCTCTGTGGGCCGTTTTTTTCTCCCCTGTCCCAGTCCACAGAGAGTGGACTAGGAAAGGGGAGAAAAAAAAACGGCCCACAGAGTGCACGGAGACAGACAGAGAAAATTAAAGCAGCCTCGCTGTGCGGCCAGACAGCGATTGTCAGCTGTGGCCTCTCCTTCACCCCTGCCCTGCCAAGCAATCAAGCTGAGGCTGGGCTGGGGAGCGGTGATTGTTTGCAATAATCGACCTCCCTGGGGGCCAGGTGTTTCTCAGGCCTTTGAGCCATTTGCACCTCGGCCCCCCTGGGGCCCATGCAGCCCAGAGACGGTGTTAGTATTAACACCTCGCCCACAGCCCTTCAAATTCAGGGCATTGTGGGCGAGGAAGAATGGGTCTGGTGATGTTTGGATTTTTTTTTGTTTTATTTATTTATTTATGCGATTTTATATAGCGCGGGCTTTACCCGAAGGTGTCAGAGCGCTTCACACTAGGAACATCAATAATACATGAGGAGAAAATTATAAGTGGACAAATTACAAAAGCAAACGTTAAGTTACATGAATCAAAAGTGACAATAGTGAGCAACCAAAATACAAGAGTAGCAAACGATACATTACAGGAGGAAAAAGAGATATGTGTGCAGGTTACAAAAACGTACAAAATACAAGTAGAGGTATAATACTGCAATTAATGGCAGACACTCCAGCACAAGAACAAACGTTACGTAGGCAATGGTGGCACTTGTGCAAGTATCTAAACCAAACAAAAGTGAGAGGAGCAAACAGTGTGTTACAAGAGAAAAGTGACTTGTGCAAGTTACAAAAGGGTACCATACACAGGTACAAGGGTAATACTACAGTAAATAGTAAATACTCAAACTGCCAGAACACACTGGGAAGGCACTTCCCATGCACCAGCTTCACCTCAGCTTCCCCCCTTTCTACCTGGCTACCTGGCTACCTTGGATGACCCAGAAAGCTGTGTTTTGTGCTCCCCTGCCAGGACATTATCCGAAGGCCTGGAGGGTTGATTAATTTACTAATTGCAGGGGCCTTACCTCTGTTCATGTGCCCCTGAACTGAAGGTCTGGGGAGGGCTGAGTAGGTTAGTAATAGCAGGGGCTTTGCTGTTTTTCAGGTGCTCCTGTGCTGGAGGGCTGGAATAATTTTGTGTCAAAAAGGGGCCTTGCTATTTTTTTTAGTTGCTCAGCATGTAGGCCATTGTCACCTTGGCCCTGTGTCGTGTGCAAGAACAGTATCCTCCCACTTTCATTCCTTGTCTGTGCAAATGGTGTTTCATGAAAGAGCACGCCCCTTGAATGTGGGCCACGCCCCTTAAATATGGGTCACGCCTCTTGAATGTGGGCCACTTTTTTCGTCAGTGCCCGGGCCGAATTGTGATCCCAATCCGACCCTGACTGTGCATATGGTTTTCCCGGGCTCTGAGTTAGAGGATTGTTTGGGCTGAGGAGCACAGGGCACACAGTAATCACAGAAGTGGTGGTGAGTGGCATAGGACACTATGGGCATCACAGTTAAACTATAGCTATACTATAGCTATGGTAAGAGTTTTTACTAACGAATTTAGATACCCATGTGCAGCATCCTGTTAAACAATACAACCTTTATCTTGTGGTCTGCAGCAGGGGTCCCATGTTGTAGCGTCCATTTGTGATACTCTTTTAAACCCATCTCTGGTCTGCCTACCCTGTACGCAGACCCCCAATCAGCGTGATTTAGCCACCACTGCTGCATTTTGGAGAAGGCTCCACAGGTCCTTAAAATGCAGGCTCTGGGAATTGAGCCTTTAAGTACAGTAAGCCCCCATGACTGAAAGGTGGAAGGGTGAGGAGTGAAAATGACTTTCCAGGCCACACAACAGTTACCAAGTCCAGTCTGAGAGATTTGTAGTGATGTGTCATTTACCTTTTTGAACTTGGCTATGTCCGGCCCCTTGATTCTGCCAGTTCAGAATATTCACGTCGCGCTGTTCCACCGGCGTCAGTTAAACGCTGCAAAGAGAGGGAAGGATTTGTGTGTGGAGCGATGTCAGGAAGATTTATGAGAGGAAATATTTCTCACAGTTGCAAGTCACATCTAAGATGCGTGAAGAAGATTTCCTTCAAGTGTAACGCGCGTAGAAAATAAAGCGCGTTTCAGTTTATTAGCAGCTGCTGAAGAGCGATTCAATGGAAGAATTTAACGCACTGGCAGGGAGGCGTTACGAGAACCTGAATTTCTGGCACCTTTTCCAGTGCGAGACACACTGTGGGATCGTGAGGGAGAATCTTTTCAGGAGACGCGCGATGACAGTGAAGCGCGTGTGGTGTTTAAGAGCAGCTGACTAAGGAAGGTAGGGAGCAGTTGTAAGGAACGCATCTGTTCTACGGTCAGCGCTGCATGCGGGGAGCACATTTACTGAAGTTTAAGCCATTGTATCTGCTCTGTCACGATTCTGCTGACGTACATTAGTGAAGCATGTTGGTTGATGAGGGAAGATAATCAGCAAGAGAGAGCCATCTTGTGGATTCTGGGAGAATTACATTCTTTCCTGCATTAAAAGAAACATTTGTTTTGAAGGCTAACAGTAATTTAGAAACGTCATGGCAAGTTCTTCTACAGTAATTCCGCCATCATTCATGGCCCAACCTGGGCAACCTTCTATGCCTTGGGAGGAATGGATCGACCTGTTTGAAAATTATATCATATCTTTAACGGCGTAGAATTCTACCTAGCGAGAAAACAAGCACTCCTACTGGGTACTTTGGGAAAAGAAGCACATCCCATCTTTAAATATTTATCACAGATGTTGGGAAATAATAATGAACCGGTGGAGGATGTATTCATGGGAGCTAAACAACGCCTCGAGAAAAGGTTTGCAAAGGAGGAGAACATCGTATTCTCAGTAAAAGTTCTATACCAGGTCACAGAAGCAGGATGAAACTGTGGAGGAGTTTGTATCAGTATTGAGAGAATTGTCTATCAAGTGCAACTTTGGACAAATGACAGATGAACTTATTCGCGACCAGTTCATTGTGCAATGTCACAGCAGAAAAACGCAAGAGAGATTGTGGGTAGCCAAAAACCCAACTTTAAAGGATGCGCTGCAAATTGCTAAAGTAGTTGAAGAGTCAGAGAAATGTATGTTGGTTATGAGCAAAAAGAATGCCATGATGGAGGAAGTCGCAGCGGTAGGGCGTAAAGATCAGCAAAATAAGTCTACGTCAAATAAAACCAACGCCAAAATAAGAAAAGGAATGAAACAGAAAGGTTGTATGAGATGTTGCAGTTTAGTACACACAACCGACTCTAAGTGGTGTTTCGCAAGCAATCAAGACTGCATAAAGTGCGGACGAAGGGGACACAATGCTAGGATGTGTAAGACAACAGAAAGGTCAAGGGTTGCTGTTGCAGAAGATTCAAGTTCAGACGGTGATGGTTATGAACGTGTATTGATGGTTCTACATGGCAACGGTATTGACAGGAAAAAACAACGTACCAAAGCTGAATTTAACATTAAAGGCAAACAAGTAGAACTGATGGTGGACTGTGGATCTTTGTACACCATAGTGCCTAAATGGATGGGGAAAAGGAAGTGGCCGGAGTTGTCCTTGAACCTAAAGATATAGATCCAAGAGGTTACCAAGGAGAGCGGATCGATGTTCTTGGGTTTTTCACTGCACCCATTATATATAAGTCAAGATGTACAATGGGCAAAGGTTATGTTGCGGAGAATGGTCCTCCCATTCTTGGTTGGGGACATCAATTTGACTTGCACATAATCATATACACAAACTCGGAGGAACAGCTTGTTCAATATGACTACTGATGAGATCTTGAGAGAAATGGAAGATGTTTTCACTAAAGGCCTTGGTGAACTAAAGGGGTACACTCACAAAATTATTTTGAGGAAGGGTACCACCCCCGTCAAACACAAACTTAGAAGGGTACTCGTTGTAGTATGGGAGGAGGTGAAACAATTGTTAGTCCAAATGCAAAAAAATGGTGTCATTGAACCGGTGGAAGCCACCGAATGGGTCTCTCCGGTGGTTATCAGTCAAAAGAGTGATGGCAAGTTGAGACTATGTGTGGACTTGCGCAGTCTTAATCAGCACATTGTAACTGACACTTTTTCCCTCCCCAATATTACTGACTTGTTAATATTGTTCGAGGGTGGTAAGTACTTTTCAAAACTTGAGAGCAAACAAACTGGGGAAAGGGGTCTAAGTACAATTGCACCTATCCTAAGTCCCCTAAATCTCCAAGGACAACCAATTGTCCCAACTTTCAATTTTAATCAATATTGATCCAACACACACATTTCTTTTTCATAAAATACATACAATAGTAACCACAGTTTGTAAATCACAGTAGTGAAGCATTCAGTAGCAGAATCAATGATGTTATTTTTGAAGTTCAATCTTTATTTAATCTTCATAAAGCACTGTAGCCAACGCGTTTCGTCCTCCACGGACTTCTTCAGGGCAAATAAAGAAAGCTCTTCTTACAATGTAAATGTAGGAATCTATCCTTTCGTCCAGTCCAATTAATACTGGGTATCTTCAAGGAAATCTCCCCTACTTCTTCATGTGTTTTTATTCTCATTTAATAAAGGGCACTGTATTTTCAATATCAAAGTCACTCAGGTAAGGTAGCCCGGTATAGTTGAAATTTTAAGGGTGGATTTCGTCCGGCTCCATCGCGTGGCGTCTTTCGTTGTAGCGTATTTTTCAAAACTTGACTTGAAGAGTGCTTACAACCAGATCAAACTTGACGAGGAGAGTAGGAATCTCACGTCTTTCATCACCATGGAGGGAACCTTTCGTTTCAGGAGACTGCCATTTGGGCTGTCAGCCGCAGCTAGCGTCTTTCAGTGCATCGTGACAGAGGTGTAGAAGGGTGTTAAAGTAAAAAAAATTCAAGATGACATCCTCGTGTTCGGGGAGTCAATTGAAGAACACAACAAGTGTCTGAGTAAAGTCTTGGGTAGGCTGGGGGAGGCGGGCCTACCTCTAGGAAAAGAAAAATGTACATTTCTGGTGGAAGAGATGGAGTACCTGGGACATACCATCCCAGGTAAGGATTTTCGAACCAAAGTTCACCTGATTGAAGCAAAACGTGACACACCTGTTCCCAATGACAAAGACAAACTGATGTCCTTCATGGGCTTAATTGAGTATTATGCAAAATGTGTTAATTCATTTGCTACCAAGACTGAGGCCCTGAGCGATTTGTTGAAGAAGGGATGTTCTTTTTCATGGGGGAGGAGCAGCAGGTTGCTTTTGAGCAAAAAAAAAAAACATTTGTGAAGCAGGAGTCCTAGCACCATTTAACCTCTTCCGTGCGGCCCCGATTCCCCCCCGGTGCTGAGCCCTAATGAAAACAGGCGTGGTCATGATGGAACGGTTCCGTCATAAGCACAGCTCGACTGATGCTCATGACGGAACCGTTCCGTCATGAGCATGGAAGGGGTTAACACCAAACTCACTACTTTTCTCACTGTTGATGCCAGTGCTTGTGGTCTGGGGCTGTCCTGTTCCAAAACTTTAAGGGGCGGGAGATAATAATTGCATTCATATCCCACACTTTGACAGAGTATGAGTGCAACTATTCAGTACTAGAGCGCGAATCTCTGGCTGCTGCATGGTCAGTGGAACATTTCAGGACTTTCTTGTGGGGTATTGAATTCTGCATCCGCAAAGACCACAAGCCATTAGTCAAAGTGCTGAGCCCAGGTGGTGCTGGGAAAGGGTCAGCAAGGTTAGCCAGACTTGTATCGCGTTTGCAGGAATGCAGGTATAAGGTGACTCACATACCTGGATGGAGAAACGCACAGGCGGACTGTCTGTCCAGATTATCTCTACACAAGGGAGTCGGTGTGACTGAAAGCAGTGATTGGGAGCAAGAAGGAGCCGTGGAATCCTTGGTGATGTGGTAAAATGTGTCGGAAGAGCAGTAAATGCAGAGGAGTTGAAGTTGGGTATGGAGAAAGATTCCACCCTTAAGGAGGTGGAATGCATGTTGATCAATGGAAGTCGGAGGGAAAGTACAGTGGGGCCCTGTGTGAAATCTTTTGTCAAAATACTGGACGAGCTCAGTATGTCTGAGTCTAAAAATACTCATGAGGGGTGACAAATTTGCACCACCTTGTGCTGTCAGATGCAAGATAATAGCATTGGCTCATGAAGGGCATCTCGGACAAACATTGACAAAGAAACGTGTTAGAGAAAACTTCTGGTGGCCCTGTATGGATGAGGAGATAAATGAATGGGTGGTATATTGTGAGGTGTGTGTCCAGAACGAGAAAAGGCTCAAGACAAGTTCTAATACCAACATTGGCCATATTGAAGATCCTGGATCTGCATGGAGTACTGTTTGCTTGGACTTTATTGGACCCATGCACGGTGTTGATGAAATCTTAAGAATGCATTGGTTATGATAGATGTGCATTCTAAGTGGCTCATTGTGCATTTCATATCTGAGGTCACAACTCAGAGTACCATTGAGAAACTTAAAATGGTCTTCCAAGAGGAGGGTCTCCCTCTGGTCCTTGTCACGGAGAACGGGACCCAAATGGTTTAGAAAGAAATGAAAGATTTCCTTGACAAGTGTGGCATCACACACCACAGAACCAGTTTGTACAACACACAGGCTAATGGAATGGTTGAGCGGGCCAATCGCCTGGTTAAAGGTACCATTTCATTGGCAGTACAGAGCCAGAAAAACGTGAGAAACATGGTGAATTAAATGCTGTGGGCGCATCGTACGACTGTGCACAGTATAACTGGGGTTTCCCCTTTTGAGAAGATGCAGGGATAAAAACCAGGCACTAAACTTGCACCTGCATGGCTTGTTTCACCCAGCTAATACATAGAGAAAGACACTGTCAACAGCAGTAGAGCATCTGATATCGGTATTGGTGGCTTAGTTAAAATCAGACATGGCAGGTCAGTCCGTGGCCTGTCCAAGTTTTGGGGGCCATTACGGGTAAAGCAAGTATTCCAGAACTATGTTGTTGAGAATGGAAACAAATGGAATAAGCGTAAGGTCGCTTTGTATTGCAAAGGAAGGGAGACCAAACAAAAAGTTGAAGAGGCTAATGGAAGAAGTTCTGATAAAAGTGGAAATTAGTTTTGGCTTTTGAGTGATGTTGGAATTGAAACAAATGGAGGAAGTGGAGGGGGTGAAAGAGGACAGGAGCGTTTCTCTGGAGATGTCCACCACCTCCTACCTAGTACCTCTCCTCCTTCTGCAGGCTTAACTCCTCACGGCCCTGCCGTGACCGCCAAGGTTTTTGGCAGACTATGTACTCACATGATTTTCCTTTTCTTTTCCTTTTTCATTTTTGCCTTCTCTTCTCTTCTTTTTCTGGGGTGAAGCGAGGGGGGTGTGTAGTGATGTGTTATTTACCTTTTTGGACTTGGCTGCGTCCAGTCCCTTGATTCTGCCAGTTTAGAATGTTCATGACGCGCTGTTCCACCGGCGTCAGTTGGTGTTTGGCTGGCGTTAGTGGAACACGCTCGACGTCGCTCTGAGGAACTTTATTACTTGACAATAAACTCATTTAAACCTTCTGGTGTCCGGTGTCATCACTTCAAGATTTACCAAAGGACCCTTATGAAAGAACAGCAGTGTCTGCTGGTGAAAAGATATTGCTCCACTCCATAAATGCACTTAACAGTGCAGACATTCAGATGCACTCTCAGTTTCAGTACAGTTGACACCACATTAAAGTTGGTTGAAATATCACGCTCCTGGACAATGAGTGAGGCACTCATCTCAGTATAACTGGTGTCCATTTCCAATCCTTCCCGAGGCTCTCCCACCTGAGGTTAGAAAAGAGATACTGAAAGTCCTGGGATAGGCTGAGCAGGGACACAAGGTCTTCCTCTTAAAAGACTTCTGGAGACAGTAGAATGGTAATGGTGATGTTACAAGCTGTGGACTGAAGAGTACAGGTGATGAATGCATTGATTCAGTGGAAATCAGTGGTGATGGGTGAGTACAGGCTTCTGTCCTTTCTAGACCTAAGACCAGATATCCTGTTGAGAACAAAAGTGCTGATGGAAATTGGAAAGAAGCGGGTAGTTCATGGATCAGAGCATATTTAGGCTTCCAGTGAGGCTCAATTTACAACATTTGAGGAAGTAGTAATCATTTTCTCATGTCAACTCATCCCAAGCTTTTTTTGTAGGGAGTCCACTTGACATCTGGGTTACTCTTTATACAAGTAGCCACAGTGTTTTATCTGGAGTGAATTACAGGGGCCAGAGGTGAGGTTTCTTGGCCCATATAAGGATATATAGAGGGTGCTCTTGCTAAAAGGGGACAGCAGAGTTGGGGCGGTTTCAGAAGTACAAAGGTATTACAAAGTATCTTTGTGGATTATTTTGTTTCTTTCACATCCTTTCCCCTCACAGTCTGATATTTAGCAGCTGATTTTCAGAGAAGTAAAATTAACTGCGGGGAAATCTTTATTCAGATATATTTACATTCCGTTTTTTAAAGTTGAGGGCAGCTTTTTCAGGATGGGTTAATACTTATTTTTGAAGTATTTACCCTATATTTTAATCCGCAACAAGAAATGATTGAAACATAAAATTCGGATCGTCGCTTTGAGATGTCCAAAAATATTGTACTTGTGAGTTGTAGCTGGAATGGATGCACGCTTTGTGGATTTTAACAAAAATGTTTTATTTTTATTGTATAGCTGATATTTGCAACTTTTGAAACTCCTAAAATACTTGTTTCAATTTTTTTACTAACATTTTCTAAATAACTTGCAGAATTGCATGACAAGAAATTCCAACTTTTTAAAAACTATAAAAGTAGCTGAAGTTGTCAAATCAATTCATGTTTTTCCTAAATGTTTTTAAATAAATAAGATATTGGCAAAAAGAAACATTGGCAATTGAATTTTGAAGGGAGAACCACATTTTGAGTTGACAAAATCAATTTCAGCACACACTACTTAAAAGAAACTCTACTCAGCACTTGTTACAGCATTAATCATTGAACTAAAAATATACTCCGTGTTTTCCTATTCCCGATTCAAGAACATTCAACAATTGTTTACAATATATAAATTCATCGAAATAATAATAAATATAATTTCCTAATGGACTATTGGCCCAAACACAATAGTGGTGCAAACATCAATGTGCAAACTGCACATCTCCCATTTCCCATTAGCATGAGGTATGATATAATTAGTTGTTGTTCAATCTGCACTCAATTCTGAGCTAGACAGGATGGAATACATAACTATTCACAAACTGTGCATGAGTTTAGCAATTCTGGGTATGCAAATCGACATTTGCGCATTCTGCCTCTATTATTTAGAGCAGATTCTACTTGCTGAAAAGCATGGGGCATTTTTCATCCAACTCGCAATCCCATGTTGGGTGCATATGAGAGTTTAATTGGAAGTAACCCCAAAGTTATAGTCACAACCTGCTTGAGCCAATCAAATGACGGAAAATAAGATGACATGATGCATTAATCAGACCTTTACCTGGCAATTTGCAGCCATCTTGAAGAAGGCTAGTGCAAGAAAGAAGTTCCATTCATTTAGGAGCGGAGGAACATTTCTGCAGCAATAATATACTGAAATCAAATCTTCAAGTTCTGGAATGCAAGTGAAAAAGAAATAAACATAGTAAGTTAATGACAAACATATACAACCTTGAAAGTGGTTGCAAAATGAAAAGACGGGTCCATTCACGAAAGGATAGGATCTAGCTGTGTACATTTGAATGCTACAGACTTATTGCAACATGAATATCAAGCTACTAAGTACATATAGGTTAGTGTAGATTACTAATCCTTATTCCACATTTACAGATGTGGAGTAAAGTATAAAAAATCTATACGTAACCATACATGCTTACCTTCATGATATTTATGTTGTCAATATTCTTGTTACAATATTTTTTTAGCATGATATGTAGGGCTGGATTTTCTGATCGTATACTGCAGAAAATTACAACAGGTAGGTAGGTGTGTACCTTTACACACGAGTAAGTGGACTAGCTGTGCATCACTATATAGAATGTATAACTGAAATTTTTGATAATGTAAGTAAAAAAAAGGAAGTTTTGTGAAAGAGGTCCATGCTGGTTATCCTCATTTTGCATTGATTAATTTTGAACAGACTATTTTCCCAGCAACCTCAGAATGTGTATCAGATAGTAAGCTACCAAATGATAAGATAGCATTTGGCCCACTTGGCTCAAGGTACAGACGAGCATTCAAAATCCCATTTTGTTTTTTCTGTGTAATAGCAATTTGTGGTGCACACTCCTCATGAACATACTAGCTGTGAGTAAAGTTTTTCCAACTTTGTATTGTAAAGAAAGATCCAAAAGAGGATGTATACAGCCACAATGACAATCAAAAGGTCAAATTGAGGGAGCGCACGGGCCATAAAACACACACGCTCTTTACTTCGATCATGACAGCGAAAAACAGGCGCGGCATGATACACACAGTTTAAATACTGAATAGACAGGTATAGCGACCATACTTCCTTAATGAAGCCCTTAACAATACGCAAACACACATATTTGTCACGCATATGAGAATCATGCACATCTAACTCGAACTATGTCTTACTCTCAAGTTTTTACCAACATACACACATACCAATGCCGCCATAACAGCGAATGACGTGTCTTTTAACCTTAGTGCCTACATCACACATATTATTATAATTGTCGTCTCAATCCAGAAATGTATTTCCTTGCATACAATCACAGTCTTAGGAATACACCGACTGGTCTGTCAATACTATAGGCCAATAGCCTACATGAGCATCATCAACACGAGGTTTTATTGTTAAAAAAAAGAAAGTACACAATTGCACCTTTCTTTCTTTTATTTCCAGTCAGAGGTACAACTGACCTGACTCTAAAAAAAATGGAGTGGTAAGTTAACCACCCATAGTAGTCGCCACAACGCGCCACTACGAATCCACCAGTCCTGATGAAAGCCTCTAGATGAAACACGAGGCTGAAACATGTTGACTACCATCAGTGCGGTAGATTGGTAACTTTATCTACGCACGCACGCACCTCTGTTTTTACTTTCTCACATCACCTGATTCATTAAATTATGTACCGACAAGGTGGCGTAGGGAATTTTAAACTCACTTCACAAGGACACCTTCCCTCCCTTCACCCTACTGTAACACCAGTTGGTCTTCCTCCGGGTGGAGGTCAGCAAATTCTCATAATAAACCCGATGATGATGCTGCCACGTTAAACAAAGGCGGAGAACCGCCCCATCTTGTGTACATGAATGAGGGTTTTTACAGAACGAAAAACATGACCCTGGTACGCAGGACAAGTGGTCCATTCTCCACCCTCTTTTGATTATACGAATCTTCATCTGGAAGCCGAATGGATCATTGCTTTTCCTTCCCTCCTTTTTAATTCTACTACATCCAAAATGGGCCAGCTGATCGGGTATACATGAAAAACATTCAGATTGGACCAAGAATTACATATAGGTACATTAAATTGCATTAAGAGGACTGGTGTCAACAGGCTGCTTTGAGCGACACATCCCTTGTTTGAATGCATAATCTTGTGACTATGGGATTCATGGCATCATACCACTGAACATGTTGTGTGTAATTGAATTACCTTACTGAAACAAGAAACATGATCTCTCTAAAGCCCAGGTGTACCCTTCAAGTTAAGTAGTTTGATATTTGAAGGATCCGTCATTCTTCTTCTACAGAATTATATCCAAGCTCAATCTTGTGGTGGAATTGTACCTGCCTTTATACAAGAGGCTTGTTATCTTCACATTTTGAATCTAAGTCTAATTTCTTCCAGATACATTCATAGTAGTGAGCAAAGCCTTACTGTTGATTTGTAGGGAAAATCATCACGGTTTCATTTACGATCTGCTTGTATTAGATGGCGATTTATTAGAGTCAATAAATGCAATTGTTAATCATCTAAAACATATAACTGCTATGAATAGCAAGTCATTTCACAGAAGTAAAAAAAGTTTTACAACTTCCACCTGGTGATCACAGATGCACTTACTGTAACCATCAGCGGTTATTTGGGGATTCATAGCAGAAGGCACAGAAAAGTAAGCCAAATCTGCCAAAGGGGGCCCAATTGATGAACATTCCCAGTCAAGGACGGCCACGACACGTGCCTAAAATAGAAAGAAACAATAGGTTCACACTAGTAATGCACCACCGGATAAATGTTGTTTGTTTATCAACAGCCGTCTACGTAGATATATAGAACAGAATTACAACATAGAAAGAGAGACGTCATTCTGATGTGATAAGGAAACAAAATAAATTAATTTAGGTTTGGTACATGTCAAAGCCTCATAGAGGCAATGTTTGTAAAGAAAATAGGTACCCCAGACTAATATTCCTAGGTTTTTCTTCGTTTTAATTCTATATATTACACTAGTCGTAGTCTTTTGTATTAATTCTTGTTCTTGATTTCTTTCTATTTTGGTAGGAAGTTAGATATAAGTTTTAGAGGCTTCATTCCCAAATGTTAACTTGGGCTGGTTTTTGGTTGATATAGATTAATTGTCACGAACCCATTCGGGTTATTTGGTTAGGCTATTTATAATGAATGTGTAACGAGTAGTAGTTTTTAATGTAAGTTGGTTGTAATGATTGTTATTGACCTCATGTTGTAAAAGAGGCTATTTTACGTATATAGGACCGTTGTACTGCACTGATATAGAATGTTGGTTATTTGCACCCTGTTAGGTTCTGATTGAACTACATTCATGGCTTCCTGATGAAGGCTGTTAGCCGAAACGCGCTTAGGTTTTACCAGAATTCTAAGCAATGTCATCACTGAATGTTGTTTTTACATGGTAAATGTGCTATTTGAATAGATGAATTCAGAAAGTTACTCTTGAACTTTAAAAACTGTGAACATAGGTAATACAATTGAAACACAGTATTAAAATTTGTATTAGGCAACAAAATTTGATAAGTGTAATTGCCAGACAATTTTTTGATTTTTTTGATTCTTTAATTATAATTTTTAAAAAAATGTTGATAAAAAAATATATAGAATCAGTTGTTGTCCACTGTGTATTAAATAGGCTGCATTTACACTGTATTTGATTATGTTGTATCGTGCTGGTTGTTTAGGTTCAGAAGTATTATTCTCATCTTCGTAAATGTATCTGTTTCACACTTGATCTACTTGCCCCGGTTTAGGAATATTAGGCGGGGGTACCTCTTTTCTTTACAAACATTGGGCCGTATTATCAAGAAAGGGCGATACATTATCGCCGATTTTATCAACAGGAAACTGCCGCTAAAGCGGCGATAATGGGCTTGATAATATGCCCTTGTGAATTCCCATAGAAGCCCAGGTGCTGGTGTTAACCTGGGCTTCTATGGGAATTCACAAGGGCATATTATCAAGCCCATTATCGCCGCTTTAGCGGCAGTTTGCGGCGATAATATATCGCCCTTTCTTGATAATATGGCCCCCTGTCTCCATAGCCTGACTGTGTGGGGGGTTTCTTAGTTTTAATTGTATATATTACACTAGTCGTAGTCTTTTGTATTAATTCTTGTTCTTGATTTGTTTCTATTTTGGTAGGCAGTTAGATATAAGTTTTAGATGCTTCATTCATTGAATTTGTAATTAAATGTTCACTTGGTGATGATTTTTGGTTGACATCGATTAATTGTCACAAACCCATTCGGGTTATTTGGTTAGGCGGTATATAATGAATGTGTAACGGATAGTAGTTTTTAATGTAAGTTGGTTGTAATGATTGTTATTGGCCTCATGTTGTAAAAGAGGCTATTTCATGTATATAGGACCGTTGTACAGCACTGATATAGAATTTTGGTTATTTGCACCCTGTTTAGGTTCTGATTGAACTATATTCATGGCTTCCTGATGAAGGCTGATAGCTGAAACGCGCGTAGGACTTACCCTTGAACTTTAAAAACTGTGAAATAAGTAATAAAATTGAAAGACAGTATTAAAATTTGTATTTGGCAACAAAATTCTGATAAGTGTAATTGCCAGACAATTTTTTGATTTTTTAAAAATGTTAATTATTATAAAAAGAACATTTCAATAAAAAAATATATAGAATCAGTCCACTGTGTATTAAATAGGCTGCATTTACACTGTATTTGATTATGTTGTATTGTGCTGGTTGTTTAGGTCCAGAAGTATTATTCTCATCTTCCTAAATGTATTTGTTTCACACGAAATCCTCGTAGATGTAAACTTTAAAATGAATTGTAGCTTTGCAAGTTCAATTGCATAGTGATTGGTTGTGTGACAAGAAAAAATAGAATCGAGCTTCAGGAATGGAGTTTAGTTTTATGGGCCACATGTACCAGCCAAAATCGAGTTCGCAAATGGGGCGAACGCAAAAAAGTATTATTACATGTATTGAAACCCATTTTGCGATTTGATATGCTGTTACCGAATCACGAAAGGGTTTGCGATACGGTATTTGGAAGGGGCGTGTTTAGGGCTTCCCTTTCAAATAGCGAATCCTAATAATATGTATGAATGTTTTGTGACCGTGAATGCAGTCACAAAACATTTGCATTTTACCACCTACTTCAAGTAGGTGGTAACCCATTTGCTAATGGGAAGGGATCCCCACGGACCCCTTCCCCTTTGGGAATGGTTGTAAAAACTTTTTAAGAGCAGGCAGCGGACCATTGCCTGATCCTAAAAAATTCAAAGAAAACTTTTTATTTTTCAAATGCAACCTGTTTTCCTTTAAGAAAAATGAGCTGCATTTAAAAAAAAAAGATTGCTGTATTCAAAAGCGAACATGAACATGGTGGTCTGCTGACCCAGCAGGCCAACATCACCAAGAGTTTCATGTACCAATTCCTAATGAGTCGCAAATTGCGATCTACTTCATTATTATTAATGAGGTACGTCGATTTGCGACCCCCTAGGAATCGGTATATGAAACTCTTGGAGTCCAAGCATTGGGAATTGAGATTACCTAATTGCAATTTGCAGAAAATCACAATTAGGTCATTGCAATTTCCAATTTCGATGCATGTGGCCCTATATTATTAATTTGACATATGCTGTTTTATTTGCTTGGAGATGATAGAAACCAAGGACCTCATATATGAATATTCCAAGATACTGATTTGCAATTTGTGGTTTCTTATTTGGAATGTATTATAATGGATTCGGAAAAAGTAGTCACAGTTTGAGCACCATCTTCTACCGAAAGCATTGATATTTTGAGAACCACGCTATGTATTGGTTGGTTCACAAAATACTGAATCGCAGTGTGTAGCAGTATGACCTACCTCATTAAGGTAATTTGCAACCCACCACAATTAGCTAGCGCAATGGGCATGATGACCGGTATGGGTCAGCAGACCACGTTGGTAACTGCTTTTAAAAAAGCAGCTTTTATCAAAAAGACTTTTTTTTTAAGTTCCGCCCATTTTTCTACCAGAAAAACAGGATATGTTTAACAAAATGTAAGATTTTACTATAATTTTATTAGTAGCAGATAATGGCCCCAGGGATTACTGCCTGCTCCTAAAATGTTTTTATGCACATTCACAAAGGGGAAGGGGTGCACTGGGGACCCCTTCTCGTCCGCAATTAGGTACCACTTATTTTGACTCGGTAAAATATTACTGTTTTACAACAAGATTTCAGTCGCAACACATCATAGCTTAAGGAATCACTATTTGGAAGAGACGCCCTTTCCACACCGCTTTCAAATACTGATTTGGTATTTACTTGCTAACTCAAATTAGCATGGAGTGTTACCGAATCGCAATTTGGGTTTTGTATACTTAAAAATTCCAATTTGAGGTTGCAAAGGCTCCAATATGACCCTTGTGGCCATAAACTTCCTTTGCACATGAGGTCCCAATCTTTGTATTCATTGCAACCATTTTGCAGACAGCCATGTGTTGAGCTAAATTATGGTATACAAATGAATATCAATGGAGGTTTGGGATCCATGTAAAAAGCAATGGATCTCAATGCTCTCTTTCATCCATTTTATGAGACAAATTGTCTGCAAGGGGGAAATGGAAAAACACAGCTAAATTAAATATGGTAGCCAAGCAAAGTTGAAACAATGCATGAAGTTCTTGTTTTATTCCCCAATAACAGCCACAAACACCAAATCTACAAATGAAATCAACATTTTGCTTCATCAGGGGGCCACGGAATCGAGTTATATTATGTGTATTTGCAAAGCACACTATCAGTCGCGAGAATATCCTGGCGCTGAGCAGGTGTGTGGGCCTACCCCTGCTTATGGTAGGTCCTGTGATTCTGAAGAAAAAAAAACACATTTAAAGAAACTTTTTCTGGTGAAGCGGTCTCCAACTTAATTCCCAAAATGTTAATTCAGTCCTGGAATGTGTTGTTTTGGTCGAAAAAGACAAGTTGCTGTCTATATTTTTTCTAGGTTCCCCTTCACCTCCCTGGCTATCATCATTCCGGGATTTCTTTCTACTGGTTTTTTCAGTCTTTGCCACTAGTCTTCTACCCTGGTCAGTTCCCTCACTTTCCATCAAAACTATGCTTTTATCTGTACCTCTGTCCTTGACTTCTACCTGTTGCCTAGTACGGTTACCCTCATTACCCTTGTACCAATTCCAGTGCCTATTCTGAAGTAATAACACCCCTATTTTTACCCTAGTATTGCTACCTCTAGGTATACAGAGGTACCTTTATTCCAAGCTATTCGGGGGCTCTGGGCCAGCATGGGGTAGGCTCACGCCTGGCTCCTTGGTCCACACGGGGCTCCTTCGTCACCACGGGAGCCCCGCACCGCCGCTGCTTGCTTCCGACTGCTTCCTCTCGGTCTGCAGCCACGCCCCCAGACCGGCCCGCCTCAGCCTGGCTTCCAAGTTGCTCCCTCTACTCTTCATTCGGGTCGCCGCAGGCAGAGCGGCGGCCCACAGCGAATCCCTGGGTCGCGGCGTTGATTCCGGGTCATATTAAAGTTTGGCCATATGCTGGGTAGGCACCCGCTTAGTTTTATGGCGCGCACGTCGCGGCACACAAGCAGGGTAGGCACCCGCAAAAGGGGGCATTTTAAACGCAGCAATATGTGGGGTAGGCACCCGCCAGCTTCAATTGGCCAAAAGCACGCCAAAACACGGGGTAGGCTCCCGCAGGGCTTCACAATGAAGCAGTTCCTTTAGGCCAAGCAGCGCTTCTGCAGCACAGCGCCTCGGGGGCACAGTCCTCTTAACGCAGCGCTGTAGGATCCCTCAGTATATCGCTTTTACAGCCCAACGTTGCGGAGGGCGGACACTCCTCTTCCCCGGGCACTTCTGATGCAGCGCCCACAAGGCGCCAGGTCCCATCAACAGCCTCAGGAGCCCCAGGGTAACGCTTCTCACCTCCTGGGGGGTCCAGTCCAGCCCCAATGTAGCGCTCTCCTCTTCAGGGGCTTTTAGATGTAGCGCTCGGTGGTGCAAGGTCCCAGCAGCCTCAGGGACCTAGGCTGGCGCTCCTTCTTCCGGGGCCAGGTTGCAGAGCAGCGGGCACTACTGGGCCAGGTCAGCAGTCAGTGGGAACTCATCAAGACAGGGCGATAGGCTTTTAACCATCCTCCGCTGTAGCGTGGCCCTCCTCCTGTGCAGCAGCCTGTACTCCTGCAGTGGGGCTTCCACTAGCCCTGGGGACAGCAGAGGGGTGTTAGTTAGGTGCAGGGTCCAGCACACAGGACCAAGTGGTGGTTTCCCCTGGCAGCAGGGCCCCTAACTCTCATGTCCCTGCTCTGTCTCAGCACATGGGGGCACAGCCCCCTTATTTATATGCCCCTCACCCCACCTACCAGGCAGTGCCAGAAGCTTCTGGAATCCTCTGGGGAACTGGTTCAAACTGGCTCTGGGGGAAGAGTAGAGCACCCTGGGTGCCAGGCTTTCCCTCCAAATTCTGGGATGGCTGGGTACCAAACAACTAGACCGCTAACCCACTGCAGTCAGGTGGCACAACACATAGCCACAGCATCCATTTTAAATGCCACATTTCACCAGGGTGCATTTTTACTATGGGGGTTAATAAGTGCACACACCATTGCATTACATTACACATTGAACAGGGCATCTCATACCACACATGGCCTATACAACTTCCTTTACCATGGGGGCAACATCCTAAACTAGGGGGGTGAAAAGCGAAAAAGTTTGGGGGGAAATGGGCCAAGTCCAACAGTACACATCAAATAGTCACAGGTGTTTACACTGCTGCTGCAGTCTGTGCTGTACCTGTTATTTGAGAGAGGAGGTTTCACAGATATGTCCTGAGCTCTACCTGTTCTTTGACAGTAGGAAGCTGGCTCTGTTGCTGCAGTGTCAGGGAGAGGGGTTTTTGCTGTCCCTGTTCCACGAAGAAGGGAAACTTGCCCTTCTGCACACGCTGCACCTGTTCCAGGAAGGAGGGAAACCTTGCACTTCTTCACATGCTGAACCGGTTCCACCAAGGTGGGAAGCTTGCATTGAACTAGTAAGAAACATTTTGTGCAATTGGCCTTCTCCAGAATCCGAATAATTGTATGCCCAGGTCTTAACATAGCAGTTAACTTTATATGCTGCTTTGTAGCTCCCATACCATGTGCTCTCTGCTCTCTCTTGGCTCTTTTAGCTTCAGTACCCTCTGAAGTGAATTAACAGGTTTCTGCTCCACCATGACAAGGATTGGATTGCTTAACAAGGGTAATGTTGTCTTATGCTGATGAAATCCAGCCACTAAACATCAACAATACTGCCAAAGAATTTGCCACTGTAGGTAAATTGAATGTTAATTATGCAATAGACTTCCCAATAGTTTCTGCAGGTAACAACAAACAATTCACTTTGTGTAGGGTGTTGTCCTTTGAGGGTTAACTAAAATTAGTAATATAGCATGATTTCATTTGATTTTTAGTTTTTTTATAGCACTTGGGTGCCCGGAGTGGTCTTGGCACTGCTTTTTGCAAAAGATGATACTAGATATAGGTGTACTGCAGCTAATTGTCAAAGAGCCAGGTTTTTAATGATTTTCTAAAGGAGATGACGTTGGAACTGTTAAAGTTTAAGGGAAGTATCATCCAGAGTTTTGCTGTTCCTGCAATGAAGCCCACCGTGTACTCTCTTTGTTCTGGGAACCACCAAAAGCTAGTCAGCAGAAGATTGTAAATTTCTATATGGAGTATACCAGACAAACGGATTCCTAAAATAGTCTAGATCAACCTTGTGCAACTCTTCATAGGCTAGGCATAATATTTTAACTTTAATCCTTTTGGCGACTGAGAGCCAATGCAATTTGGCCAGGCCCTGGGACACAGATTGATGCCTGGGGATTCCCAGAAGCATTTGTGCAGCAGCAATTTGAAGTACCTGAAGTCTCTGCAAGAGTCCTTTTTGTATGTTTAAAAATAGTGCATTTCCATAGTCCAACTTGGACAGAGACAAAGCAGTAACAACAGTCTTTTTGAAGGTCTAGTAGAATGAAGAGGCAACTCTTCCTAATCATATTTAAGATGAAAACACTACTGAAGTTAGGGCATTAACCTGGTCTTTAAAGGTTAGTCTGTCATCAAAGATGATCCCTAAATTCCTAATCTTTCTTACAGGTGATGAAAGGGAACCCATCTTGTTCAGCCACCAACTCGCTGACCAAAAGGAAGTGTTGTTCCCCATAAGAAGGACCTTTGTTTTCCCCGAGTTCAACTTCAGGCCATTATTCTTCATCCAATCATTGATCTGGGCCATGCAGGAGTTAAAACGTTCTGCTGTCTCTTTCACATTGCTGGATACAGAGACAATTAAAAGAGTAGGGCTCAGCGATGAGCCCTGTGGCACACCGCAAGGTACCCTGAATTGTTCAGAGGAGAATGGTCCCATCTGCACATATTGTCCCCTATCTGTAAGGAATGCCTCAAGAAGTTCAGGGAACTAGTGTTGTGTGGTTCATATAAACCTACATAGGATCTGCACGTTTAGACAACATAGACTGTGGGATTGGTGTCCAGACTGATTCCAGACACCCCTACCGGGTATGTTTGCCTGTATACCAGCTAGCTCACAGTGCCACTAGAAACCCCTCTTACCAAGGAGAGAATAGTTCTTGGCAACTATCGAACATGACAACTCTGTCCCATCAGGGATTGTGGAAACGGTACAGTACTTTTCGCTCAGTCACTCATGCTCACTTTGTCTCAGAGAGATACACAGAATAAACAGTGGAGACATTTTTCAATATGCAAAAGAAAGAATCGATGGACGGAATGCTGGACAATGCAAACATTTACCCCTAGTCACAAGGATCTGGGTTTAATCCATCATTCCTTTGCTCACCACACCACTTCAGTTTGGACCCAGCCATAAGTAAATCAGTCTTGACCCTGTTCCTTGTGGGGACAGTTCAGCCCGAACTTGTAATTGTCACCCTAAGTGGGACGGGTATGCCCAGCAGTTGGTCCCGTGATCTCCATGCCACTGGAGTCAAGCTATCATGGCTGATGAGGGGTGAAACCTCGAAAACGGTCCTAGGATGCTTGTTTCCAGTCCAGGGAGGACCTGGCCTGGCAGTTCAGACCAGACTGTCCCCACTGGGCACAGGGCCGTCACTGACTTGCATATGGCTGGGTCCAAACAGGAATGATATGGTGAGCAAAAAAAAAACTATGGAGTTAGGCCCAGATCTCTGTACTGACATTATTCTGCATTCTGTTCATTAATTGTTGTTTTGACATTTTTAAATAAGCATTTCTTGAAACAAAATCTTTCTAGTGCAAAATAGGTGTGCTGAAACAACCATTAGATAGAAACAGATATAGAGGATTATAAGCACCAACAGAGTAAAAGGATGGTAGATTTCTACCATAGTGCCAAAACAATGAATACAGGCAGGTATAAAAATACATGACAGTAAAAAATGAGTACTCCTACGATGCAACCCTAACTAGATGTACCCAAGTGTACCTAGCATGTATGTAGGTGGATAGCCAAGAATCTCTCTAGGATAAAATCAACCCAATTTCCTGAAGAGAGAGACTGTGGGACCCCATCTTGGTCTTGAGATGAACACTGCGAGCTGGATTGCCTGCGTGCAAGAACCACAGCGTCTCGCGTCAGTGTTTCAGCATGGAAGTTCTTTTCTCCTCTGCCTACCTCAGCAAGATATGGTGTTTATATACCCAAAGTGGTACCCTCAGGGGTTCTACCTTGCTGTGTCATTTCGGACTTAGGATGATGGAAGAAATGACCCTTATACATAGTTATTATGCCGTAGAAAGTAGTCCTGCTGAGTTTCCAAGAATTCTCATACATAATAGACGAGGCTAGTTTTCAGGGAAACCCCACGTCCTGTAAGCAGTACCATAACTACATAAAAGGTCCGTCCTAAGAACCGTTATGTAGTGTAATGGTGGGGGAGAATATAGGTGAAAGGTTAGGTGACTACCTGAGCCTATATTGGGATACCTATATGAAACATAACACCCACTCCTCATCCGAGCGGATGACATATTACAATTCTAACGTATTTGTAGGCGTATGCAAACAACTAATAAAGCCATAAAACAGTGTTTAAAAATGTAAAACGTCCTAAAAAATGCTAAGATAATAGTTTAAGCGATAGAAGTCTTTACTAAAATGTGTTCGTAGATATAGTTCAAACAACTATGAGTGATTGAAAGCCATGCAGCTCAGCAAAACTTTTTATTGTTTAAAATTCCACATTAGGTTGTTTTTGAAAATGGCCACATTTTTCCCAGCACATGATGAGCCAAATGTGTATGTGTCCTGGCTGGGAGACGCAACATCGCTGTTGATTGCCATTGCAGATGACGATCCCTGCAGCGCCTCACAGATTAGGTCAATCGAGCACAGATGATCTTCTGCCGTACCCACTGCCAATGTTGAGGAGCTGGTACCCGTTCCAACAGGAACTGAAGCATCCTGTGATGGCTCTAAGGATGCAGACATCAACATGGGAATACGCTGAGGACACAGCAAAACATGGGCCTTTATCGGGTCCAGTAAAGCATCAACGTCCATTGGCGGAACCGATGGAAGTGTTAGACAGAGATCCAACATGCATTCTTGTCCGCAGAACAGGCATCGGAGGACAGGCAGAACTCACTCAATCCAGACTGATCTAAATGACAGGAACCAAGACTCACTCAGTTCGTGGAGGCGCGGTGTGCCCATATGGATTACCATGCGATCACGGTATCAGCGCTCCAAGAGCGTTTTTCCATCTCCTTCATGCCTGGGACGTCCGTTGTGTAGCAGAAACATGACAATCAGGATACCTGCTATTAGGAACAGGATCAGCGGAAGCCCTCCAAAAATACTTCTGAATACGGAGTGTATGAAATTGGGAATAACTCTGAAGACTGTATGAAAGGTGCTTAACAGTCCAGAACCTATGATCTTAAATAGGTGTACTATACCCATCATATCAGACATGTTAAAGATACATTGCACCATTTCTTTGAAATGAAAAGGGCAGTTTGTGCATACTAGTACCTGTATCTCAGCTGAGGACCTTGCGACCTGAAGATCATAAGTCTCTCGGGTGGAGGTTAAGGGCACAGTTTTTTGTAAAAGCATGGCTATCATTCGACTCAGAGTATCAAACCATATAAAGGAAACATTCAATGAAGGCCATAACAGTGCCTACCTGACTGCGTGGGTCTGTGGAAACAATAGTCGCATACAACATGTAAATCTGGAGTTCAAAGTGACAGATATGTGATGCCTGGAAGCATCCCACAACAACCTTGATCATTCGGCATCAAGTAACTCCCATTCAAGAGCAACTTGAACACCGGATTAATCACGACATCCAGGGACCCTTTCAAGTGACAGGTTAAGTTTGCAACTGAACCATTACAGGCCCCGTGAAGCATGACATCCTGGCATATGAGAGACCCTCTTAAAGAGTTTTCGCAGTTTGTACCGCTTAAAAACACTTCCATGTCCCCACTCCTGCATCGAAATCTGTACGGAAATTCCCAAGATTCCCTGATGAATTCTCTACCCATCACTTCACATCTGCCTGCCTGTTGTTGTTCTAGGAAATACTGAAACTGGAAAGTGGTGACCGGTAATGTTATATGCCCATGGATTAACCATTCTGTCGATCGTGACTCTACCACAGTGAAAGGTAACTTGTCCAGTTTTTCAATATGCAGCATTGTAGATTTTGCTCCCCTTTGTGCCATTGTTATCTATTTTTCAGTTAGATTGTATGCAGAGAACAAGGAAGTACTTTTGATACATCAAGCTGCAGTTCCACTAGTCATTATTAGGTGTCCCTCATGAGTCAAATGCAAAAGCTTTTCACTTGAGGGACACCTAGCAATGACTAGTTGAACTGCAGCTTGATGTAATAATTTCAATGCTTTTGCATTTGACTCGTGAGGGACACCTAGTAACGACTAGTTGATCTGCAGCTCTTTGTAGAATTATTTTAATAGTGGATAATATAATATTTACTGCCCACTGCTAATCTTGTCCCATAATGCTTTGCAGGGCCTTTGGTTAGGATTGTATTTTTGCCCATAACTGTGCTCTTGGTGGCCCTAGGAGGATGGGACCACCACTGAATCGTTCAGCATGATATGCTCTTTGTGTTCAAGGCGTCTGCTTGGTCCTCCCCCTAGGTTAGGGGGACCCCAAAATCATCACCTCTCTCATTGCCTGATATTTATCATTTTCAAAGTTCACTTTTGTGATTTGGTAATATGCTTTTTAGCATGTAAAGTTGCTTTATCAAAGCATTGGTGGGTGCAGTTTCATAGTTTACTCCGCTACGTGGAGGAACTGAGTTTTTTTTAATGGATTGCGTAGTTAACAAAGCTTCCCAAACTCCGCCATTAAAGCGGAGCTTATTGCCCAGGGTTAGTATCCGGTGTCTACACCGTGATATGTTCATTCAACTCCACTGTCACCAGAAATTCCATCAGGTTCTGGTGAGCTATTGTTACTTCTGCTGTGCTGTCTAGCATCGTCAGAGCCCATTCCCCGTTCAGAGTTGAGTCCTCAGAATTCTGGGCATGTTTAACTTTAAGGGCTGCTACTTTCTTCTTTTTAAATTGAGGTTTTGATTTTTGTCTTTCTTCTTTTTTGGAAGAATAGTCTGAAGCATGTTGCATGTCTCTGGACTTTTACGCTCTTCTTGTCTGTGTTTTGACAGTCCTTCACTCGCTGAGTTTTTTGATGAACCCTGAAAGGAATGAGAGGAACGGTTATCAGTATCCTGATACCTGTCAGATTTTTTGATTTTATCATTATTCCCAAGGTTGTAGCTTCTTTCGGAGGGCTCCTGTTGAGGAGACCCACCCTAGATTGAGATCTATTCTTTTGTTTTTTGTTGCTATCCCATTTCTTCTTGGAAGAATCAGGTGCTTGCTTGGTGTTATCCTTTTCAGGACCACCCATGAGCTGTGGTTTCGTTGCTCTAGCTCCCAAACTATCTCTACCTAATTCGGCATAGGTATCTTCGATAATTTTAGGTAATTCCCGCTCATGTTGTACAGGAGTGAAATCCCTCAGCCATTGGCGTATTGTCACTGCTGCTGCCTCCCCTTTTATGTTTGCTAAGACAATAGCTGATACCTGGGCAAAATTACCTAATAACTTCATCCCTAAGTTCAGAGCAGGTTCTGCTCCATACTCATTCTGTATTTGTCTTAATACATCTGGTATTACTGCTAATGAAGGGATACCATGAGTTCTGGTTTATATGGTAGCGAAAACTGTACCCCAAGAGGTACAGTCCTCTATCTGGGGAGCTATCCCCATTAGCAAGCAGATTGTTAGCATTCTGTGTTTTTCTTGAGGGCTAATGTGTAGAAACACGGTCTCTAGCTGTGTTATTTTTGAGCTATCCATAAAGGCATTTGCTCACGTTTGGTTGGCATTTTACCCATAACTGTATGTAGCGTTTGTGGTGGTATTTTAGTTGTAGATCCCTTAATTTGTCCTGCTTGTGTAGCACTTGCTTGCTGAAGTGAGAGTTTTCTCATCACAAACTGTGTCAGGTTTCTGTAACATATTATTATTTCTTTATGAAGTGGACATAAGTCTGCTACTGACATTGTGTCAATGTCTGGATGTGGTGTGTAGGCTGCTAGGACTGGCCAAGTCGCTCCATCTCTTCCGAGTGGACAGAGTCTCACTTTTTCTTTTGTGTGTGGGAGGGCGCCTTTAAACCAGTTTATGTGCTCTAGTAGGTGAGCGGAATTTCGATGTCCTCAAACGGACAGTATTCGTCTGGTGTTTCATCTTCAAAGTAAGAATGAAATGTATTTGATTGGGCATCTGCTTGTGGGAATTTAACCCATGAATAGAATACCTGTTCTATATGATTTGTGTGCCTCAAACACGAATGTAACTGTCCCACCCTTAGCTGTGACCCCATAGTCAGCTAGTTTTAAAGTAAGAGCAGTTCTGAAATTTTCTGAAATGTTTATTTCATCTTCTTGCTGTAACTGAACGTTGTGCTGGTGCAGTGGTGTCTTTGTACGCCATTTAGAAAAATAAGAAGTTTCAAGGAAACTGAGATAAGGTTTTAAGCACAATAGCAACTATTTGTCCTTCAAGCTTGATAAACCTACAGCCAATGCATAGGATATACCTACTCACCTATGACGGATTGTTCCCTTCCCACTCCAGACGTCCCTGGGGAAATGTGAGTAGGTGTTCTCTGACAATAGCACACCTGAACTACTCAGTTTTGACTGTTAAATAAGTACTAAACCAACGTTGCCGGTGCCATGTCATGTAGTTCCTAGAAACCTATATAGGATCTGCGCATTTAGACAACATAGACTGTGGGATTGGTGTCCAGACTGATTACAGACATCCCCACGGGAGATGTTTGCCTGTATACCAGCTAGCTCACAGTGTCACTAGAAACCCCTCTTACCAAGGAAAGAATAGTTCTTGACAACTATCGAACATGACAACTCTGTCCCATCACGGATCATGGAAACAGTGCAGTACTTTTCGCTCAGTCACTCGTGCTCACTTTGGGGCTGATTCACAGAACTAACTTAAGACAAAATCCTAAACTTACTACTTTTGGTATTCACAGAAGTTAGGATTTTGTCTTAAGACAGACTTAAGACAGAATCAAGACAGAATCCTAACTTAAGTCTGTCTTAAGTCGGTCTTAAGTCTGTCTTAAGACAAAATCCTAACTTCTGTGAATACCAAAAGTAGTAAGTTTAGGATTTTGTCTTAAGTTAGTTCTGTGAATCGGGCCCTTTGTCCTAGAGAGATATACAATAAACGGTGGGACCGATTTTCAATAAGCATTTATTGAACCAGCATCATTCTAATGTAAAATAGATATGCTAAAACAACCATAAGTCAGAAACAGATATAGAGGATTATAAGCACCAACAGAATAAAAGGACGATAGATTTCCACCATAGTGCTAAAACAATGAACACACGCAGGTAAAAAAATACATGACAGTACAAAATGTGTACTCCTACGATGCAACCCTAACTAGATGTACCTGAATGCACCTAGCATGTATGTAGGTGTGTAGCCAAGAATCCCTCTAGGATTAAGTCAGCCCCATAACCTGAAGTGACAGACTGTGGGACCCAGTCTTGTTCTCGAGATGGACCCCCGCAAGGGATGTCAGAACACTGTGAGCTGGAAGCAGAAATTCAACCAACAGATCAAGGGAGACGCTTAAGGTGGTCAGTGATTAACCCCCAAGATTTTTATGTTAAATTAGTTACTGAAGGGAAAGATTACATAGAGACCTGTCTAGATGCTACAATAGAGGGCAGAGGAGTAGTAGAGGCGTTTGAATCCTTAACTAAAATCGTAGAGAAACTCCTGACAACCAAGAAGCCCGTAAACCTGCAATCCATGCCCAGATGGTTTGATGCTAACTGTTCTAAAGCGTTAAGAGACTTAAAACAGAGCCTGAAAAGGGACAAAAATGAAATCCCTCGCTGTAGACAGAACTATAAAACCCAGGTCAAGATCAGAAAAAGCACCCTCCAAAAAGAAATCTGGGCAGACTTAAGGGAGGCCGGTGAAAACAAGGACTATACCCAGTTCTGGAAAATTATAAATAAACCATGTTTTCACGATTCAAGCTCCCCAGTCATCAGCTCAAACATTCTGCCGGAACAATGGATTGCCCATTTTAAATCGCTGTACAACCAGCAGGATGTAGACATTGGTGACGGAATATGGAGGGGGCCAAGGGCAGAAAAATTCGAATTATCTCTGGATGAAGTTCTCAAGGCAATACTAGGGTTAACACGAAACAAAGCCCCGGGCCCAGATGGAACCCCCCCGGATCTATTTCTTAGCAACACGGACATTTGGGCCCCAATGGTTATGAGAGTATTGAATGCAGCCATCAAAACGGGCCTGCCGAGATCGTGGTCCACTGCGGTGATTGTCCCGATCTACAAGAAAGGCTGTAGGGACAGCCCGCAGTGTTATAGACCAATCTCGCCTACTGGATTGGACTGACACCCATAACATCTTGGTGGACACCCAGTATGGGTTCAGAACAGGGAGATCAACCACCGATCAGTGCCTCAACCTGTACCTGCTCACTGCTAAGTACACTAAGGCGTCTGAAGGCACCATGTATATGGGGTTCATGGACTTAGCAGCAGCTTTTGACAATGTTAACAGAGCCAAACTATGGTCGATCATGTCCAACCTGGGAATTGATCCGGATCTTATCAACATCCTGAGGGAACTTCATTGGAACACCACTGCCAAGGTCCGCTACAGCGCGGGGGGGGTGAGTACCGATCCCTTCCTGTGCTCGGGCGGGATCAGGCAGGGGTGTATCCTGGCACCTTTTTTGTTTTCCCTCTATATAAACGGCCTGGAGAGCGACCTAATAGCATTGGGAACTGATTGCCCAAAGGTGGGTTCACGACACCTGCCAGTACTTTTGTACGCCGATGACGCCGTCCTCCTAGCCCGGACGGCGGTCGGCCTGCAGCTCCTAATCAAGGGTTTCGCAGATTTTATGAGGAAATTGGACCTATCTGTAAACATGACAAAATCCTTCATTATGATAGTGGGGAAGAAACCTCAGAAGAAATTCGTATTCAAACTGGGGGAACATGTCTTGGACAGTGTTAAAACATTCCCATATCTGGGTCTTTTATTCAATGAGAAGCTAAAGTTCGCCCCGCTGGTAGAGGAGAGGGCGAGGAGACTTGTCTCAGCTAATGGAGCCATATTAAACTTTGCTCGTCGAATGGGAAGGTGGTCCCCTGAGCAGGTGTTGACTTTGTATAGATCAGTCAGCATCTCAAAGACCATCTACGGATCTGAAGTCTGGGGTTTCAGAGATGCTCAACTAATCCAAAGTGAGGAAGAGAAATTTCTAAAAAAAACTGCTAAAACTTTCGCTGAGCACCTCCGCTGCAGTAACACATAATGAGCTGGGAATAACATATATAGCGGACTTGATTAGACTGAGACCCATACTGGCCTGGATCAAAATTTGGCTAAACCCCAATGCGGAACTATCCAGACAGATTATCCGGGATTGCTTGACGAAAGAAAAATGTCTCCAAATCCCCTGGCTGAAATATATTAAAGATACCCTGGGGGAAATAGATGAACAAAGGTTATTTTTGGACCCATCCTTGGTGGACATATACACCAGCCACTCGGTACAAGGGCAATTGCTGGACAAATTTAGTGGCAGGAGGAGGGAGCTTGACTCTATTAAATCCTCGGTAGTTGCTCACTCGCTAGTCTCGAATCAAATTGGCATGGAACCTTACCTCTTTTTATTGCATAGTCAGCAAGAGAGGTTTTTAATGACTCGTTTTAGGCTCAATTTGTTGCACCATAATTTAGCTCATCCATCAGGGTTTACTCCAACAATTGAGCAGAAGGGTGCCTGCGGCTGCGACAATAGGTCTCCGCAGGATACCCTTCATTTTGTATTATTGTGTCCTTTTTTTAAAACACCTCGTCAAAGATTTTTAGTAGGGGTTTTAAAAGACTCAAAAATCATCCATGCCAAATCTGCCTTACTGTTTCTGCAAAGAGCCACTGAAATGCGAACCCTATGTGCTATTATAACCTTTCTTAAAATTGCTTTTAAATTAAGAAACACTAGGGGCTGTTGAAATTGGTAGACAAGGGAGGTATCTATTATGTGACTCTGGGCTTTTCTATTTCATCTGCACTTTGGTCCTATTACTCACAAAAACTCTTCTTTTTTTAAAAATGTGATGCCCCTTTTTCTTTTCTTTCTTTTTAAATAATGATATGTTGTTGAGAAAGTTTGTGATCATGTTTTTTACTGTGATGTATTTTCATGATGGTTTTTAACCTTCGAAATAAATAAACAAACTGAAACTGAAACTGTGAGCTGGAGAGTCTGCGTACTGGAACATCAGCGTCTCGCGTTAATATGTCAGCATGAAAGTCCTTTTCTCCTCTGCCTACCTCAGCAAGATATGATGTTTATATACCCAAAGTGGTACCCACAGGGTTTCTACCTTGCTGTGTCATGTCGGGCTTAGGATGACGGAGGGAAGGACACTTGGATATAGTCATTATGCAGGAGATAGTAGTCCTGTTGAGTTTCCAAGAATCCTCATACATAATGGATGAGGCTAGTTTTCAAGGAAAACCTGACGTCCTGTAAGCAATACCCTAACTAGGTAAAAGGTCAGTCTCAAGAACCGTTATGTAGTGTAATAGTAGGGGAGAATATAGGTGAAAGGTTAGGTGATTACCTGAGCCTATATTGGGATACCTATATGAAACATAACTCAAGTCCATTTATTCCTAACTCTGAGAGTCTGTTGATCAGGATATTGTGGTTGACAGTGTCGAAGGCCGCCGACAGATCCAATAGGATCAGGGCGGTCTTCTCTCCAGAGTCTAGAATAAATCTTAATTCTTTGGATGCCATAATCAAAGCAATATCAGTACTGTGATCTTTCCAGAATCCAAATTGACTTGAATCTAAGATTATATTAGGATTTATATAGGTCGCTAATTGTGCATTAAGTGCTTTTTCTAGAACCTTTGCGGGAAATGGCAGTCTAGAAATAGGTCTATGGCTGCTAGACTCCCGTGGATCCAGATATATTTTTTTAAATAGAGGAAGAATAGAGGCCATCATCCAATTATCTGGAAAATTACCTATTTTGATGATTTCATTGACCAGTCTAAAAATATAGGTGAGTTAATAACTCCCCTAGCAAATACCTAACTGAAAGTATGGCCTTTACTGTGAGTGGTGTCTGATAACTATTGGTTTTACTTGACAGAGTCAGAGGCAGATACCACTATTTCCTTTGATGCAAGATAGCCCACATACCAATGTCACTCAGTACAATCAAGTTAGATACCATATAAAGAAGGAGCTAAGAGTATTCCTTAAAAATCTATAGTTATTGTAACCGGACAAGTTGAAAATAGAATAGCAAACCAGCATTGGCAAAGCAAATAGGATTCGACTGCAAAAGGACACGTTATCAGCATTGCTATAGCTTGCTTGTATCAGCATTAGCTAGTACCATAATGGCCAAAAGGGTGGCGCAACATTTTGGAATGGGTTTCATAATAAAGAAAAGCCATTCCAAGATGACAGTTTATGTGTACACATGCGCCCTGGTGCATGCATCGTGACACATGGGTCCAAATGAAGCCATTCCAAAATAGCCACTGATGTGCACACATATAGTCACAAATTTGTTTTGATTTAGGACTGCTTCATGCTACACCTGCAGCTATTTTGGCATTTTTGATTTACCATGCCAACATAGCTGACAGCCATTTGAGAGTGGTAAATTGAAGGTCAAAATGGTGTGCAGGAACCCCAAAACAAGGAAATGAGTGGTTCAGTCGCACTTTACAATTCCCGAGCCCCTGTGGGAAAAATTATTGACTACAAATGGGAAGCAGGACAGGCAACAGGATGGGGAGTTGTAAGAAAGTGTCCTCTTTTTGCAGGGGTGCCCCCACTTTTTGCTGAACAGCTGATGTACATTGACTGAGTGTGGGTACCAAGGACACTGTGGCCAGGGAAGGCCTCTATGGGTTTCAGCACTTATTGTGCCACCCTTAGAGGCCCTGTACCTTGACACACTCACACTGCCATTGCAGGCTGTGTGTTTTGGTGCAGAACAAAGTAAAGAGTCGACATGGCACACATCCCTGTGTGCCATGCCTACAACCTACTGTCCTGGCATACATCAGCCACCCCTCTAGCTGGGTGCACTATACCAGTGGTGAGGGTACAGGTGCATGAGCTTGTACCCCTACAGTGTCTAAGCCAATTCTTAGACATTGTAAGTGCAGTAATGTCATTAAGAGTATACTGTGCTGGGAGTTTGTCATTACGAACTCCACAGTACCATAATGGCTTTACTGAAAACTTGGAAGTTTGCTATCAAACTTCTCAGCACATTAAACCCACACTGATGCCAGTGTGGTATTTAATGAAAAACGACCTAACACTAGTGTCCAGGCTGAGTGGCTGCTCACCAGCTGCCACCACCAGCCATGTTTCTGGACCCCTGGGTCGAGAGCCAGCAGCTCTCCGGGGTCTGAAACAATGCACATCCTGGGACGAGGTGCCAAGCCTGCTCCCCCAGGATGGGCAGGGTGCACGAAGGGGAAGCTTCAAAGGCTTGCCACCTTTATGAGCTTCCCCAGGCCTTTTGCTGCTTCCAGCAACTGGCCCCCACTGGTTCTGACCCCCACTTTGGGCAGGTGGCTCAGCGGGAAAACCAAGTGAGGAAGGTGTGCATACCTTTGCGAACTACACCCCTCAGGTGGGGGAGGCGAGGTGAAGCCCAACTCTTAGTCCCCACCATCTTGCAGATGGGGGGACCCAGCCAACCAGAGTGAGGCCACAGGAGGGTGTCATAATAGGGTGTGTACCCACCCTAAGGAAGGCCCCCATTAAGTGGTGTGTGTGAAGACTAGAGCACAGAGCCTAAGGCAGGGTGAACAGGAAGTGTTGGAGCCTGAAAGAATGGCCTAACCTTCCAAGATGAAAGGTAAGAAGACTGGGAAACCAGTTTCTGTATGGCAAAAGTGTCAGGGCCCTTCTCATCAGAGAGAGGACTTGGACACCCCAGAGGGAACTGAGCCTATGGAACTTGACCCTTGCCAGGTTGAGCTCTTAGGTCCATGGGGAACATCTAGGGAAGAGCTGTGCCTTGGACAGCAGGACTGTCCAACTCTTGAAAGCCTAAGGCAGCAAGCGGCTGCACAGGAAAAGGAAGATGCCAGTGGTACTACTGTACACTGAGGCCAGAGACCCCAATCCTGGAGCCACTAGCAGAGTGGTAGTGCCTCAGAAGTACAGGGAGTTGTTACTAACTTTAGCTCATGACATCCCCCTAGCAGGACATCTGGGCAAAACCAAAACCTGGGAAAGGCTAGTTAGTCACTTTTACTGGACCCAGATGTCTCAGAAGGTAAAGGAGTTTGTCAGCTCCTGTGCCACTTGTCAAGCCAGTGGCAAAACAGGTGGACGCCTAAAGGCCCCCTTGTTCCCACTACCATGTGGAAAAAGTGGAGTGCAGTACAAGTTTACTACACCCTATCACCCACAAACCAATGGTCTTGTTGAGAGGTTTAACAAGACATTGAAAGGCATGATTATTGGGCTCCATGAGAAACTCAAAAGGAGATGGGATGTCCTCTTACCATGCTTGATTTTCGCCTACAGAGAAGTCCCTCAGAAGGGAGTAGGGGTTTCCCCTTTTGAACGTCTGTTAGGCCATTCTGTGAGGGGACCACTCTGTCTTGTAAAAGAGGGTTGGGAGAAGCCTCTCCAAGAACCCTAACAAGACATTGTGGACTCAGTGCTAGGCCTAAGGTCCAGAATGGCTGAGTACATGGAAAAAGCTTCCAAAAAGTCTTGAGGCCAGCCAGGAGCTCCAGAAGCACTGGTATGACAAAAACGCTGCATTGTTAGAATTTTAACCAGGGAAAAGGGTGTGGGTTTAAGAGCTAGTGACACCAAGGGCTCCCCAAGACAAATGGAGTTGCCATTACCCCATCTTAGAGAAGAAAAGCGAGGTCACCTACTGGGTGTACATGGGCACAAGCAGGACAAAAGGGTGATCCATGTGAACTGCCTTAACCTTTTTCATGAGAGGGTTGACATCACCAGGCTGATGGTGACTGATGAGGATCAGGAGACAGAGAGTGAACGTCTCCCTGACTTCCTCTCCTACAGCCCCTAAGTTGGGTCAGTGGATGGAGTTGTCTTTTCAGACACCCTCTTTGCCCAACAGCAGGCTGAGTGCAAGCAAGTCTTGCAACAGTATGCTAAAGTATTTTCCTTGACTCCTGGTCAGACAAATTGGTGTACCCATGATGTGGACACTGCTGACAGTGTAACTGTCAAGAAAAAAATCCATCGACAGTCTGATCAAGTCAAGGAAAGCATCAGAGCTGAAGTCATCAAGAGGTTGCAGCTAGGGGTTATTGAGCCCTCTGAATGCCCTTGGGCCAGCCCAGTGCTACTAGTCCCCAAACCTCATCCCCAGGGTGGAAAGAGAGAAATTAGGTTCTCTGTGGACTATAGAGGGCTCAACTCTGTCACCAAGACAGATGCTCACCCTATCCCAAGAGCAGATCAGTTGATAAAAATTTGGCTGCACCCAATTTATCTAAGAACCTTTGACTTTATTGCAGGGTACTGGCAGATTGGCATGGCACCAGGAGCAAAAGAAAAGACAGCATTCTCCACACCTGATGAGCATTATCTGTTTAAGGTTATGTCTTCTGGTTTAAAGAATGCCCCTGCCACCTTCCAAAGGTTGGTGAATCAAGTCCTTGTTAGATTGGAGTCCTTTGGTGCAGTATATATCTAGATGATATTGCTGTCTTTAGCTCCACCTGGGGAAGTTTTTAAAAGCCCTGTAAACTGCAGGGCTAACTGGCATCCAAATGCCAGATAGGGCAGGGAACAGAGGTGTACCCACCTTGTTGGTGGAGGTCAAGTGCAACCATTATTGTCCAAGATCCATTCAGCCTGGACTGGGCAGCTCCAACTACCCAGACCCAAGTCAGGGCATTCCTTGGGTTGAAAGGGTACCACAGGAGGTTTGTGGAGGGATATTGGTCCATTGTGACTCCTCTCACATAAAATACCTCCAAGAAGATGTCCAAAAAGGTAAACTGGACAGTCAGCTTTCAAAAGGCTTTTGACACCCTGAACGAGGCAATGTGCTCTGCACCCATTCTCAAAGCTCCATACTATACAAAGCAGTTCATAGTGCAGACTGATGCCTCTGAGCTAGGGATAGGAGCAGTCCTATCAAAGACCAATGATGAAAGCCAAGCCCAACCTGTTGCTTTTATAAGCAGCAGGCTTCTCCCCTGGGAGCCGCGTTGGAGTGCCATTCAGAGGGAGGCCTTTGCTGTGGTTTGGTCCCTGAAGAAGCTGAGACCATACTGGTTTGGTACTCACATCCTAGTTCAAACTGACCGCAGACCTCTCAAATGGCTAATGCAGATGAAAGGTGAAAATCCCAAACTTTTTAGGTGGTCCATTTCCCTACAGTGAATGGACTGTATAGTGGAACACATACCTGGGACTGCCCAAGCCAATGCAGATGGACTTTCCAGGTTCTTCCACTTAAACAATGAAGACTCTCTAGGGAAAGGTTAGTCTCATCCTCTTCCGTTTGCGGGGGGTGGCTGTGTAGGAAAGTGCCCTTTTTATGCATGGTTGCCCCCACTTTTTGCTAAGCTGCTGATGTACTTTGACTGAGTGTGCCCTTGGGCTCCTGCCAAACAGGTACCCAGAGCCTATGTTCTTTCCCTAAAACTGCATTGAAAACAAAACCCAATTGGCACTCTTTGGCTAAAGGGCAGTCTCTTGTAAATGGCACGGCAAGGCCTCTAAGGGCTGAAGCACATACTTTGCCACCCTAAGAGGCCCTCTACCTTGACACACACACACACTGCCTTTGCAGGCTGCGTGTTTTGGTGCAGAACAAAGTAAAGAGTCAACATGGCACAATCCCTGTGTGCCATGCCTACAACCCACTGCCCTGGCATACATCAGCCACCCCTCTAGCTGGGTGCACTATACCAGTGGTGAGGGTACAGGTGAAAGAGCCCTGTACCCCTACGGTGTCTAAGCCAATCCTTAGACATTGTTAGTGCAGTAATGCCACTAAGAGTATATGGTGCTGGGAGTTTGCCATTACGAACTCCACCGTACCATATTGGCTTTACTGAATACGGGGAAGTTTGGTATCAAACTTCCCAGCACATTAAACCCACACTGATGCCATTGTGAGATTTAATGAAACATGCAAACAGAGGGCATCTTAGAGATGCCCCCTGAAAAACTACCTAACACTAGTGTCCAGGCTCAGTGGCTGCTCACCAGCTGCCACCACTAGACATGTTTCTGGACCCCCGGGTCGAAAGTCTGCTGCTCCCGGGGGTCTGAAACAATGCACATTCCGAGACAAGGTGCCAAGCCTCCTCCCCCAGGATGGGCAGGGTCCACGAAAGGGTAGCTTCAAAGGCTTGCTGCCTTTATGAGCGTCCCCAGGCCTTTTGCTGCTTCCAGCAACTGGTCCCCACTAGTTCTGACCCCCACTTTGGGTGGGAGAATCGGCAGAAAAACCAGGTGAGGAAGAGAGGTGTGCCCACCTTTGCCAACCCCACCCCTCAGGTGGGAGAGGCGAGGTGAAACACAACTCAGTGTCTGCCATATTGCAGATGGGGGGACCCAGTCAAGAGTGAGGGATTTGCCCACCTCCCACTGGAGGGTGGCATAATAAGGAGTGTACTCACCCCAAGGAAGGGAACAATTGGTCCCAACCTTTTACTTACCTGTAACGCCCCTAAATTTAGTATTTAGGGGCACCCCTGAACCTTGCCTCCTCAGACAAGAATCAACTACGAAGAAAAGAAGGACAGAAGAAGCCGTGCCAAAGCTAAGATGAGGAGGACCCCCACTGATTTGGCCCAACCCTACCGACCTGTCCCCACCTCGAACCTGCAGAAGCGAAACTCCGGTGTGTCCTGCAGCCAGCAACCTCAAGAACCCGAGGACCTCCCCTGCCTTCCAAAGAAAAGACTCTGGCTCCGGCCAAATCTGCAAGTCTTCATCAATCTGCACCCGACGCCCACGGGCCGAGTTTGAGTGGCCTAACACCATGAAGCAGTCTCCCCGGCAATCCTGACCCTAGATATGGTGATCTCTGACCTGCCTCGAATTCCCCAGCTATGCCTTCAGCCTCTTTCTGGAGGGTCCCTCTGACCGCAACTGGAGCTGGTAAGGAAAACCCGACGCCTAAAGACACCAACAGCACCCGTAGCCCCACGGCCTTGGGTGGCCCAACCGACGGTGTCCCAGTATCCCTAGGCATCCCAACTTACCTCTCCAACTGGTGATCACTTCCAAAAGATATGTCCCCGAGCCTGCAATCTTTGTTGAAACCGGAGAATCTCCATTGAAATCAACAGGGCACTCAACGCCAAACCAGCACCCTGCACCCAGCGGCCACTCCAGGTGCACTTTGTGTCCTAAACAGATCCCCCTTTACCCTGAGCCAAACACCAGGAGCTTTGCTCCAACAACCATGTAGCCTGCTTGTGAGCACCCACCAACCAGAGGCCCCCTATCGCCCATTGGATAACATTGGGCCTCAGCACTCTGCACCCGGCTGCCCTAGTGCCACTGAGGGTGTTTTTTTTTTTAGAGGATCCCTTGTTATAACAACAGAAACTCAACCCCAAAGACCAAGTACTTACCTGGTAACCGATAACTTTATTTCTCTCCTTAGGAATACATGGACTGTTTTTTTTCTGTAAAATGTTTTAAGTGTGGAGTTGATTTGTATGGAAACCTGAAAATCGACAACTGTGCAAAACTGATTTTACTTACCTTTTCTATAGGAAATGTCCCAGTGTGATATCTAGGCATATCACACTGAGTAGAAAAAGTAACTTAAAAAGTAATCTGACAAGTAACTAAAAAGTAATCTGAACAGTAATTTCGATATTTTGACTTTCAAACTGCATTTGAACCTGCATTCAATTGTAAACAATGCATAAGATTTTGTAAAGCATTTATTTCACTTACCTGTGCCAGGCTTGGCTTGGTTCTAGAAACAAAATACCTTAATATTTTTATGCAAATAAAATTGGTCTGAGTTCATTCTTTGAGTGTGTGACATCATTTGCTGATTGAGTGTGTACAACAAATGCTTAACACTACCCTGTGATAAAGCCTTACTGCTCGCCCCATTACGACAAATAGAGAGTAAGGTGCTATCTACTTTCTCCTCTGTAAACCTTTGCGTTCCACTGGACCCTGTGCACACTATTCCTCATTTTGGTATAGTATATACAGACCCAGCTTCCTACAGGAGTCCTGTCCGGAGCAAGGCTGGAAGAATTTGGGAGCAACAGATGGGGAGGGGAGTAGAGAGCACCAGAGGAGGCAGAATATTGGGGTGTCGGCAAGAACGAGCGAGTGGGAGAGACCATGTAGAGGAAAGACATGAACTCCCATGAACTGCTGAAAGGAAAGGAATAAAGGAAAGTCTGCAGTGGAAGGATACAATTTCTCCAATAAGAACCGAAATGCTCCTGGGAAGGAAATACAGAAGACTAGGGAGGAAAATCAATGGCTCAAGAACGGAGACCTGAAATAGACAACAAATCCATCCAATAGCGAGCACTGGGCCAACCCAAAGCTCAATTTACGGGAACAATAGGTCTGCAGCAACAGTTAACATGTCCGTAGCAGAGACCTAAAAAAATGCAGTTTAATGTTGGCAAAGTCTTTTGGAGCAGTGATTCTCCGACTTTGGACCTTTAGCACAATTCCAGAATGCCCACAAAATAGCGCCGCAAGTAGTTACATGTGTAAGTCAGACCAGTGGTAGGGCCTCTGCTCATCCAGCCTTTACCTAGCTTCGGTTCCCAAAATTAATAGGAAGAGAAGTGGCGGCCGGTCTTTCTACTCCCCCTCTGCCAAGCCCTGGAACACTCTTCCCTTCCACCTACGTTCAGAACCCAATCTTCTTCCCTTCCATAAACTTCTGAAAATGTGGTTGTTCCAAAACCCCACCTACTAAGCTGTTGTGAATCGCCGTGCCCATCTGGTAGCGCTGGGACGCCGTCAGGTACCATGCGCTCTACAAATATCCATAACATAACATAGGACAGAAAAAAGGTGGTGTTCCTGTCAAGCCTGAATGTGGACTTTGGCGAGCACAAAGAGACAGCCATGTTCAGTGGTCTTGGGGATTTCTAGTGGTCTCACTGATACAAAACCAAAGTCCCACAAGCTGATGGGAAATCTCGGCTGCCATTCTGTGCAAGTGGTTATAAACAGGGCATCATCAAGAACTGCCCTGCTTGTTTTTAGGTGATTTTTGAGATAATAAGACGTGTCTGACTGGAGTTACTGCCTAAGAGCGTCCTGAGATGGAGACCAGAGCTGGGAGCTTCTATTCCTGGTAACTGGGTTATGGTATCACACAGTGGTGATTTTGTATAACACACCAGGTTCAGGGTAAGCTGCACAAACAGCACAATTCTGCGATCTGGTCATTTCTGTATGAATGTGTGCTCCCTGAATATCAATCTTTTGGAAAATAACGATAAAGGATACAGAGGGCAGTTACATATATATTGATGTTGAATATAATTTCGCAATCAGAAGGATTGAATCAGGAGAGATCTGACTTCTAATTAACAATGAACACTGTGGAGATATTTTTGAAGGAAAAACTTTCACTGAACCATTTTGAGATAAAAGATGACATTCAGGTGTTCCTCGTTTAGTGAGAAGTAACTGTTTCCGGGGGAATACAACAGATCAGTGTGAAGCAGCACTTATTCGTAAATTATGACTAGGTGCATTTGCTTGTGTGTGTGTGTGTGTTTACTGGGAAACCGGGCCGGCGTTAGTGCTGGTGGCGCCCAGTGCGAGAATCATTTTTGGCGCCCCCTCACTACATGAACACCTCCTCCTCCTCGGATTCTCTCACTACCTACCACCAGGCATAAGTGTCCCTCATCTCTCCAATCATAACTTATTGATAAATACAGTGCACCCTTATTCACAGGTCAGCGCCCAGTGCAGCCACACTAATTGCACTGCCCTAAAGCCGGTCCTGCAGGAAAAAGAAAGGTTAAAGTGACGTCATAGTTTGGTGAAAATGTCAGTTAAAACTTCATGTTTCGAACTAAAAAAAACACTAAAATTCACCAGCTATGGGTAAGTGAGCGAACTATAACTTGACCCCCACCGCGCACAGCTTAAGATCTCACATATGACATCACTCATGACATGTTCAATGATAACATTGATAACATTGCTTATGACACTCAAATTACATCATTGACAACATCATCCAGTGAGTATGACAGTTTGCTATACGTGTCTGTATTTTCTGAGGTACACCTAATTAAAATTATCTATAGTTTCTGTATTGCTAATGAGTCAAGTGTTTGCAACATGGATGCCCTCCTAATGGGACTTGGTGTGCAGGGGTGAGTGCTATCCACAGAGACTTATCCACAGAAGAAAGGCTGAGCATAGCAGGAGCTTCAGCATCTAACGGGGTTTGGGAATATGAAGGTAGTGGTCTCTCCATTATATGTTGGCACAGGGAGTGGGTGTCAGGAGGGAACACTCTCTCGATGAAGAGTTGTGCACATAGTGGAAGCTGTCAGTACTAGAGTTTTGCCTACTTAGGGGGGTTAGGATTCCTGGAGGAAGTGAGTTCTCCTTGAAAAGCTGTGCACATAGCAAAAGCTGTGTGTAGTAGGGGCTTGCCCACCTAATTGGGTTTGGGGAGGTAGTGGTCTCTCTGTGAAGAGATCTGTAAAGTTTGAAAGGCTGTACATAGTTGGAGTTTGACCATCTAATGAGGCTTGGGTGTCTTAAAGGAGGGGGATCTTCATTAAGAGTTTTGTACAGGATGAAGGCTGCTTATGCACATGGTGAAGGATGAGCTTGCTAGGGGCTTGGCCTCATATAAAGGCTACCTTGTCTAGAGGGAGTGGACTAAATTAGAATTCTTTTATATAAGCAAAAATGTTGATATAAATTTTGCTTTACTTGATTCTCAACCATTTTGTACTTATTTACACGTTTTAAATACTGTCCAATTTTTTTTGAGTAAACAGAACAGAAGTATGGTGGATCATGTCATCAGTTATGTAATTAGAGAGGTAATTAATGATGTCACTGAAAATGCCATGAGCGATGTAATATTTGAGGTCACAAGCAGAGCATGAATTCCAGTGTTTTACGTTAAGAATGTTACATTTTAACTGACATTGTTACCTAACTATAAAGCTATAAAACTATATACCTTTGTTTTTTTCAGTGAATCTTCGAGGTTTTTTCACCCTAAAGTTACAATATAGAGGCTATCATTTTAAGTAAGGCAGGACTACTGGGTTTGTCAAAGGGTCAGCAGTTCAAAAAATCAATCAATCAATCAATCAATCATTTGTAAAGCGCACTACATACCAGCGAGGGTCTCAAGGTGATGGGGGGCGCTATTGATCGAACAGCCAGGTCTTGAGTATCCTCCTGAAGGTCAGCAGGTCTTGGGTCTGTCGTAGGATCAGTGGGAGTGTGTTCCATGTCTTGGCGGCGAGGTGGGAGAAGGATCTCCCACCGGTGGTTGTTCTTCGGATGCGCAGGACGGTGGCAAGTGAGATGTCAGATAATGTAGCTGGCGGTTGGGAAGGAGAGCCGTCTATTGAGGTAGGCTGGGTCGGTCTTGTGGAGTGCCTTGTGTGCGTGGGTGAGGAGCTTGAAGGATATCCTCTTGTTGACGGGGAGCCAGTGCAGGTTTCTCAGGTGGGGGGTGATGTAGCTGTGGCGTGGTACGTCGAGGATCAGTCGTGCCGAGGCGTTTAGATGCGTTGTAGTCGTTTGATGAGCTTGGTCGGGGCACCTGCGTAGAGGGCGTTTCCGTAGTCGAGTCTGCTGCTGATGAAGGCCTGGGTGACTGTTTTTTTTTTTTATCTGTCGGGATCCATCTGTAGATCTTGCGGAGCATGCAGAGGGTGTTGAAGCAGGAGGAGGAGATGGTGTTGACTTGCTTGGTCATTGAGAGCGATGAGTCGAGGATGATTCCCAGGTTGCGTGCATGGTGTCGGTGCTGCCCCCAGTGCCATCGGCCACCAAGAGTCGCCCCAGGCTGAAGGGTTGGAGCCGAGGAGGAGGACCTCCGTCTTGTCTGAGTTCAAATTCAGACGGCTGGTCTTCATCCAGTCGGCGACGGCCTTCATTCCTTCGTGGAGGTTGGCTTTGGCAGTGATGGGGTCCTTGGTGAGGGAGAGGATCAGCTGAGTGTCGTCGGCGTAGGAGATTATGTTGAGGTCATGCTGTTGGGCTACGCGTGCAAGCGGGCCATGTAAATGTTGAATAGCGTCGGGCTGAGGGAGTATCCCTGGGGTACGCCGCAGATGATCTCGAAGGCTTTGGAGCGGAATGGGGGGAGGCGGACGCTCTGGCGGAAAATAAAAGGCAGGCTTATTGGCCTAATCAGGGTTCAGAACATCAACATATAAAGCGCACCTATTGGCTTTGTCAATGCATCACCACAATAATTTATGAATAACTATAATACAAAGAATCCGTATGTACATGATTAATAATAATGACTTTCACAACATTATTTTAGGTAAAGCATTTTCATTCATTTTTTAGGTAAAGCATTTTCATTCATTTTTTAGGTAAAGCATTTTCATTCAAAAGAACCATAAACATGTGTTGTCTTTTTTCACACACTTCAGGCCACAAAATGCAGCTATAGCTCCAACCACAAGGGGTCCCCCACTCAAGCTGAAGAGCATACAACTCCAGTTCGAAGCGATTTAAGACTTAATGCAGGTTTATTTTTGAATTGTTACTAGGGGTTTGCTGTGCTCGCTGAAGTCCCCCACAACATTAACTAAAAATACTTTGTGGTGCCTAGACACCAAGAGAATGTATCAAAATGTATAAACAGCCATCACAGTCCATTGTGGGGTGTTCTCCGACAGACACAGTGAATATGAAATTTGTGACTATTCAGCTCATGTCATATTCTTGCCGGATTTTATTTTGACTTTTTTTTCTTTTGGACCTTCCAGTTCCTAACATAGGGGGCCTCATGAGAGATCAATAGCTCTCGTGGCCTACAGGTTTCCCTGCCAGCACCCATTCAGTGCACAGTGGAAACTGGAAATACTTTTTTTCTTGTACATTGGCGCTCAGGTCCCACTTTTAATAGTTTTGGAAGCCAGAGGTAATTGAAGAATTTCTTAGTTTTTTTCAGTTTAAAAAGTTATTTTGCCACTGAACATGTCACAGAACTATAAAATTACCATAACCTTTGGGTTTTTTAAGTGAAATTGCTCATTTTTTGTAAATGTAAAGTTATATTTTATTAGACACGTAGTGCCATCCCCCCACCGAAGCCTCTGCCGTGAGCCCCCTCCCCTATCCTATTATGACCCGGGGACCTCATCCACCGGGGGCCACATCATTTACAGGTTGGTGCCCACTCAGGACACCCACCATGCAGACGTTTGGAGCCGCATGGGGAGCTCAAGGGCGGGCCCTGGCTGCCGCAACCGTCTCCCCGCAAGTTGCAATAGCAGGTATTGTTTCTGCCAAGAGGCAGAAGCTATTTATTCTGCTCCTTCCGGGCTCGAGCAATCTGTTGATCTGTTTCCCTGCCCACATCAGTGCCGGCAGAGAAACATATCTCAAGTCAATCCCCAGCCAGCGGGAGTATTTGTGAAGCTCCTGTTGGCTGGAAGCAGAATGCGTGTTAGCTAGGTATGGGTGGAAAATTTGTTCCGCTCGTGGAATTTGTGAATTTTTGGCAATTTTGAGATCCGCGAATCGCGCGAAATTGCCCAAAAATCCGCAATTCACGAGTTGGCGGATTTTTTTTCCTTGTTGGCGCTTCAAAAATACAATCTCGCGCGCGCTGCATTGACTTACCATGATTCTGCGTTCGCTGATGAGTTTTCCTCTCTGTTCGCGTGCGCTGCGAGATTTTGGTAGCTGGCCGAGCGACGCCGCGATCGCGAACACGTCATTGCAACCCAAAACAGGAAATTGCGAACGTGAACATGTCATTACAACCTGAAACAGGAAATTGTGAACGCGAACACGTCATTGCGACCCGAAACAGGAAAAAGGCATCACGAGCAGGCTGGTTAAGTGGAAACAATATGTTCCCGACCGTTGCGATCGCATGCGCAAGTTCTCTTTCCCGAACTGGTAAAAAAATCTCCCGAACTCGGAAAAAAGAGAAATTCGCTGCTCGCGGAATTTGGCGGATTTTTGTGAATTGTGATTACGAATTCGCGTGAATTTGTGTATCGCGAATTCGCAAATTCTGCCCATGCTTAGTGTTAGCTCCAGTGTGGCTGGAGATTAAAAAAATGCTCCTGCCAGGCAGGAGCAAACAATTTTCCCTGCCCGGTGAGGGCATGGAAATTACTGTGTCCCGGGGGTGGGTTTCTTTGGACACAGAATGTGAGCCATCCCTGGGGAATGCAGTCCCCGGGCCATTAAAGGCTCATGGAAGCAGGGGCTGTGTGCCTCACTCCTCTTGAACATTACTGTGGTCCCAGGGGGATGGAGTCCCTGGTGCTGAAAACCGCTTAGGGAGGAGTGCCACAAACCCCCTCCCCATAATATTTAAATTGGGCCCGAGGGTTGAGTCCCCGTGGCCGGAAACAGCTCAGGGTCAGCCTCATGACCCTTCCCTTAATTAAAGAACGGGGGCCAGGCTGCCATTTTATTTTGGGGGGCTGGGGGGGTTCATTGTGGCAAAAATTCAATTTTTCAGGGTAGCCTTGGGGGTGGGGGGGGGGTCCTCTAGGTCCACCCCATGGGGCTTAGTGGGGCAGGGAATCCCTATCCTGGCCCCTTGTATCACTTTAAAAAATAATAATTTTTAGGACAGAGAACTAAGTCCCAGAGTCCTGTAATGGCTTCAAGCAAGATTTTTCTGATACTGTCAGTATATTCTCTCCCACGGGTGTCTAACTGCTGTGGGACCAAGATGGCCCAAGGGAAAAAAGCTCTCTGGGCCAATCAGAACCCTCTATTTTTTAATTGCCACTTCCGCAACAATCTTATGGATCCAACCGTCCAATTATAGAAAGTTTGTTCCTTATTTCTAATTAATTAATCATTGCAATTTACATCTGAATAATTGTAAGAAAAGTAAAGTAAATCCACAAGTGATCGAATCAACAATCGTCAAAGTTAAAATTAGGTGGTCCTGGGTGCACATGTGTTAGAGCAACCTTTCTCATTCGAAGCAAGGGTAGGATTTAAAAATACAACCGTCCAAAACCACTACTTACAGTGCTGATGAATGTAGTGACATGAGCTTATTTTTTAATAAAGTGCATCTGATAAATGTTGCTAGACTCCCTATTGCTAGGGCAGTTGGGAATGAAACTCCTTTCAGGGAGTCTATTGAGTTCTAAGGTGCTGGGCTTCAAGCAGCTTGTCGCGGCTCTCCTGATATTAGGTCTGAGCTGGTTCCAATGTTTTCCCTTTCATCTATACTTCATTTTGGTTGGAATCATGAGATGTTTGCAGTGGAAGCTGCTTTGCTACGTTGAGAGGGAACTTGGTCATCTTACATGATAGCTGTATAGCATGTCCGTTCAAAAGTGTCATTACTGCAGGGCGGCAGGACCGAATTTCAAAGGGATACCAACCTATGAGATAGGCGGATACTGTTTATAAACTAGGAAAATCCCGGTCACAATCAAATTATGTTTGGCAAATCACCTTGGAGTAGTGAGAACTTATAGTCACAGAAATCAATAACTTTTCAAAGCCATGAGGAAGTCACTTGATGTGACGAAACACGTGTCGGCTGTTGCGCATTTGGATCAAGACTATAAAGATACAAATACCCTTGATGAACAGTCTCCTTAATGTCCTGCTTGTTTAGGGACAATGGGTATTTATGGTCTTGTTTGAAAACTATAATGTCTTATACAATGTTTTTTTTAAATTAAAAGGATTTTTTTTTGTCTGAATCTATCTTTGTTTGTTGCCAGTGATATATTGACACTATTGAATCTAGTTTGCTCATAATGGTAATACACAGGAATAAATAGGGTTTCAGTTCTGAGTGCCGGGATACTTGTACATTACATTGTTCCACACAGTGACTGTTTACAGGATCTGTGTATGTATGCACTTAAGGTAGTAAGGTGCATTTGTTATTCCGAGTGGCACCACAACTAATTGCCTTTTGTCTTTTGTGAATAAGGAAATTGAGAAAACTATTTTGACTACTCAGTCTGATTACATATATCTTTTTCTGAGGTGCGATCTGTTATGCATTACTACCGCTTTTCTGTTTGAAGAGTGTCGATTGGAGCAAGTTTAGTGTGGTTGCATCGCACCCTTTCAATAGATTGGAGCCATAGGTGAAGGATGGCAAAAACTTTGCACTGATGCCCCTGACCAGTAAGTGATGAGATGTACAGCCTAGTTTTTTTGTAGAAGTTTAAATGCGAACTGAAGATTATTTGTGGTGGCTCTTCAGGATGAAAGATGCTCTCTGAAGTTTAGTCAGGTGTACATGTACACTCCTAGATATTTATATGATTATACACATATCTAGGAGTATATAAATATTTTTAAACCTTTATTTTTCAATAACTATTGAACAGATCTAAACCAAATCACAACAAGTACAATCTGCATGCCAAGATTTAGCTTCCTGCCAAATTTGGTGTAATTCTGTTCAGCAGTTTTAGCCATAGCCCTACCTAAAGAAGTATTTGGAAAATTCATGGGCCTTTAGGACCCTTCTTATTTCCTTAGCCCCTTCTTAATGGATTACTCTGAAACTTTCCAGTGCCCAAACTAGGTAAGAAAGCACTTTTCTTGGAAAGTTCTGTAGAGATTCATCAAATGGTGCCAAAGGTATTAGGAACACAAAAATGCATTTCCTAAGGAGAAGCTGACCTAAGTATAACTACCCACATGTGTGTATGTATGTATGTATGTATATATATATATATATATCCACTCCACTTCCTAAGTGCTTTGCTGCACAAACCAGGGTCACGGACACGAAAATAGTTGTAACCAGGTTAGTTTATTTTTAGTGCTGGAAGACGTGCATGCCTCTGACGCGTTTCGGACACTGGGCTGTGTCCTTGCTCACTGACAAACAAAACAGGCATTAAGGCAGATATTTAAAAACCCACATTTGGCGCCAAAACAGTTACGTCACTGTTGTGCATAGACATTGAAAACATACTGCATGTCAAATTTCAAACATAATGTTTCGTCCCTTTCCTTTCCATTATAATACCTCTACACATCTTCATTTTAATAATGCCTCATTTGCAACCACATTGTAATATTATTTAGTACGAGAGCTGGCCATAGTTTTATACATGTACAAATACATTTATAATACATTTTTAATGTGCGTATATATATATATATATGTAGTTAGTTATGATGTAGTTTTCATAGGAAGAGGTTTTTTGTTTTACCGATACCTTTGGTGTTGTTTGATGAATCCTCACGGAATTTTCAAAACTAGTTTACTGCTTACTTCAGCTGCTGTTTTGAAATTTTTGGGATGATCCATCAAGTGGGGAAGACAAAAATGGGTGGTCCCAAAACACATTTCCCCCATGTTAATTTCCATAGGAACTTTAGACACAGCTACAGCCGAACTGCTCAACGGAATCACACCAAATTTGGCATGAAGGTTGATGTTGGTTCAGGGAAGTGCCTTTTTGTGAATTTGGTGTATATCTGTTCAGTAGTTTAGAGTTTTTTAAAGGTTTTACAGATATACAACTGGGGACTCCAAGGGTTCGCAACTCTGACACGTTACGCGAAGCCACGCGACAAGAGCAGAGCTGTCATTGACTGGAGGCAAGCTTTAAGAAATGTTGCGGCCACCATTTCATGAAGCGAGCTGGTCACAGGGGATTATTTAGAGGTCAAAAAGACATAGAAGGGGTCAGGATAGAAATACATATGCCCCATGGGTGTATTGTAGGGGTGTTATGAAGATCCATTTCTTTTTTAGAATAGTGAGATTATTAATTTCTTTGTACGTCAGTTGGGTCGTGAATCCAGCGTGGCTCTCAGCGCAGCCCTGTGTAATATCACTTGGAGTTGTGCACCCCACCAAAACAGCAGCCATTTCAAGAAGCGGTGCAGTGTTCTAGGTTATTTGTGAGTGGTAAAAGGTTTATAAGGGGTAGGGGTGCACTGACTCCAGTACTTTATTTTAAAGGTTTGCAAGGCATCCATTAAGAGTTTTGAAATATAGTAAATTATTTTTTTCCCCACACGCGTGAAGTTGCAACCCTATTGTGATGCTCAGCCTGGTACCCCCATGTAACGTTATGGCGGACTCGTGTACCTCTTTGAAATAAATACAAAATTAAATTTCAACACTCAGTCATACATTAATACATGCTCTTATACATTCACACATCCACTCACAGACCCACTTGTAGATGCATACACCCACTGAGAGACCCACTTAGAGACTCGCACGCCTACTTAGAGGAGCACTGAAACAGTCCCTCACCCACTCAGAGTCTCATTCACTGTGTCATGCACCCACCGACAGACCCACTCAGTAACTCATGCAATCACTCAAGAACCACTCAGAGACTCAAGCACCCAGTCACTGGCCCAGTCAGAGACTCATGCACCCACTCATAGTCTCACTCAGAGACTCACACACATGCACAGATCCACTCACACACCCATGCACCCACTCACTCACGGACCCACTTAGAGACTTATATACATACTCACAGGCCCAAAGACTTATGCACCCACTCACTCAGACACTTGCGCACCCAGTTAATCACCCACTCAGATGTATGCACCCATTCAGAGACTCATTTAGAGACTCACACATACGCTCGCAGACTCACGCAGGGACCCAATCACACACCCACTCAGATACTAATACACTCACAGACCCACTTAGAGATGCACAGTACCACCGAGAGACTCATGCACCCACTTACATACTACTCAGATACTCATACCCCCACTCGTAGATCCAATCAGAGACTCATGCATCCACTGCCAGATCCAGTGAAAGACTCATACACCCACTCAAAAAACTACTTACAGACGCACTCAGTCATGCACCTTGTCTAAAATGACAAATGTATAGAAATTCAGTTTGAAAACTATTGTTCATCACAGAAATTACAAATTGTTTAAAATAACAAATGTTACTTACATTAGGATATCAAAAATACATACATTATCTTAAAAAACAAGAATATTAAAAGAATAGTATGTTAAAAAACCAAAAAATAATAAAACATTTAAAAGTCACTTCAAATACATAGTTATAGGGTTGTTATATTTAGCAAATACTATTGCATGAATCGTAGAAATTCCCTAAAAAAAACAAAAGGTTACAGGGATGATACACTTAGGAATTCAATTTTTTTTAAAAACCTCAGAAGTTCACTGAAAAAAACAAAGGTTAGAAGGATTTTATAGTTAGGCTCAAATTTCACTCATACAAAACCAGTACAATTCGTCAGTTATAGTTACCTGAGCTAACTATAACTTTTGCTCTGCAATGTACTGCTTATGACTTCACATACTACATCACTCATGTCATGTCAGTGCCATAACTGATGACATCTCAAATTACATCACTGATGACATCATCCACAGACCCACTCACATCCCCATTGACCTGGTTATACTCGCACTGACATACCCAAACAACCACTCACCTACCCATTCACAGACCCACACCAGTACTCATATACCTACTCAATCCTCCATAGAGGCAATCACAAACCCACTCATTCACTCATACAGCTACTCACACAACTGTTCACTCACCCTTAAAGCCACTCATACAACCAGTCACTCACCTGTATAGCCACACACTCACCCATACAGCTACTGACACACCCACTTATTTACCTATACAGTTATTCATACACCCACACAATTACCCATACAGCCTCTCAACATCAGCCACTAACTGACCCATACAAACACTCACACATCCACATAACCACGTACATACCCATCAACAAATCCATACAAGCATTCACACATCTGCTCACTCACCCACACAGCCACTTACACACTGAGACACTCATTCATATAGCCATTCAAACACCCACTCACTCACCCATACAGTCACTATGCATCCATGTACCTAATCATTGAACCACTCACACCACCACTCACTCACACTCACACAGCATGTCACTCACCCAGACAGCTACTGACAGACCCACTTATTCACCTAAACACACAAGGATAAGTACAGTCACACAGCCACTGACATAATATATGTTAGAAGTAGTAATATCACTCAGTAGTAGTACACCTAGAATACTAATTTAACTTTAGTAATAGGTCAGTATATATGTTTAACACCCAGAAACTCTTAAAAAACATACTCACTTTATGGTGTCATCACTAATGTCAGTGATGTCATTTGAGATGTCAGGAGTGATGTCACTGACCATGTCATGAGTAATGTAGTATGTGAGGTCATAAGCAGTGCATTGCGGGGGCATACGTTATAGATAGCTCAGGTAACTATAACTGCTGAATTTCAATGGTTTTGTACAAGTGAAATTTGTGCCTAACTCTAACGTCCCTGTAACCTCTGTTTTTCTCAGAGAATTTCTATTTTTTTTAAATTTTATTTCCTACCTATAACCTCCATGTAACCTGTGTCACTGGCACAAGACACATACCCAGAATACTGAGAAGATTTCCGCTTTTGGAAATGACAGGGTCATGTTTAGTGCAATAAAAGGTGATAGGGAGCACGTCTTGAGGATGGAGTCTGAATATATCATCATGCTTAATAGCAGGCATCCGGGGGTCTTAACCAAGACGTTGAACCGCATGTACACATCGGCTGAGCTATTGGACTGTGTATATCCTTTTATTTGATATTAGTTTCAGATAACCAACATGGTCTCTGTTATAATCTCCACAATGTGATCTGTGGATGCGTCTACATTTTATCTTCTCTATGTTCTTAAATCTGCACGATTTATGCTCAATGGGGCTGTTATACATAGCTTGTGTGGTTTCATTTACATACTTGCTTAAACTTTGGATTGTGCCAATACCAAGGATTTTTAGGATTACCTTTTTCCTTTTTTTGGTTGAGCACTTTTTTTATGACTGGGGGTTGTAGTTTGCACTATATTGTGTTCTATGTTCTATTCTAACAAGTCAGAGGTTCTGTTAGTAGGTAGGGACCATGGTCAGTGGAGTGATCTCTGGTGGCTAACCAGCCTAGGTAAACCCCCTTCCTCAAAATAGGCAGTTAAAAATGTAGGGGTTTGGATGGACTCTTCCTTAACCTATCGTGTCCAAACAAAACAAATGTCAGGGACCTGTTTTGGACTCCTACTTCAAAAAATGACATTAGAGTCCAAATTGAGGTAGAACTACAAACACCATTTTGTTTGACGGAAGCCTGTAGTTCCGGCTAGGGCCTTCGGAGACGCCGGAAGACTCTAGATATCTGAGGCAACTAGGATTTTTTAGTCACAAAGAAGATAAAGGTATGTGTTATAAATAGATAGTCTAAAGCAGACACACAATACAAAGTAGAGACTAGAAACAGATCGATATGCGATCCTTAAAAAAACTACACTTCCCAATGCCTATGACGACATTGGGTAGTTTATGGTGATGTAATCGCTAGACGCTGACAGCATGCGAATTGGAAACACCGGTGTATGTTTGTTCCCTACATAAAGACAGGCTAGTTTCAAGTCCGTTACCTCCATCCCAGCGTTGTCCAAGCTGGAGGCAACGACAGACAGGTAAGGGCCTGGGTTTGGGATTTGATTACAAGATACATTTTTGCTCGTCGTAAACAGTGCACTTGCCACTAGATAATTTTTTCCTGTTTTCTCATACAGTGAAGTTCAACTGTTTGCATGGCATTATCTGCAGATTAGTCAAGAGGCTCCTGTAGAAGGAGCGTGACAACAGTAGATTCAGCGGCATGCAACACCCTGTCATAAAAAGGCACATAGTTAAGTAAGCGATGCACAATCGGTAGAACGATTTATGTCGAAGCCCCTTTTTGAACGCTGAACATATTTTATGTTACGATTTGCTGTAGACATAAAACCCTCTTTCAGGACTGATAGAGGTATCACAAAGAAACTAAAATCCATCTGTCGCCTTAATATCAATATGACTGTTGCCAAGTAAGACAGAAGTTTAAAACTTTGTTCATACGCCACACCGTGAGCTAGCCGAGATACGGGTTTAGAATATCACTGACTACAGAGACACTGTAGTCGAATCCTTGTTAGTAAACACATACGGATTCCAATCACAGCTATTAATATTGATAGAAACAATGTTTTCTTTAAATAATTATTTTTTTCCCTGCACTTTTGGATTACGATTTATTCCACAGAGCGGGGCCTATTTGACTAACGCTGGTGCCATGACAGGTGAGGTCTAGTCCTCATTTTCCACTGGTAAGCATTTTTTCACTTTTACCATTGCAATTTTACTAATTAAATGTGGGTTTAAAATTGAAGTCAAGAGATGTAGTTGTTTTCCTCACTTATTTTTCAGATGTCGGCTACATCATGTACGCACGGAGGATTTGAGATTGGATCACATATGGTACAACATTGACAAACAGTATGTATACGAATTTATAAATTGCAGTGACAAAGCTTTTGAGCACTAAGGTCCTGAAGAAAGCTAGGGAGATTTGCCCCGTAAGCTGAAACATGTCGACCAGATGAGCAGTGATGAATTCAAACTGCTCATTATTCTTTTCCACTGTTTTTAGACAGGAATACAACTGTGAGATTTTAATTAAGAGGAACACTGTTACTCTAAGTCTCCATTGTGCATCCTATTTTAAACACACTCTTTTTCTGTTATTTTGCCCTGCACCGTTTAGAAAAGAGAGTTTCTTCCTCTTACACTATTTTCCTGTAAGAACCCTACAAGAGGATACAACGTATTCAGTTTGCCCCCTTCCTGGATGGAGGAAGTACAAAGAAGAGTTGTTTGGCATCCCAGATGATGACACTGGGCACGTAATGTGTAATTATGGGACACCAATGATACTTTAGGGATTCTTTTTGTTTCTTTTCAAGTCACTCCATTGATGGCCTTCTATCCTACATCTTGATCGTGTCTTTCATACCACCCCTCCCCCTTTTTGTACTTCTGTTACTGAGCACTCAAGGCTTGTAGTGTCTTTTTGAATTATATCTAAAGACACTTTTTCTTTATAGACCAAGGATTACTCTGTTACTGACATATGTGATGTGTTACACATATAAAACGCTATCAGTTCTGACCTGAGGCCACATCGCTTGGGATGTGTTTGGTTTTTGATAAAAATGCCACTTGGCAGTTGCAAAAATGAGTTAGATCGCAATCTCAGATGGTAGTTTTCTACATCATTCATAACAATCTTTTAGGATAAAATGTATTATATATTGCATTTATCTATGTTAATTTGACTGCCCTGTTTAATGCTTAAACACTTGGCAACTGCAAGAAAATGTTGTACGTTCCAATCGTGGATTGCTGTAATATTGCTTTTTTGAATGGATTTGTCTTCTGATTATATTGTGTAAATCAGTTTCCCATGAGATTTTCATCCTGCAAAAAATGCATGGGCAAGTGGCACCAGTGCGTTTATCAAGATGTCTATTTTTTGTAAGCAAAGAAACAATTGATGGACGGAATGCTGGACTATGCAAACATTCACCCCCAGTCACAAGGATCTGGGTTAAATCCATCATTCTTGTGCTCACCACACCAGCACAATCTAATAGCAAAAAGAAGGGAGGAAAGGGTCAGTCAGTAGCTCAGTCCATAAAGCCTTTTTGTGAGCAGGAACAGGAGTAGGGGGTTTTCGCGCAGCGTGCTTCTATAACATCAGGGGGACAAGCACTCAGTAAACCATCCTCATATCTAGTAACTGAGGTTAAGGCCAAGCGCTCATACAGGGGAAGCAGGGCAATCAAAACAGCGCCTATTCCTAGCTCTAAGATTACGCCCTCGCTTCGTTCTTTTTTCAAAATAGTTCCCCAGGTGTTGGACTTAGTCCAAGATAATCTCCCATCTGAACGCGACCTTTCCTCTTCTATTTTGGGTAGTCCTTGTCCTTTCAAGACCCCGACACAGTCACGCTCTCTAGAAGTATTTAGCTTTGTACCCCCGTGAGTTTCCATGCCAATCCCTCAATTTCCTGTGGAAGACTTATCGGCTTTTGAACCAGCTTCTCTTTTACCTTTAAATACAGAGGGGGCCTCGCTATTCCCCCAGGTCTTGGAGAAGACTGTAGCATTATGCCACAATGAACAAGACAACCATACTATATCCCCTACAGCATTGACTGAGCAAGGAGCCCAAAATGGAGAAGTCGAGGTGGTCAGCTGTACCCCCTCTAGTAGCAGTAAACAGGGTTCTTCTTATCCTTTAGCGGTTGATTCTCACTTTCTAGTGAGGGTACGGAAGGAGAACAGGCAGGTCACAAGGGGGAGATCTTTGCAGAGCACCTAAATTCAGACCGACCAGACTGCTCACTACAACCAACCCTAGATATGCTTCCAACTGCAGAAGATATGCCAACAGCCAGCGGCCACACAGCCCCAATTTTTGATCGTTCCTCCAGTATTTCAATGGCTTCCCTACAGCTTATGTTTTCAACCCTGTCAGCTGACATTAAGAGAGGCTTTGAAGAGTCCGCATCAATCCAGAGAGAGATCAGAAACTACTGTGAGTCTCTTGACAGCAAGATTGATGGTCTCACTGCGAGAACGGAGCTCTAGAAGAGCACGTGGGCGGGCTATCCCTACATCTTGAAGATACTAAGGGTGAAATATCAAAACTCAAGAGAGAAGATTTGTCACTAGCAGAGAGGTTGGAAACATTGGAGAACAATGCCAGGCGCTGCAACATCAGAATCCTGAATGTGCCAGAGGGAAGTGAGGGTTCAGACATTAGAGGCTTTATTATTCTGCTCTTAAAACAGTCCCTCAACCTTGACATGCCGGAAGAGGAGCTCCTTAAGGATATCCAAAGGATCCACAGAGATCCCTTTAGGCGGAATGCCCCAAAGTACTAAGCCTAGAAAGATTTTGGTGAACTTTCATACTTATACTCTAAAAGAACAGATCCTCAATCTAGCGCTAAGGCAAAAATCTCTATCCTGCAAAGGATTCACATTTCAAATATGATCTGATCTAAGTAGGATCACCCTGGAAAAACAACGGGAACTGGGGAGGAGGATGGAGGCGTTTCGTGATCTGGGCGCAACGGTACAAATGGGCTTTCCAGCAGCTTTAAAGATCATGTTTAATAACAAGATGTTTAATGTTCATTCTGCTCAGGCGGCAGACGAGCTGTTGCTGTCTATCGGGGGGAAAAAGGGGGCCACAGGCTAACCTAAGAGGAATTTTATCTTTGAACAATAACCTCAGGTCCTGTATCACTGGTGGGTTCTCTTGGTGGCATTCCTCCAATTTCTCCGCAGTGCTTCAGTTGAAATAAAAAAGGAATAATGAATGTAGAGCCCTTGTCCATATAAGTAGTGGAAATAAAGCTATTTAACTATAGTAGAAGACTAAGGATAAAAAGGGAAAATTCGAAAAAGTGAAGGAAAATAACCTTTAGGGGGGAATAATTGAAAAAAAAAAAACATAAAATAAGGAAAAGGGCAAATAAACAATAACATTAAAAAAAAAAGCCACAGTATCACTCTGCAGGGGGCTTGGGGAGGGAGTGGGTGCCATCAGCGGGACTTGTTCCGGTTAGATAGCACAAGGGTTCCTCAGGGGAGGGGGGGGTAGGTTGGGGCACTGGGGGGTGGACATTAAACACAAAATTTTCTCATTTACGTTTAGGTTTTTGGCTATTCTTTTTTTATCTTCATATATGGGTAGTGAATCTAAAAATAGCAGGAGTAAGTGTTGGCTCTTGTGGCACTAAACCCAGAGGATTTACAGTAATGATAGGGTCTCTGAGTCATGAGTAATCTCAGGATTCTCTCCTGGAATGTTAATGGCCTGCGCACCAAGCCAAGAGCAAATAAGATCATGCAATACTTGCGCGATATAGATGCGCAGGTCATTATACTCCAGGAGACACATTTAATCGAGGCTGAGCTGCTCGAAGTGGTTAAGAAAAATAGGTGGATTGACATCTCAGTATCCTCTTCCCAAACCTCGAATACAAGGGGGGTAACCATTCTTTTTAAAAAACCCTTAAATGCAAGAATTATCTCACAGGAGGTTGATTCTGGTGGGAGATGGGCTATCGTGTCTATACATATAGGTGGAGCTCTATTATTATAGCAGGGGACTTTAACATCGTATTGGACCCCTTGCTTGATAAATCCCCAAGTAGTAGGCAGCTAACCTTATCAAAAACTAGACCCTTTCTTCTTAACTGCATGAGTCAATACGGTCTCATGGACATATGGGGGTGAGAGCAGGGTGAGAGCAGGGTTGGAACCAGGATTTTCCTTTAGAAATTTTAAATATCGGTATCAATCCAGAATTGACTTTTTCCTAATTAGTCGCAACTTGGTTGATTCAGTAAAAAACATAAGATACCTGCCCTCGCATTTGTCTGACCACTCCTCAGTATCATTAACTTTACACGGAATATTAACATCACCTTCTAGATCTTGGTCTTTTGATCGTTCATTTCTTGCATCATCGGATAATATCTATTAAAACTGATACCCGTGAGTTCATGCAACTAAATATTGGCTCAGCGGACCATTGTACAGTATGGGATGCATATAAAGACTTTCTTCGAGGGGTAATTAAAAATAAGGTTGTGTTTCGTAAGAAGCAGTATACTCAAGAAATTGTATCTATTGAATCTGATCTTCTTAGAGTACAAGCCGAAATAGAAGCCATTCATAGTGACTCTAGCCAAGATCTTATATCCCTTCAGAATAACCTGCTCACACTGAAAGAGAAAATGGCCACGGTTTTGAATTAGCATATCCTCCAAAGATGGGAGAGTAGTAAACTATCCCATTTTGAATATGGGGAGGGAGCCTGTAAATTATTGGCCTGGAAGACCAAAACTGACCAGGCTCGAAACATCATAGCCTCGGTAACTACGAACATTGGCACCCTCTCTTCAGACACAGAAATCAGATTAGCTTTTAAGGATTTCTTTAAAAAGATATACCAGGAGGACAGGAACATCACCTTAGATAATGTAGATAGATGGTTAGACGGTGTCTCCCTTCCATCATTCTCTTTAGAACAAAGTGCTTTTTTGGATGGGGAGATTACCGAGGAAGAGGTTACATCAGCTATCCAGGGAAGCAAGAGTAACAAGGCAGCAGGCCCTGATGGCCTACTAGCTGAAATTTAGAAAAAATCTGGCAGCTGAAATATCACCCTTCCTTGTTATACTCTTTAATCAAATACTGCAGGACTGGGCCTTGCCACCTACATCCTGGAATGGCGCGTCTATCACACTTATCTTGAAACCAGGCAAACCTGCTAATAACTGTGGGTCGTACCGTCTCATATCAATCCTGAACGCGGATTATAAAATCTTCGCATCTCTTTTAGCAAACAGGCTGGCCCGGGTGGCCCCTGATATTTTACATCTTAATCAGAAGGGCTTCGTGAGGGGTCGTCAGTTGCACAAACTCACTTACGATCTCATAGGTGCCATAGACATAGCAATTAAGGATTCCATGCCTTTGTCTATCCTCACGTTGGACGCCACCAAGGTCTTCGACAGGGTTAAATGGACTTTCCTGTCGGGGGCCTTGAGAAAATTCAACGTGGGAGAGGGTTTTCGCAGGGCTGTGAAATTGTTGTATTACTGGCCCATCAGCTTCTGTGCTGGTAAATGGGGCTTTGTCTGAACCCTTTGCAGTAACTAGAGGTACACGGCAGGGCTGCCCTCTATCCCCTCTCCTATTTGATCTCTATATAGAGCCCTTTGCGCAGAGATTAAGAGAGGATAATACCATCAAATCCTTCTTATATGGAGATTGGGAAAAGAGGGTGGCCCTCTATGCGGACAATGTCATGATAATGACCTCGGATATCAGTACCGCATTCCCTGCAGCAATTAAATTAGCTCTGGAATTTGGGGAAGTGTCAGGTTACGAGGTAAATGCCTCAAAAACTGAGGTTATGACTTGGAACGATGATGCGAGTGGCTTTAATCAATATCTCAGTGAAAACCTGCGTTACTTGGGGCTGAATATCGTTAAAGACATCAGTCAGATTGCCCCCTTAAATTTTGTAGTAATAGCAAAAGAGTGTCGTAAGCTAATGAGATCTTGGCAACACCTCCCCTTGTCCCTGTTGGTAAGAGCGAATCTTGTAAAGATGTCAATCCTACCAAAGGTTTCTTTCTTGTTTAATACAATCCCACTTTTCTTTGACCCTTCTTTGCTGGCTAAGTTACAGGGAGAAATGTCTCTGGAAAAACAAAAATCCTAGGATAGCCTGGAAAAAGATCAGGTGTCATAGGGAGAAGGGTGGACTGGCGGGCCATGATATACAGATATATGCATGGGCGTTTCAGCTCTCGCACTCACGCATGCTCCTCAAAACACCAACAGAAGAGGGAGTAGGCAATATGTTCTTGGCTCTCTTACGCTGTGAAGGAGTTGGTCTATCAGGCTACCTCTTCAAGTTCGGAGATCCCAAATTTAAAAAAAAAGTAAAACTGAAGGTGCTTTATGGCCTGGCAAGAACTTGGGCAAAGATTAGATCTACAATTAATTTGGGGTACTATTCTAGTAGATCTCCAATTTGGGATCTACCCCTGGCTCCAAGCTGGGCGAGTGATGTACTAGCACTCCCACTCAGAGAAGCCGGAATATCTACCTGGGGAGATTTGTTTGGTGAAGGTGCCTTGCTTCCTTGGGAGTATCTAGTAAACAAGGTGGGGCCCAACATGTCTAGATTTAAATATCTTCAAATATCGAGTTGGGCTCAAGCTGCAACCACACAATCTGCACGACGAACAAACTTGCCACTAGGAGGAGGCTGTGAACTCGAAACTCTTCTGGTAGATAAACCACCAGCAAAGAAAGAGATCTCTGTGTGGTACAATTTATTATTGGAGGAGATCGATGCCAACTTCCCTCTCCCAGAGTTACTGTGGGGAGAATTAATGCCAGGCGTGCATGTGAAAGATCTCTGGCTATTCTCTTGTATGGTCCTTTGGGATTTAGTTAAACCAGCTTGGCTGCGTAGAAACCATCTTTTTACCCTACATAGGGCATATTACTCTCCTCAGAGGTTGTCCAAGTTTTCTCTGGGAGGCCCTGTGGCTTGTCCAAGGTGTGGTTTAAAAGAGGCCCCAGATACCCATATGTTTTTTGATTGCCCCCAGCTGGCGAGCTTTTGGGATTCAATTAGCAGCAAACTTTCATCTTCTTTGGGCTCAAATGTAGTGATTAATCTCTGTATGGTTATTTTTGGAGTTTTGGATCAGACTCGAAGTCCAGCAAAGAACTTAATATTTTACTCCATTCTGGCAGCTCGAAGAGAAATCTGTAAACATTGGAAAGATGCTACCCCCCCTACGTTTCACGAATGGTGTAACTCTATTTTACAGATCTCAAAATTAGACCTTGCCAGGGCTGGGAAGAAGGATAAAAGAGCGTTTTGGCATCTGCTGGACTGGACACATTGAACCTGGGTTTTTTTTTTGTGTTTTTTTCTTTCTTTTTCTTTTGCCCCAGGTCCGATGATTACACTGCCATGACTCAATCACTCTGCTATGCCCAACTATCTGTCGGCATCAGCTATGATAGCAACTGGCTTATTGTTGTCATCTGCCACTTGTGCAACATGGTTGGTTTGTTGGGAATGAGTCATGTGTTGCTGATGGGAATTGTTACCACCATCCGCTTGTTTTCACAGCCAGTTTCGACTGAGTCAGCACGATAGTACTCAATCTGCCCCACTACCTACCTTTGATGCTTGGCAGCTAGAAACCATGACCGTGGATGAGGATAAAAAACAAATAAAAAATAGTGCAAAAAAAATTACAAGTGGTGATACATTCTGGCTGGAGCCTTCAACTAACCATAGAGTTTCTAAATGTAAGGAGTGTACTTTTAAAGAGGAAGGATCTCCGACCCCATTACACCCACAATCACCCATGTGAAAATGCTAAACTGCATTGTGGATTTTCTCAGGGAGACTTTCGCAGTTCGAATAAACATTTTTTAAGCTGTGTTCCCTTGCATAAGCACAATTACTTCCTTATTCATCAACTTTGTATAGTTCATAACTGATTCCAACTCGTAAGGTATACAAAGTATATATTGCAGTACATTCATATCAGAAACCACAGTGTTTTACATGAGCGTGCTCATTTCATTAATAAATAATTATGTACCATCATGATTCCACACTATAAAGTGCAGAGTGCATTCTCATGGGAAACATGAATATTACAGTGCAGTAAAGTTAAAGACCATACCATTTAGCAGGAATCTGCTGACTTTCATTAATAAATACTTGTTTTCAGTCTATTTATTTATTTATTTATTTAATGCATTCTTTTAAAGCGCAGACTTTACCCGAAGGTGTCAGAGCACTGTACAATAGAACCAGTTACGTTACATGAGAGAACTGTTACAGGACTGGAACAAATAAAAATAGCATGCCATAGAATCAAAGCGACGCAGGCATAAGGCACACAATCTCAAGCACAGCAAGCACAGACTGTACAAGCAAAAATATGAATATAAATGACAAATTTTACAATGATTAACGAACTTCCTGGCGAAAAATAGCAGGCCATAGAATCAAAGCAATGCAGGCAAACGGAACACAAAATCAAACGCAGCAAGCACAGGATGTACAAAAATATATATAAATATATGTGACACATTTACAATGACTAAAGAACTTCCTGGCGGGGTCTGAGAAGGGGGGAATTATTTCTGAAAGTGTCTTTGAAATAAAAGAGATTTGAGGTCCGCTTTGAAGATCTGGATGGAGGTGATCGCACGGAGCGAAGGAGGAAGCGAGTTACAGATTCTCAACGCATTACCTAAGAACGATTGTGCCATCAATTTTTCCCCTTTGAAAGAAGGGGGCTCAAGAAGGAACTTTTCTGCATTCTGAGACGGTTTTGAGCCTCTAGACAATTTTAGGTTATTCGCCAGATAGCGAGGCGAGGAAGAGTGCAAAGCTTTGTGGGTGATGCACGCCATTTTGTAGATAGCTCTAGCCTCGATGGGAAGCCATCAGAGAGAAGACAGGATAGGAGTGATGTGGTCACTTCGTTTGGACCCTGAGATGAAGCGAGCTGCTGAATGGAGGACAGATTTGAGGGGAGAGAGGTGAGATTTGGGAAGGCAAGTCAGAAGAGAATTACAATAGTCCAATCTAGAGAGAACTAGCGATTGGACCAAGGTTTTTAGGTTATTCTCCGTGAAGAACCAACAAATCCCCCATAAAAGGTGCAGCTGATAACATGCGCTCTTGGCAATGGAATTGATGTGTGAGATTAGGTTGAGTCATTTGTCAAGAATGACACCTAAGGATTTAGCGCAGTCAAGAATGATGTGGAGTAGATTCAACTGATCCAAACAGGATTGAACAGGAGGCGGGGAGAGAGAGGTAGATAAGAGGAGGAATTCCATTTTGGAGGGATTGAGAATGAGTTGGTGCACTAACATCCAGTTGTGAATAGCGCTGAGAGTAGAGCTGAGTAGTGAGAGATCATGAGGGGAAAACATCTTGAGGTATATTTGGGTGTTATCCGCATAGAGATGGTAGAGGAGTCCAGATTTGCTTAGGAGGTTCCCTAATGGTTCCAGATAAAGATTAAACAGAGTGTGAGCAAGGATAGAACCTTGAGGGACGCCCTGACCAAACACCAGTGAAGACGAGAGACTGTTCGCAATCTTAATCATTTGGGATCTGTCCGAGAGGAAAGAGGCAAACCATTTGAGTACTGTGCCTTCCACTCCCATTCTCTGATGAAGAATGTTCAGGAGGGTGTTGTGATTAACAGTGCCAAAATCTGCAGATAGGTCAAGAAGAATCAGAAGGCACCATTCCCCCGAATCGAGAATATGCAGCGCATCATCGATCACTTGCAGCAGGGCTGCTTCAGTGCTGCAATTTTGAATAAAGCCCAACTGGAACATGTCGAGGAGATTATTGTCCATAATGTGTTGGGACAGTTGTTTTGCAACACATTTTTCTGTGATCTTTGAAAGAAAAGGGAGATTGGTGATGGGACGGAAGGTATTGAGGTCATTTGCATCTGTTGTGGTTTTTTAGGACTCGGCCTAGCGTACACTGCGCAGCAGTGTCGCGCAGCCGAGATTTTATGTTTACAGTATGGGGGCTTGAACCTGCCCCTCTTCTCCATTGGCTGGCTTCCTAAACGGAGGCCAGCCATTGGAGGAGAGGGGCGTCACTCAGTTCAAGACAGGATTCGGGGGGTGTTTTTGGTGTTCTTTCTCTCCCTGACAACATCGTCAGAGAGCAGCCCCTCATCACGCTGCCTGCACGCCCAAGTCAGCTCTCTGATTGGTATTCCTTATTAACCAATCAGAGGGCCGACTGGCGTGTGCAGACAGCGTGAGCAGACTCTGCCTCCTCTCCACACAGCGCAGCCCGGCCCAGGTACAGAGGGGGAATTTGTGTTCGCGCTGACATCTTCATCAACCCGCCCGCAGGTGTCACTCGGGGTGTAGCAAAGCACATCGCATGCCATGGTGTCACTCACTACTGCCCGGGTTGATCCTCTGCAAAACGACGCCCGTCGAAACAAAAACGTCCTACATCAAATACAAGCTCCTGGGTAGCTTAAACTGGCCGGCTCTAGTCGGTAAAATCCCCAAGCCGCTTCCGTGGAAAATGCAGGCAGCTTTATTAGCCAGCAGAGCTCAGCTACTGAAATATGCTGGGGGTTAGGAGTAAGACGTGAAATCTCGTCAGCGAGGTATGCGCTCCGATGAGGTATGCACTCCCGTGAGGTATGCACTCCGGTGAGGTATGGCCAATCTGAGCCGGGGAACGTGTCACATTCGCCGCTCGGGACCTCAGTCCATGGACCGATGACCTGCGGGCCGTAGTGACGTCATAAACATAGCTAAACACTCAGGGCCTCTGTACCGGGTCAGAGGGGTCACTTATGCGGCCAGTACAGTGGCACCGGGGCCATGTGAACCCTGATTATTGCTATGTTTTAGAATTCAAACAGCAGCAGGGTGGGAGGTGCGGGGGGCTAAGACCTATGGCACACTGGCTTCGCTGCTGCACCAAGTCCTTTTAAATTCCAACAATTACTTGGCAACGAGTAGTCAAACACTGTGGGTGCAACTCAAGGGCTAAATGACATGGCCACGTAATTACAGATCCCCCAGTATTACTTCATTTTTAGGAGACCCTCCGTAGTCCGTACCCCACGTGAGCTTCCTCCCCACCCTCAGAGTTTCCTGTTTCCTGGTTTCATAAATTTGGGGGCGGAGTCTGGGCTTGATTCCTAGCCCGGATATCGAGGGAGTTGGCATATTACAACATTCTGTACTGTGCTCTGAGGGTTAAGCATAGGTACACACTGCAGTGACACAGCAAACTGACATGGTTCAGGTGCAGCAAATGGACTTGTAGATTCACAAAGTACAATTACAGTGCAATATGTGTTAAACAGCAGGCTTCAAGAGCATGTGCCCGGGCTCCTCGGCGCTCGACCGGGACCTGAAGATCACCGCACCGCCCTCCCCCCTGCCTCCGAGATCCCGGAGCCTGAGCTGGCTCGAGGGCCATTACGCTGTGCTCTGGGACGTCCTGCCACAGCACGGGGGAGCCGACTCCCAGATGCAGGTCTGCCGGTTTCCCTTTCACCCGCTCCCTGACTCCCGCTCCGTGGGAACACATCTCCCTCCCTCTCCCGCTCCTCAGGCCGGCCACCATGTTACTCACTGGAGAGGGAGTGAAAGGAGGAGGGGCAGCGAGTGCAGCACGTGTCCCTCTGGAGCCGGCGCTGAGTCTCTCCTGGTCGCGGCCCACAGCTTGGATAACGCAGGTAAGGGGTTTGTGCTTGCTCGTTGTGCTTGCTTTTCTGCCCCCTGCCCCCCTTCGTTGTGCTTGCTCTCCTGCCCCCTCGTTCGTTGTGCTTACTTTCCTGCCCCCTCGTTCATTGTGCTTTATTTCCTGCCCCCTCGTTCGTTGTGCTTGCTTTCCTGCCCCCTTGTTTGTTGTGCTTGCTTTCCTGCCCCCTCGTTTGTTGTGCTTGCTCTCCTGCCCCCTGGCTGTGCATGCTCTCCTGCCCCCTGGCTGTGCATGCTCTCCTGCCCCCTGGCTGTGCTTGCTCTCCTGCCCCCTGGCTGTGCTTGCTCTCCTGCCCCCTGGCTGTGCTTAGTGCAGCACGCATCCCTCTGGAGCCGGCGCTGAGTCTCTCCTGGTCGCGGCCCGCAGCTTGGATAACGCAGGTAAGGGTTTGTGCTTGCTCGTTGTGCTTGCTTTTCTGCCCCCTGCCCCCCACTCATTGTGCTTGCTCTCCTGCCCCCTCGTTCGTTGTGCTTGCTCTCCTGCCCCCTCATTCGTTGGCCTTGCTTTCCTGCCCCCTCGTTTGTTGTGCTTGCTTTCCTGCCCCCTGGTTCGTTGTGCTTGCTCTCCTGCCCCCTGGCTGTGCTTGCTCTCCTGCCCCCTGGCTGTGCTTGCTCTCCTGCCCCCTCGTTGTGAGCGTGTTTTCTGGCCTCTGTTCCCTGTGTTTGGCTCTGTGTGTGTGTGGGGCTCTGTGTGTGTGGGGGGGGGGCTCTGTGTGTGTGTGTATGTTGGGCTCTGTGTGTGTGGGGGGCTCTGTGTGTGTGTGGGGCTCTGTGCATGTGTGTGGGGCTCTGTGTGTGTGTGGGGGGCTATGTGTGTGTGGGGGGCTCTGTGTGTGTGTGGGGGGCTCTGTGTGTGTGTGTGTGGAGGCTCTGTGTGTGTGTGTGTGTGGCTCTGTGTGTGTGGCTCTGTGTGTGTGGCTCTGTGTGGGTGCAAATGCAATAGGTCTCGCATTTGCGAGCGATTAAGCTATTGGCATTGTAAATGACAATGCCATTTATTTATGTTTTAAAAACAAAAACATAAATAAAAATAATGTCATGAGCAATGCCAATAGCTCTAACTTTAACAATGCCGAGACCATTGCATTGTAAATGCTTGTTTTAGAAGTGGGGTAACCTGTCCTGTTTTGAGGACAACTGGGAGAAATCCTTGACTGAGGATCACTCCAAAGTACATAGTGCCTTCTTGTGAGAGACCATATTATTTTCAATGAGCATGCTGGCTGCATTTATGACTACCCCTACAAAATACGCAGAGATACCGAATGAGCTAGCACTCACCAACAGGAATACACAGGAAAGTAACAGGAGGTTCTTGCATGCATGCAGTATGTGCCCTGCACCTCAGGACCGGGACGGACCCATGGATCTCAGTCCCCTCGCATCGCTGGCGCCGGATGAGCTTGTTCTCCAGACTCCCGTAGAGGGCAATATCGAGGCAAAGCGCTGATCTGGAGTTCTACTTGGGCTGACCATTGAAGAACCGACAATCTGAAGCGGGCACCCTGGAGCAACTCTACCAGACCAGGACCTGTGATCCCTCATGGGGTAGAGCTCTGACACAGTCCACGGTGAGTGGCTAGCGCTTGCGAGGCCCCACCGGCTGGCGATCAGCCCTGCTTTGATTTGACTCCCCGCATTGTCGCACTAGCGCCTCCGCAGTGCTTTAATACAAACTTTTGCCTCAACTCAACGACGGCAGGCTGGACTCATGCCTCAATCTCCTCTGTTCCCGCTACAGTCGAGCTGCGGCCAAATGCATGGTTGTTCTCCCTGAGCTCCGGGCAATTCACTTGGGCTAGGGTGTCTCGAGTCATAATGCTTAACCGGGAGCGCAGTAATACCCATTGCTCAATTTTGCATCTACTCTGACTTTGGGGGTTTTGTGCAAGGCAGGGCTGCCATTATATGCCTCTCTTCTCATGCCTGGCCCTAAAATGGCAGCTGGGACGCGCGATGACCATGAAATCTCAAATTACGTTACTTATGCCTGGAGCTCACCCATCGCCAGTGCTTTACTTGATCCTGCTTGCTTCTTCTCTGACTTTGGGATTGTTTGTGCAATCCAGTGGCAGCAATTACCGGCGCTCCACCGCCATTCTGCTCATGCCTGACACTAAAATGGCATGTGTACAGGATGCACAATGTCAATGGAATCTCGAATGGCGATGTTGGGTCTAGAGCTCACCCATCACCAGTGCTTTACTTGAGCCTGCTTACTCCTGCTCTGACATTGGGACTGTTAGTGCGAGGCAGGGCAGCAATTACAGGCGATCCACCACCATTCTGTTCATGCCTGTCCCTAAAATGGCTTGGGTACAGGACGCGCAATGGAAAGACTGAAGTCTGCTCAAACCCCCAGCAGTGTGACACCAATACCAAAAATAAATAAAATAACGAAATAAACAACAACACAAAATTCCAAACCCAGCCTAAAAGAATACAGAAAGTCCCCTGAGCAGTCCCTCATCCCTGGATCCTTACTTCATTGGCCCCTTTTGTATTCTATGCATGGGATTCTGTATGTAGGACTACTGAGAGCTGAGGGCTGGCAACAAACAGGATCTCTAAGGTAGACACTCAACAGTGGGAGGACTCACTGTCCCTAAGATGGCCGCCATGAGTGGGCCTTCCAATTAGAGCACTCCTTCTCCCCTTGTTGGTGAGGGATCCAGCTTTTGTTCCCTGGAGATTCAGAGACCCCTCTGAGAGAGACCACAGCGAGTAGAGATTCACACTCATTAGAGGATTGGGAATGGTCCCACTAGCACTGGGAGCACAGCACCATGACTGACGCTCTCGATGGAACTTTTGACGATGCCTCCTAGGCGGAATCCGATCCTTCTTTACATACTGCGGTGCCCGAACAACCTTGGCCGATGACTGGTGGAGCTGTCCTTTGCAGCTATAGAGGAATTTGGCTCTTGTTCACCCCTCGGCCGTCACCTACCCAGCCGGACATCGGACATTGTTTACCTCATCTCCCTGTTGTGTTTCTTTCCCCTCCCCCGCCTCCTCCCTCCATGATTCTTTGTCTTCCTCCCCTGTTACAGCCTAACTTTCCTGTTTCCCCTGAACTACTTTTCCCCTTGCTGTTTTTTTTAAATGTTTATTTTATGCTTTTGCAACTCATGTATCTACATTATACTGTTCCCTTTCTATGTTATGCAATGCTCCAGCAACTGATGTAACTCTGTAACTATGTTCTGGAACAATGTCCCTATTCATGTAAAGCGCTCTGATACCTCCGGGTATAGCCAGCACTATATAAAAAAGGCTGACTCATGATGCCATAGTAATACTCTCTTTTGTAATTCCGTTGTTGGTATAAATAAAAGAGCATTATGATAAAGCAAACCATCTTGAATTGTATTTTTTGTATCTTTCAAACATTCTTGTGCATTAATGTTAAGATGTGCTTTTCTAACTTGTATCATAGGTGCCACTATTTTATGTTGGGGAATAATGGGAGGACTTATTGCATCTTTCTTGGATTCTGTAGTATGTCCATACCTAGACAGAAAATCAGATTGAATTTGTTTTTCACCTGGTCTGTAGGTAATAACAAAATCAAAAGTGCTAAAACAATTTAGCCATCGCATTTGGCGGGGTGTTAAAGCTGAAGAACTGCTGTTTCTGATCACTAAATATAGTGACAGGGTATTTAGTTCCCATTAAATGATGTCACCATTCAGTAAAAACTAATTTAATAGCCAAGAGTTCCCTCTCTGCCACTGTGTAGTTTTGCTCGGCAGGAAGCAATTTTTTGGATTAAAATGCCACTGGATGTTAATTGTCCATCCTGTTCATCTCTTTGTGAGAGAACTCCTCCCAGTGCCACTTGTGAAGCGCCTGCTTCTACAAAGAAAGAAGTTCTGGATCCGGATGTTTCAATAAAGGTGCGAAAGTAAATTTGTCTTTTAGTTAAACAAAAGCTTGAGCTGCTTTTTCTGTCCAAACAATGGTTTGTCCCTTCTGTAATAACTTAGTGATTGGTACAACTGTTTCAGCAAAGTGAGGAATAAAGCGCCTGTAAAAGTTGGCAAAACCTAACACTTTCTGCACTTCTTTCACAGATATAGGTTCTGGCCAATCCATTATGGCACTCACCTTTTTTTTAAACTTTTCACAAGAAAAAATCTATCCATACTTAAAACCAGATTTTTATCAAACACAGCATAATGAAGGCACATATGGAGGAGCTCGATCGTATGACCAGACTCAATACAACCAAAGATATAACAAAAGAGTCAGGATTCAAAACTTTTCCGAAACAAACTCCTCTGATTCTGAACAAGATGGACAAATGGGCGAAGATGAAAATGATTATGGTTATCAAACTAGCAACCAAAGAGGTCATTTCTCAGGAAGATTTAACAGAGGCCCTAGACAGCCTTTTTTATCGAGAGGCAGAGGGCGGGGGAGAGCTCGATATCCAGGATCGAACCCGAATCAATACCAACAACCGAACACTCCACATCCTCAACCATATGTACAAACCAGGAGACAACAATACTGGAAACAGTGAAAGAACATGGCAATACCTCCATACCTATTTTCAATCTGTCCTCACATATTCTATCATCAGAAGAAATCCAAGTCCTTAGTAAAGGGCTTTCATTTGTCCCAAGCATTGGAGCAAACAAATTCAAAATAAACCAGGACATTTTTTCCTTCTTCAGAAAAATTAGACTGAAGAAGTATTTTGATAACATTGCAAATATAGAGGAAGAAGAAAACCTGTCAGGTTGCAAACCATTATTTACATTTACACCATCTTTGGATATGGTAGGCCCTGAAGTAAGCATTTTTGAAAAGAGTGTTCTCAAAGAACTAGACAGAATTTTGAAATACATTCCGAAACCCCACACTAATTTGGAAATAAAAGAAAGGCAGGCGTTAAAACTACTACAAGAAAACATAGACATCACGATCAAGCCCTGCGACAAAGCAGGAGGGATAGTAGTTATGAATACCAGCCATTACTCGCATAAGATTGGCCAGATGTTAAAAATAGAAGAGCATTACAAAAGGATAAACAGACGAGCCTTAACTACTTTGAAAGAAGAAATTAAGGAAACAGTAACCAATGCCTTCACAGAAGGATATATCTGTCAGAAAGAGATAGACTACCTCATTAATACAAACCCAGTGGTCCCTGCTCTCTACGGTGTCCCCAAGACACACAAAAATGCGACTGACCCTCCTCTAAGACCTATTGTAGCATCCATTAAATCCAGCACAGAACCCTTGTCCAAATACTTGGACACTTTTCTATGCCCACTAACATCCACCTATGAATCTTATATCAAAGACACAGGACATATGATTGGGGTTTTAGAACACACTCCTTTTAACAATGTCACACAGTTGCTTGTCACGTGTGACATTGAATCATTATATACAAACATACCCCAGGACCAAGCCATAGAGTCGGTGGCAGCGCTCCTGGTGAGGAGTCCGGGATCCAGGCCTGATGTGTTCATTTTGGAATGCTTAAGAATAGTCCTTCAAAACAACTATTTCGAATTTAAAGAAGATCTATAACATCAGATCAAAGGAGTAAGCATGGGGGCCTCTTGTGCCCCCAGTATTGCTAACATCTATATGGGAGAATATGAACTCAAGAACATCTTTAATGAAATCGCCCCTTTTTTTGAAAATATTACAAGGTGGCATAAATTTATTGATGATGTCTTCTTCATCTGGACAGGTTCAGAAGACACGCTGAAAGAATTTATCAAATGGCTAAACTTGGCTGATAAAAATTTAAAATTCACTTGCAATTACTCACCTGATAAGGTAGAGTTCCTGGACATCTGGATACAACATACTGAAGGAGAACTCACCGTCAATTTATACAGAAAAACGACGGCCAGAAATACCATCCTTGAACATGGAAGTTTCAATCCAGCTTGTCAAAAAGACTCCATCCCTTCGGAGAGTTCCTTAGAATAAAAAGGAACTGCACTAACATGAAGGACTTTATGATACATGCTAGTAAGTTAACTGAACGTCTACTGCTACGAGGGTACCTGAAGAGATTGGTACGAAACTCTATGAAGAGGACAAAATATTACAACAGAGACACCCTACTCCACCCCACAGAAAAGCCTACGGACCAAAAACTAGTGTGCATCCTAAATCACTCAACCCTTAATAATAAGATCAGAAAAGTGTTAAATAAGAACTGGAAAATCCTCAACATCAATGAACAGGAAGAGGAACTCAGCAGACCAATAATAGCCTTCAGACGTAACCAAAATCTAAGAGATAAATTGGTCCACAGCAGGTGGAAAAATAAAGAACCCACACGACAGCTCACCATGGATGGTAAACCTTTACCCAAAGGAAATCACAAATGTGGCAAATGCCATGCCTGTGACCAAATATTCCTAGGAGATACATGGACATATGGACAGAAAACAGGGAATCTGAAAGAAATGACCAATTGCAAGACATCAAACATAATCTACCTAATTATGTGCCCTTGTAACATAGGTTACATAGGTGAGACATCTAGAGAATTTCGGACGAGATTCTTGGAACATAAATCAGCGGTGAGAACAAGTAAATCCAATGCCCCTATGGTACCGCATTTTTCACAGTATGGACACACCGAAAAAGACATGCGATGGCAGATCCTGGAGCGCATCCATGTCACTCCGGGTAAAGAGACCACCCATATCAGGAAACAACGTGAAACATATTGGATTTATCACTTGGACACTGTACGACATGGCCACAATGAAGAGATATTATGGATAGTGACCCAATGAACACTTGATATATCTGGCTCATATTATCGACATCTCAAGCATATTACTAAAAGAATTGTAGCTATATAGCTTAAATTTTAAACACTCTATTAGAGACACATTTTAAGGTTCACTTCAAATGAAACAGATATAAAGAACTTTGCAGTCATTTGAAACATTAGCTTTACTGTATTAACATATAATTTTAGAAACTCGTATTTTTTCAATATTGGAGATTCACGAAAACAACATGGACTCCCATCAGAATTATACCAACTGGTAACATATGTCTTTATAGTTAGGAATGACACCTATATTCGAAATTGCAACAAGATAGCTCGTATCTGATACTTTGTTTCTATAATCGTCATGGTAAACACAACACTTGTCCTACTTCTACTTTTCCTATCCGTGCTAAAAAAACAGTAGTCCTACTTCCTTGTTTTCACTAAACTCGTTGGAACTTTCAATTTCACCTGCTCCTAATTAGCACTGACTCTGCGGGAAAACTCATATTTATTTCGGCGTTTGCTGCCCCAGCGTTTTGGAAATGGTGCGCTAATGCAAGGAGCCCCCTGTCACAGACCACGTCGTGCCCTACACTGTAAGGAGATATTAAAGAGAACGGAGCTCCTCTTAGATCCAGCCTGATAGTGCAGTATTAAGCGCGTCTCTCCGTGTAAGTAGCACACGTTTAATAGCAACACAGGCTCCATCGCTGCTCGTGTAGAATCGAACTAGGGAACGCACTTTTTCCATCTCCCCAGGATAGGTCCAAACACTTTAATATAGCGCACTAACGTGTAACTCTCACACAATTAGCATTTATGCTGACAGATATTTTCTGGTGCACTTAACAGCAATATGCCCTGGTGCAGAAACCAAAACTAATTTAAAGACATGGAAATATGCCGTTTTGAACCTCGTATAATAAGTGCTTTTTAGATGTCATAGAATTTTTTTTATCTACGCCTACTTTCAGGCATTGTTTGTCTTAAATCACTAATACAACGCATTTAGCGAGTAGACTAGATACGCTAGTTCTGAAACAAGACAAGATAGCCAAATCTGAAAATATTCGAACTCGTATTACGTAAAATTAGTACTAGCACAGATAATTCCATTAGCACACGCGATATAGGTGTTTAAAGTAAACGTGCCAATCAGGCCTCAAAAACCGAAAGAATAGGTATCATATCTAACCCACACGTTGTGTAAAAATAGGCTGACCTCACAGTAATGCTTTCCAATCTATAACAAAATAGTATGTTATTTCATTACATTTTTCAGATGGTGTAAAGATACTCTTTCAAACAACTGGTCCTCGAACAAGATTATAACTATGACCAGGTAAATTCATAATCCAGTTTATAGTGATTTAATATGCCCACCATATGCTAATGTGGTCTGTAACACTAGCTATTACAATTCTTTTATGTAGTATTTTTAAGAAGAAGCCACAACAGAAAGCTCAGTCGCTAAATAATACGCTCTACCTGGTTCCAACGTAACCCCTATGGCTAATGATAACATCAGCTAATTTCCACACTCAGGTAACCCCTCTAGAATTTTTGGCACTATTTTTCTTCGTCTGTCTAAGTTAAAAACAGAACTCTAATAAGTCCAACACTATTTTCAGATGTAACTATACCTGTGACAAAAAGCTTCCTTTTATAATCCACTTTATGGAAGGACTAGGATCCACTCGCATCAATAAAAATAGGTAATATCTCATATCTATTACAATCCCAGCATTACCTAAGCAATACTTACTATTCTGATGTCTAAACCTCATATCTGGTTTTTTCCAGCACCATAATCATATTTAGTCTATCATTACTTAGACTTCACTGGGTGTTCCAATGCTCATCCCCACGAGCTCTGGCTTTCTGTCATCTCTCATTCCTTTACTCTGCAGGCTCTTTGTCTCTAGTAAGTCTTTATGAGATCTCATACTATAGCAGTTCAAATTTATGATGTTTGTACACAGATTGATCTAACAGACGATCTGAATAGTAGGATGCTATATTATGAAAATGTTTAGCACAATAACTTTTGTTTGATACTAACTAACAAAGCAAAAATGTTTACAGATGTTTTTCTTATTTTTTCTCTTACTTTTCAGAAATTGAAGAAACTCCCCGTCTTTTTAACTTTTGTATATATGTGTTATCATAATTGTTAGTTTTTCTCCTTGGCCCTGAAGAAGGTGATTTAACTATATATCATCACCGAAACGTACGTAGGCCGTACACACTAAAGACCTGGACAATGTTTTACTGATTGGAAAACAATGTATAGATCGGCTTATGACTAAAGTGGTAGGACCCCAGTCCCTTACATCTACAGTGGTCCACCTCACACATCTTGGGTTAATCTTATACCAAGTCTTGTTTATTTGTTTATATTTGTTCTTTTAGAAAAAGTAGTGAATGTAGAGGTATGTAAGGTATGTATGAGAGAATGAATGATAATAGGATATGATATGTTGTTAGGGGTGTTTCGCTTTATCTGCACTTTATGAAATTCACCCAAAAAATGTTGTCGTTGAAAGTTTGTCATTTATGATTATGTTTCTGCGTGACAAAATACACTGTATTTATTTATAAACAGTCAAACTGAAAAAACAAAAAAGATAAAAAGAAAAATAATAAAACAATGTTTTCAAAACAACTAAAGTCTTTTTTCTTCTTCTATAGCATCCAACTTTATAATCTCTTTGATAGATTCTTGTGACAAAGTAATATAGGTCTAATCAGAGGTACTCTCTTTGTTTAGTTTATTTCTTTCTCCCTCCTCTGGACCTTAAAATTGGAAAGGGGCGACCACTCGGTCCCCCCAAACGTATGGTTGGGTGCCCCGATCCCCCCGGGAAACCATTTTGGGCGGGGGGCGTGGCTCGGCTGGTATGCCCGAAGCGGCGTAGCCAGGGCGCGCCTTTTCCCGCCAAAGAGGGCTTGTCCTAGACACCTACACTGAAGACCACGCCCAGTAGGCGTACCGGAGGAGGGTACACGCCCTCCCGCAGAAGAATAAATAGAGCGGGAATCCGAAGAAGCATCCTCTTGTTCCTGTGCTCTGAAGGCTGCACCCACTCGTTGCTTGTGAGCCCTCGACGGAACAAGCAGCAATTTTGAGAACTTGTAATCTTGTTATTTCTCTTTCAGTCATTTGGGGTTCGCGGAGTCCAGGACCTCGTCGTTGACTAAGAGCGGGATACTCGAAACCATGGCTGGCAAGAAAGCGGGAAAGGGTTCCGAGACGGATAAGGTGTTACGCCTATTGTCGAACCGGATGGCTTGCATGGACCGAAAACTCGGACAAGTCCAATCGATTGGAAGAGGTTTGGCGGAGGTCAAAAAACAGCTGGCTGCACTGAGCAACCCGGGTCATCCTAAGAAGGTAATAGGCCCGGCCTTGCCGGGAGTCGTCCCCGAGGGTAGAGGGAAACGGGTCAAGAAGAGGGACGTTTCGGGGGAGGTCCCGGTTCCAGAGGTACCCCCAGTCGCCCCCCTCATGCCGACAGACAACCCGGTACCAAACCCAGATATAGGTCAGCCGATCCCGGTTGTGATGACTCCCGCTAATGATGAGGAAATGCCTCCCGAATTGGCCATCCAGTTGGCAGCATGGCTCAAGAAAAAGGCAGGGGGCACAGTGGCCCCTGGAGACCCGGCCGAAGAGGCCAGAATACTAATCGAGCAATTGCGGCAGTCGAGAGATGTCGCAAAGGCGAATGTTCCTCTTGTTCCCCCACAGGTGGCACCGGTAGGACCTGCAGTTGGTCACGAGAAGACGGCGGGAACAACGGCCGAACCGGGTAAGCTCGCATTGCCAATGGCGGGGGAGGGTTCAATACCCTCGAGGCGGGAGAAGGTGGCACAGCACATTAATTGGGGAGACAAATATGTTAACATGTTTTCATTATTAACTGACCATCGCGAGATGGAATATGCTAAAACCCAGAAGGATTTGTGGCACCCGAGCGTCTGGCGCGCCAAGATGGCGGAATTTAGGGTGGATGAGACAGTGACGAACTGGGTTAAGGCCTTCTCTATATTTACTGCAGTTATGGGGGAACGTAAACCCGAGGTGATGACTGAGTTGACTTGCTATCAAAATCGTATCATGGATTTTTATTCAATGTATGAGGGGGAGGAATGGAAAGGTTATGACATGAAATTCCGGAAAGCGAAAGAATATGACGCTACTTTGACTTGGGATTGCCTGGACTCGGTGTCATGGCACAAGCAGCTCCTGCCAGGGGCGGCAGGTACGTCCTCGCCAGGCGGGAGTGGGTCAGGAGTCGTCTGCCAAAAGCCCAAGGTGCCCTTTCGAGCGGGCGCCGGTGGGGATTACCAGCCTAAGACCGGCGGGAATGGCGGCAAGCGTGGGGTCTGTTGGGGCTTCAATCGAGGCAATTGTAACAGACCACAGGGAACATGTAGATTCAAGCATGTGTGTGCGGGCTGTGGGAATTCCTCACACCCGGAAAGTTCATGTAGATCTAAAAATAGCGGGGCAGGAGGAAAAGGAGGGTCTAAGCAGGAGTGAGGTAGAACATTGTGACCGATTGCCTACACCCGTTGATCTCATGGCTATGACTCCTTGGTTGAACAAATACCCTGATCATGTATCCGCTGGGGTGTTGAGGAAGGGATTCTTACATGGCTTCCGCATCCCGGCGGCGGATTTTCGGGGGGACTCCTTTTGTAGAAACCAGTTATCGGTACAGCACAACCCAAGCGTGGCAGAGAAGAAAATAGCAAAAGAAGTCAGCTTAGGGCAAGTGGCAGGGCCTTTTCATCGCCCGCCGGTGGCGGAGTACATCTGTTCCCCGTTGGGGGTTGTCCCGAAGAAAGACCCAGGGGAGTTTAGACTTATTCATAACCTATCTGCTCCAAGGGGTTCCTCGGTGAACGAGGCCATTGACCCAGAAGTTTGTTCAGTGCGGTTTGCATCGTTCGATGATGCCGTGGCCATGTTAAATCACCTGGGCCCCGGGGCGCTGATGGCGAATTCAGATATCGAATCGGCGTTCCGGTTGCTCCCGGTACACCCACAGGATCAGCGCTTGCTAGGTTTTGCATTTCAAGGGAGTTATTACATGGATAAGTGCATGCCTATGGGTTGCTCCATTTCTTGTGCCTATTTTGAAATGTTCAGCTGTTTTTTAGAGTGGGCATTCACCGAGGCCACAGGGCATAAGCATGTTATGCACTATCTTGATGACTTCCTGTTCTTGGGAGCAGCCGGTGATACGAAATGCGCGCAGGCGCTGCACGACTTCTGCATCCTCATGGGGGAGTTTGGAGTCCCATTGGCACCAGGTAAGACGGTTGGACCATCTACTTCACTGGAGTTTCTGGGAATTGAGCTCGATTCTGTGGAGGGATGTTTCCGTTTACCGATGGAAAAGGTGGCCAAGTTTAGGGCTTCCTTGACGCTATGCCTGGGCAAGGAGAAAGTGACCCTGCACCAGTTACAACAAACAGTGGGTCAGCTTAACTTTGCATTGAGGGTGATACCAATGGCCCGCCCCTTCTCACGCTCTATTGCACAAGCTATGGTTGGTCTCAAAGAGGGGCACCACCGTACGAGACTGTCGGCAGAGGTTCACCAGGATATGCGCATTTGGTTGGCATTTCTGGCGGACTTCAATGGTCGAGTCGTGTGGAACAAGCCACCAGCGTCTTCAGATGAACTAGGTCTGTGGACTGACTCAGCGGGGACCGTGGGATTTGGCGCCATCTTAGGTAATCGATGGTCGGCGCAAACATGGCCGACGTGGTGGCACTCCAGCGGTCTCACAGGTAACATTGGGTTCTTGGAGTTATTCCCCATTTGGGTTGCTCTGATGGCATGGCCTGACGACTTCAGGGACCGCTCAGTGGTGTTTTGGTCTGATAATATGACTGTTGTCGAATGCATTAACCAACAGGCAGCACGCTGCAAATGGATCCTGAGATTGCTGAAAGAAGTTGTGCTGCTTTGCATGAGACTGAATGTACAGTTCAGGGCGAAACATGTGCCAGGCGTACTGAATCATGCAGCTGATGCACTCTCTCGTTCACATATGCAGGTGTTCAGGGGTTATCTACCTACAGCGGACCTAGTGGCTGCACCATTCCCCGAAGCACTATGGCTAATCGGTGCCCCGGATTACAGGACCTCGTGGCAGCAAGCTTAGCCCCCAGGACAAGGAAGGCATACGAAGGAGCGTTTCGTTCCTATTGAACATTTTTGGGTCCCACAGGGAGTCAGAGCTGGGGTCAGGAGGAATCCTTCCTGAGGTTCCTGGTAGCGCTGCACAGAGAAGGCCGATCAGCGGCAACGGCCAGTAGGCATAGGGCGGCCATTTCATTCATGGCGCAGGTGCATGGCATAAAAGACCCAACGGGTTCCTTTGTGGTTAAGAAGGCCCTTCGCGGCTGGCAGCGCCTCGAGGGTCGCAAGCAAGATGTGAGGCGCCCGATTGCCGTACACAGGTTGTCTCTACTCGTAGCGAAACTAGACGAGACGTGCTCCTCGCATTTCGAAGCAGTTCTGTTCCGGGCAGCTATCGCATTAGCATTCCATGGGGCTATGCGGGTGAGCGAACTGGTCGCAAGAAATAAGAAAGACGTTGAGGGAGGCTTGTGCAGGGATCACGTCCAAATTAGGGGGGATTCGATGGTGGTCTCGATAGCCAGGTCCAAGACCGACCAGGGGGCTATGGGTAATAGTGTTGTCGTGCAGCGCGCGCGAGGGTCCCCCACGTGCCCGATAAAGTGTATAGAGGAATACTTGGCACTAAGGGCGGCTACATGGGGGGGGAGTTTGCTAAGGCACAAGGATGGCTCCCCACTGACGAGGTTTCAGGTCCAGAGGGTGCTAGCACTGACAATCGCTGCTGCGGGCATGGACCCGTGCGATTTTGGGACCCACTCCTTTAGGATAGGGGCTGCTACTGAGGCTACAGCCAGGGGTCAGAGTGCGGAGGAAGTGAAACAGTTGGGACGATGGTCCTCGAATTGCTTCAAAAGGTATGTGCGATTGCACATGTTGTAAAGATCAATTGACACGCACTCACGCTTCTTGTCTTTTGTTTGAATTACAGTTTCGCGAGCCTGTCACGCGGGGCGGAATTTGCAGTCGACCCAGCACCAGGAGACCAGCGGTCAAGGATCACCATCTGGAGAGAGAGTGGTATGGATCGTGGGCCACTCATATGTGAGGCGCGCCGGGGACGTATTCAAAGCAGGTGACGCGACTCACGCTGCTGGGGAATACGGGTACAGAGTGGCCTTCCATGGGAAGGGCGGGCTCTGTTTTGACCAATTCGAATCATTTTTTGAGGGTCTCTTAGGGCGGCAAAGGTCACCACCATCTGTAGTCATAGTACACCTGGGGGGCAATGACTTGGTGACACTGGGTAGACGAGTGTTGATTGAACAAATTTTGTCTGCTGTTAGCTGGTTGGCTAAAAGAATCCCGGGGTGCACGATTGCCTGGTCCCACATGATTCCCAGGAAGGTATGGCGGGGGGCCTTTCGGTGTCAGCACTGAACCATTCGGTGAAAAGGGTTAACAATAAAATTGGTAAATTGCTTCGCTCTTCGCAGTTGCATAGCATTCCTCACGGGTGTATTCGGGGTGATCTCATGTATCTGGATGATAGGGTTCACCTGTCCAGGGAGGGGAATGATTTACTCATAGGAGACTTCATAGCATGGCTAAGGGGTTTGAGGAAGCATGACCTTTAGGAGGAGTAGGGGAGGCCGGATAGTCGGTCAACTATCCGGCCTGTGGCGGTAAGGTCATGATCGGTGAGCAGTAATTTCAAGGTCCCTAGAGGGGGGCGCCACCCAGAATGGATGGGAGCGCCCGGGGGGAGGCGGCCATTGGCCCCTCCCACGGGGAGGCGGCACCCACTAAGGATGGGTCGCCTAGGGGGAGACGGCCATAGGCCCCTCCAAGGGGGGAGGCGGCTAGATGCCCCTCCTACTAATTTCCCGGGGGCCGGATATCCGCGACGGCGGATAGAGAGTGTGGGGATGGGGGGGAACTCGGATGACCTTTAAGATGGCGTCGAGTGGAAAGGGGGCCCCTACCACGACAAGGGAAGTTACAGTTGGCAACGAGGGTAGAGTCCTCTGCGCATGCGCCACTCACACCGTGAGGGTGAGAGTTTTGGTAGTAGGGATCTGACACCGGTTAAGACCTTGCCGTTGGCCCTTAATGCTAGGATGTACAATTTTAATTTAGAATGAATGCATTTGCAGGATGTTAGACTCGGCTAGGAAACCTTTGTATTAGAGATCTGTTAAGGTTAGCCAAAGAACATGTCTTCATCGAAATGTAATAAATGTAAAAGTGTACATAATTATGAAACTTTTATTTAATTTTTTTAATTTTGTTTCATATTTTAATAAATATGGCCGGGAGGGTGACTCCCTCCCGCCTTCCAAAAGTTCAAACCTGTGTCCGACTCCTCCCATCCTTGGGGATTGTGTTGGGAGGGGGTGGCGGGCATCCCGGCCATATGGAAAGGGGCGACCACTCGGTCCCCCCGAACGTATGGTTGGGTGCCCCGATCCCCCCGGGAAACCATTTTGGGCGGGGGGCGTGGCTCGACTGGTATGCCCGAAGCGGCGTAGCCGAGGTGCGCCTTTTCCCGCCCAAGAGGGGTTGTCCTAGACACCTACACCGAAGACCACGCCCAGTAGGCGTACCGGAGGAGGGTACACGCCCTCCCGCAGAAGAATAAATAGAGCGGGAATCCGAAGAAGCGTCCTCTTGTTCCTGTGCTCTGAAGGCTGCACCCACTCGTTGCTCGTGAGCCCTCGACGGAACAAGCAGCAATTTTGACCCACCCACCAGCCCCTTATGGCAATGTTTGTTTTGAATAAAATTTTGCTGAGATAGGCCTTTTTTCCTTTGTAGAAAAGTAAAGGAATGTTTAAGATAAGGAGGTGACTGCTGCCTGTAGGATAATGTTTTTCTTGGCAGGAGTGAGCAGTCGATGACACATCGAGGCGATGTCAGAATTTTCCCTCCTTAGTAGGTAAACAACTGTCGTATTTATTTTGGTCGGGCGGTAAGGTCATGATCGGTGAGCAGTAATTTCAAGGTCCCTAGAGGGGGGCGCCACCCAGAATGGATGTGAGCGTCCGGGGGGAGGCGGCCATTGGCCCCTCCCACGGGGAGGCGGCACCCACTAAGGATGGGTCGCCTAGGGGGAGACGGCCATAGGCCCCTCCAAGGGGGGAGGCGGCTAAATGCCCCTCCTACTAATTTCCCGGGGGCCGGATATCCGCGACGGCGGATAGAGAGTGTGGGGATGGGGGGGGGAGTCCACGCTGTCCTTCCTACAGATACCTCACACGGGAACTCGGACGACCTTTAAGATGGCGTCGAGTGGAAAGGGGGCCCCCACCACGACAAGGGAAGTTACAGTTGGCAACGAGGGTAGATTCCTCTGCGCATGCGCCACTCACACGTGAGGGCGAGAGTTTTGGTAGTAGGGATCTGACACTGGTTAAGACCTAGCCGTTGGCCCTTAATGCTAGGATGTACAATTTTAATTTAGAATGAATGCATTTGCAGGATGTTAGACTCGGCTAGGAAACCTTTGTATACGAGATCTGTTAAGGTTAGCCAAAGAACATGTCTTCATCGAAATGTAATAAATGTAAAATTGTACATAATTATGAAACTTTTATTTAATTTTTTAAATATTGTTTCATATTTTAATAAATACGGCCGGGAGGGTGACTCCCTCCCGCCTTCCAAAAGTTCAAACCTGTGTCCGACTTCTCCCATCCTTGGGGATTGTGTTGGGAGGGGGTGGCGGGCATCCCGGCCATAATATTGGGAGAACTCTTCCTTTTATATGTCTCAACAGTGTTTACTGTAGAGTATAATTCTTCTCGGCTTTTGCACTGCTATAAGTATATACCTTCCTTAGACTTCCTGCAAAATGTCTTGGTGAGCACTTTCATACACCCATCAACTCAAACTAAACTTTCCCTACACTTAAATCTCTAAATAAATATCTCCACTCAATTGCCTACTAACCATCATGGACAATCTGAAAACATTTGGTTTTTCAGATGAAGACTTTTTAAACATGATGGACCAAAATACTGGTAGTAATAAAACCAGTACCAACTCTACGCCTAATACAAATAGTGAATGGCTCAAATTATTAAATCTAAAAAAGAAAGCCAAACGTATGGAATCCCATGCTTTCTTCATGGGAGAATATCTAAAGGCAGGAGCAATCCCTATAGGTTTTAGAGTTAGAAACATGCCAGCCTTATTTATAGAAGTACGAAGCTTTCTTGAACGCTGGTCTCTCATTGCGAATCGTTGCTCGAGAGATTGGATGCTCCTTATAATAAACACAGTGCGAGAAATGGTTAGCGCACTTCACAAAGAGATTTTAGAACTAGAGGAAAAACTGAAAGCAAGTCCGGCAGTAGAGGAAGCAAAAAAAACGCTCCAAGAGATAAATGAGGAAATTAATGAGTTTGATGCTTATCTCATAAAAAAGAAAATGGACAAATTGAAAAAAGATGTCCGGTGGTTTTCACAAGAAAAAATCTATCCATACTTAAAACCAAATTTTTATCAAACACAGCATAATGAAGGCACAGATGGAGGAGCTCGATCGTATGACCAGACTCAATACAACCAAAGATATAACAAAAGAGTCAGGATTCAAAACTTTTCCGAAACAAACTCCTCTGATTCTGAACATGATGGACAAATGGGCGAAGATGAAAAGGATTATGGTTATCAAACTAGCAACTAAAGAGGTCATTTTTATCGAGAGGCAGAGGGCGGGGGAGACCTCGATATCCGGGATCGAACCCGAGTCAATACCAACAACTGAACCCTCCACATCCTCAACCATATGTACAAACCAGGAGAAAACAATACTGGAAACAGTGAAAGAACATGGCAATACCTCCATACCTATTTTCAATCTGTCCTCACATATTCTATCATCAGAAGAAATCCAAGTCCTTAGTAAAGGGCTTTCATTTGTCCCAAGCATTGGAGCAAACAAATTCAAAATAAACCTGGACATTTTTTCCTTCTTCAGAAAAATCAGACTGAAGAAGTATTTTGATAACATTGCAAACATAGAGGAAGAAGAAAACCTGTCAGGTTGCAAACCATTATCTACATTTACACCATCTTTGGATATGGTAGGCCCTGAAGTAAGCATTTTTGAAAAGAGTGTTCTCAAAGAACTAGACAGAATTTTGAAATACATTCCAAAACCCCACACTAATTTGGAAATAAAATAAAGGCAGGCGTTAAAACTACTACAAGAAAACATAGACATCACGATCAAGCCCTGCGACAAAGCAGGAGGGGTAGTAGTTATGAATACCAGCCATTACTCGCATAAGATTGGCCAGATGTTAAAAATAGAAGAGCATTACAAAAGGATAAACAGACGAGCCTTAACTACTTTGAAAGAAGAAATTAAGGAAACAGTAACCAATGCCTTCACAGAAGGATATATCTGTCAGAAAGAGATGGACTACCTCATTAATACCAACCCAGTGGTCCCTGCTCTCTACGGTGTCCCCAAGACACACAAAAATGCGACTGACCCTCCTCTAAGACCTATTGTAGCATCAATTAAATCCAGCACAGAACCCTTGTCCAAATACTTGGACACTTTTCTATGCCCACTAACCACCACCTATGAATCTTATATCAAAGACACAGGACATATGATTGGGGTTTTAGAACACACTCCTTTTAACAATGTCACACAGTTGCTTGTCACGTGTGACATTGAATCATTATATACAAACATACCCCAGGACCAAGCCATAGAGTCGGTGGCAGCGCTCCTGGCGAGGAGTCCGGGATCCAGGCCTGATGTGTTCATTTTGGAATGCTTAAGAATAGTCCTTCAAAACAACTATTTCGAATTTAAAGAAGATCTATACCATCAGATCAAAGGAGTAAGCATGGGGGCCTCCTGTGCCCCAAGTATTGCTAACATCTATATGGGAGAATTTGAACTCAAGAACATCTTTAATGAAATTGCCCCTTTTTTTGAAAATATTACAAGGTGGCATAGATATATTGATGATGTCTTCTTCATCTGGACAGGTTCAGAAGACACGCTGAAAGAATTTATCGAATGGCTAAACTTGGCTGATAAAAATTTAAAATTCACTTGCAATTACTCACCTGATAAGGTAGAGTTCCTGGACATCTGGATACAACATACTGAAGGAGAACTCACCGTCAATTTATACAGAAAACCGACGGCCAGAAATACCATCCTTGAACATGGAAGTTTCCATCCAGCTTGTCAAAAAGACTCCATCCCCGTCGGAGAGTTCCTTAGAATAAAAAGGAACTGCACTAACATGAAGGACTTTATGATACATGCTAGTAAGTTAACTGAACGTCGACTGCTACGAGGGTACCTGAAGAGATTGGTACGAAACTCTATGAAGAGGGCAAAATATTACAACAGAGACGCCCTACTCCACCCCACAGAAAAGCCTACGGACCAAAAACTAGTGTGCATCCTAAATCACTCAACCCTTAATAATAAGATCAGAAAAGTGATAAATAAGAACTGGAAAATCCTCAACATCAATGAACAGGAAGAGGAACTCAGCAGACCAATAATAGCCTTCAGACGTAACCAAAATCTAAGAGATAAATTGGTCCACAGCAGGTGGAAAAATAAAGAACCCACACGACAGCTCACCATGGATGGTAAACCTTCACCCAAAGGAAATCACAAATGCGGCAACTGCCATGCCTGTGACCAAATAATCCTAGGAGATACATGGACATATGGACAGAAAACAGGGAATCTGAAAGAAATGACCAATTGCAAGACATCAAACATAATCTACCTAATTATGTGCCCTTGTAACATAGGTTACATAGGTGAGACATCTAGAGAATTTCGGACGAGATTCTCGGAACATAAATTAGCGGTGAGAACAAGTAAATCCAATGCCCCTATGGTACCGCATTTTTCACAGTATGGACACACCGAAAAAGACATGCGATGGCAGATCCTGGAGCGCATCCATGTCACTCCGGGTAAAGAGACCACCCATATCAGGAAACAACGTGAAACGTATTGGATTTATCACTTGGACACTGTACGACATGGCCACAATGAAGAGATATTATGGATAGTGACCTAATGAACACTTGATATATCTGGCTCATATTCTTGACATCTCAAGCATATTACTAAAAGAATTGTAGCTATATAGCTTAAATATTAAACACTCTATTAGAGACACATTGTAAGGTTCACTTCAAATGAAACAGATATAAAGAACGTTGCAGTCATTTGAAACATTAGCTTTACTGTATTAACATATAATTTTAGAAACTCTTATTTTTTCAATATTGGAGATTCACGAAAACAACATGGACTCCCATCAGAATTACACCAACTGGTAACATATATCTTTATAGTTAGGAATGACACCTATATTCGAAATTGCAACAAGATAGCTCGTATCTGATACTTTGTTTCTATAATCGTCATGGTAAACACAACACTTGTCCTACTTCTACTTTTCCTATCCGTGCTAAAAAAACAGTAGTCCTACTTCCTTGTTTTCACTAAACTCGTTGGAACTTTCAATTTCACCTGCTCCTAATTAGCACTGACTCCGGGGAAAACTCGTATTTATTTCGGCGTTTGCTGCCCCAGCGTTTTGGAAATGGTGCACTAATGCAAGGAACCCCCTGTCACAGACCACGTCGTGCCCTACACGGTAAGGAGATATTAAAGAGAACGGAGCTCCTCTTAGATCCTGCCTGATAGTGCAGTATTAAGCGCGTCTCTCCGTGTAAGTAGCACACGTTTAATAGCAACACAGGCTCCGTCGCTGCTCGTGTAGAATCGAACTAGGGAATGCACTTTTTCCATCTCCCCAGGATAGGTCCAAACACTTTAATATAGCGCACTAACGTGTAACTCTCACACAATTTGCATTTATGCCGACAGATATTTTCTGGTGCACTTAACAGCAATATGCCCAGGTGCAGAAACCAAAACTAATTTAAAGACATGGAAATATGCCGTTTTGAAAGTCGTATAATAAGTGCTTTTTAGATGTCATAGAAATTTTGTTATCTATGCCTACTTTAAGGCATTGTTTGTCTTAAATCATTAATACAACGCATTTAGTGCGTAGACTAGATACGCTAGTTCTGAAACAAGACAAGATAGCCACATCTGAAAATATTCGAACTCGTATTACGTAAAATTAGTACTAGCACAGATAATTCCATTAGCACACGCGATATAGGTGTTTAAAGTAAACGTGCCAATCAGGCCTCAAAAACCGAAAGAATAGGTATCATATCTAACCCACACGTTGTGTAAAAATAAGCTGACCTCACAGTAATGCTTTTCAATCTATAACAAAATATTATGCTATTTCATTACATTTTTCAGATGGTGTAAAGATACTCTTTCAAACAACTGGTCCTCGAACAAGATTATAACTATGAGCAGGTAAATTCATAATCCAGTTTATAGTGATTTAATATGCCCACCATATGCTAATGTGGTCTGTAACACTAGCTATTACAATTCTTTTATGTAGTAATATGAGAAGAAGCCACAACAGAAAGCTCAGTCACTAAATAATACGCTCTACCTGGTTCCAACGTAACCCCTATGGCTAATGATAACATCGGCCAATTTCCACACTCAGGTAACCCCTCTAGAATTTTTGGCACTATTTTTCTTCGTCTGTCTAAGTTAAAAACAGAACTCTAATAAGTCCAACACTATTTTCAGATGTAACTATACCTGTGACAAAAGGTTTCCTTTTATAATCCACTTTATGGAAGGACTAGGATCTATTCGCATCAATAAAAATAGATAATATCTCATATCTATTACAATCCCAGCATTACCTAAGCAATACTTACTATTCTGATGTCTAAACCTCATATCTGTTTTTTTCCAGCACCATAATCATATTTAGTCTATCATTACTTAGACTTCACTGGGTGTTCCACTGCTCATCCCCACGAGCTCTGGCTTTCTGTCATCTCTCATTCCTTTACTCTGCAGGCTCTTTGTCTCTAGTAAATCTTTATGAGTTCTCATACTATAGCAGTTCAAATTTATGATGTTTGTACACAGATTGATCTAACAGACGATATGAATAGTAGGATGCTATATTATGAAAATGTTTAGCATAATAACTTTTGTTTGATACTAACTAACAAAGCAAAAATGTTTACAGATGTTTTTCTTATTTTTTCTCTTACTTTTCAGAAATTGAAGAAACTCCCCGTCTTTTTAACTTTTGTATATATGTGTTATCATAATTGTTAGTTTTTCTCCTTGGCCCTGAAGAAGGTGATTTAACTATATATCATCACCGAAACGTACGTAGGCCGTACACACTAAAGACCTGGACAATGTTTTACTGATTGGAAAACAATGTATAGATCGGCTTATGACTAAAGTGGTAGGACCCCAGTCCCTTACATCTACAGTGGTCCACCTCACACATCTTGGGTTAATCTTATACCAAGTCTTGTTTATTTGTTTATATTTGTTCTTTTAGAAAAAGTAGTGAATGTAGAGGTATGTAAGGTATGTATGAGAGAATGAATGATAATAGGATATGATATGTTGTTAGGGGTGTTTCGCTTTATCTGCACTTTATGAAATTCACAAAAAAATTGGCGTTGAAAGTTTGTCATTTATGATTATGTTTCTGCGTGACAAAATACACTGTATTTATTTATAAACAGTCAAACTGAAAAAACAAAAAAGATAAAAAGAAAAATAATAAAACAATGTTTTCAAAATAACTAAAGTCTTTTTTCTTCTTCTATAGCATCCAACTTTATAATCTCTTTGATAGATTCTTGTGACAAAGTAATATAGGTCTAATCAGAGGTACTCTCTTTGTTTAGTTTATTTCTTTCTCCCTCCTCTGGACCTTAACATATATTGGGAGAACTCTTCCTTTTATATAACTCACCTTTTTTTATCCATCATAATTCCAGCTGGAGATAGACAATATCCTAGAAACTCTATTGATTTTGTATTGCAAAAAGATGATTCTCTTACAGTTTGGCTAATACAGCTCTTACTTGTTGTACATGTTTGTTGTCATCTTTTGAGTAGATGAGTATGTCGTCTATATATACTATTACACAGACGTCAAGAAATTCATTCAATACTTAATTTATAAAGTATTGAAAGGCCGCAGGGGCATTACAAATTGTCTAAAATAACAAATGTCACTTACATTAGGATATCAAAAATACATACATTATATTAAAAAACACGAATATTAAAAGAATAGTATGTTAAAAAAACAAAAAATAATAAAACATTTAAAATTCACTTCAAATACATAGTTATAGGGTTGTTATATTTAGCAAATACAATTCCATGAACTGTAGAAATTCCCGAAAAAAAACAAAACGTTACAGGGATGATACACTTAGGATTCTAGCCAGTGCGATATAAAACCTTTCAAATAAAATAAATATATAAATAAAATTAATACATACTAATTCCACATTGTAAAGTATTGAGATACATTACATTTTCCCTCAAAACATGCACAAAACATGCACCAACCTTTGTGATTGGTCACAGAGATCATACACCCACTCCCAGGTTAGTAGATCAATTACCATTTCTTTGCACCTCTTTTAAACACTACATATTCTGACTTTGTTTATTTTTACTGCAAATCACACTATATCATATGCAGCCAACTTCTTCAATATTCCGATTCACTAACCAAGGGCATCTGGCCTCATCTTTTGTCAGGTAAGATTTAATCGACAAAGTGTTCTAGCTATTAAAGGGTCTTGTCATCTCAAGTACTATATCAAAAGAGATGGATTCTAATCCCTCAGGTGTTATGTCCTACAGTTGTACAGAAAGTGCCATGTGCAAACATCTGAGACTCGACTTGATAAATCTCTACACTGCATTAAAACAATCCAAATACTTTCATTCTGAAAAAGTTTTGTAAGCAAGTGCAATGTACAAAAAGTGCCATATATAACAACGTCAAACTTTACATTGAATATTGTATCTATTGCGCTAGATCTATCAAAGTCTCTCAATTGTAGACCAAAGTGTTGGATGTAATTGATCTCTAGATTCCAAACACTACTTCCAAGTCCCTCTACCACAGGAAAGCACTACACACGGAAAGTTGTATACAAAAGTGCCATGTGCAAACCTTTGATTCTATTAGTCTCTGCATTGCATAGGATGAATCCAAATCTTCCCACTCTAAACGTATGTATGTATGTGAAAATGCAGTGTGCAAAAAGTGCAGTAAATCAGTATTTAAGGCTTTACATCAATCAAATTATATATTTGGCTCTAAATATTTCACCAGGCATTTCAAATCTCTTTGTTCTAACCTGAAATGCTGGATTTAATCAATTTCTGTATTCCAAGGGATTAATCTCTTAAATCTTTACTCACCTGAAATCCAGGTTATTCAACTTGAGAGATGCGAGGATTATTCTCTATGCCTACAAAAACCTATGCTTGTCTAAACTGCACATGAATATTCAGTTTGGCTGCAATAGATCTCCAAGGGTAAGGGGAAAACGGTACAAAATAATAAAAGAAACAAAGAAACACTCTACTGTTGCAGCTTCTATAGTTGCAACTCTTCCTCTGCTTGGATTTCTGCTTATAGCTTCGGAAGATGTTACTCTTCAATGACTAGATGGCTATAAATATTATAGACAGTTATTAAGACAATGCTGATCTAGTTTTATACTCTTCTTATTGTTGCTTAATTTATATTCATACAGTAACCATTAAATACCTTTTATAGTATGACACTTTTCAAATATCACGTGGCTTTTCTTTTCACGAAGAACAACTTGAAAGTGTTATTCTTATTTATGTAATAATTATCTCAAATGAATCTTAACAATATTGTCCACAAGAGTATATTAAATGTTCACTCTTGTCCTTTTAAAAATGAGTCTTTTGTGCAATTAAAGTTTCTATAAAGTTCTTATTTCTTGCGGATACGTCTCTGAAGTTCAAAGAATCCGATTCCCTTCAATTCAGGAAACCGAAGATAAGTAAAGCTTTACTTTGCTCATTTTTTACAATACGGTGTCATTATTTTTTATGCACGCTTTACTTTTAACCATATGTTAAAATTGGAAAGATCTTACTTGTCTCTCTTTTTCTTATGTTGCAGGTCGGAAGATTTTGGGGACTGTACTGGAGCGAGGACGGAAGCTTCAAGGTGTTGGGAAGTTGCTGTAGAAACTAGAGACAACTTCGGAACTGGAAGAAGATCGTTACAGAGCTCTGCAGGAGGCCGCGCCGTCGAAGAAACCGGAGATTCTCAGGAGACGCGTTTGTGCTGGAAATCAGGTGAGGGAAGCAGCACTAACGAATGCAAGCACGTCTCGTTACTTATGCAGGTCTTTTATAGGCAGTGAGATGGGTGGGGATCGTCCGTTAGGGTGGGGTGCTTGGAATGTGCCAGGATGACTCAGCACTTGGGGTTTCTGCTTGCTGTTCATGCAAATATGCCAGGATGAACTCAGCGCTTGAGATTTAAACGTGGTGTTTAAACAAATGAACCTTTGAGATACAACACGTGCAAACTGCCTTTAGCCTGATCATACTTTTCCACAACTTTACAGAACACTTTTGTGAACAGTATTTGAAAGTTATAAGCGCGCCCTTGCAATAATAACAAGGAGGCATTGATTTTGACATAACCAATATATATATCAAAGAGTAAAATACATAATGGAGCTAGCAATTATTACAAAGTATGAGGTTGGGCTAGGTTAATTGTACAAACCCTTACAAAATCTAAGTTTTTCTGCTACAAGACAATAGAATATGTGGAAAGTACAACGTGCAGTAATATAGGACATCCCCTTGAACTATCTTCATGTTCACCAGGTCAATTCATGAGATTAAATGAGTTAAGTGTTCGGTATCCACATTCAAACCCCAGTGCACCTTCGTGCCCATCACGATGATCCACCTGGAAACCGATTTTTTAATGCCAACTCCTGGTCGCCCCCTCTAGGTGGTTTCGTGGTTTTCTGGAAACAAGAATAACTCATCTCCAATATATTGCAATCATGATTTCCCCAGATGTGCTTGACCATGGCATATGTGAAGTCTCTAATGGAGATTGCTCAAAGATGTTGTAAGATGCACAATTTGAGTTTGTTGACAGAGCTCACTGTATATTTCTAAGCCTGGGTGGTGAACTCCACTCCGTTTGCGGAGTTGTTCATACTCCGCGGAGTTCCGAAAACTCTGCTCCGTGTTGCCAAGCTTTTTTCCTCGCTTGCCATTGGTAAGTGGGCGAGTGCAAGTGCAGAAAATCCAACTCTAGACCACTTCCCTGTGAGTTTTCTCAATACATGCGGTTGAGGATGGTGGCTACTGCTCGTGTTGAGAAACCTTATGTTTGTGTTGAGGAAGCTCCCGATCGAGTAGAACTTCTACTTGAGCGGCACTAAGACGCAGCGCTCTCTTGCACTGTGCGTGATGCTGCTCTTAACAAACAATTGGCACTAAAAATTAGTGCTAACGATGCAAGACAGCCCACTCCGCCACTTGCGGAACTCCACGTAGCTTTGCAGAGTATTTTGTCACTTCGCGACGTTCCGCCCAGGCTTATATATTTCTTTCCACATGTGCACTCCAAAACATAAACTACATGAGTAGTTTCAAAAGTGATCCATTCTTTAATCACTTCAGTGTAAAGGATGTTCTATTCTGGCCATAAGATCAAGATTTGCATTTCAGACAATGCCAGAAACCCTTTGTTTCATGGATAGCCAAATTGGAGTCTCTGCACTACAACTATTCATGAAACCTCTTGGTAAAAGATCTAAGAGGGATGCTGTTTTTTTAAAAGTCCACCTGGAGGTGTTCTGGTAAAAATTGATTCTGGTCATCATCCATTTTCAGTAGTTTCCAATTCTATGTGATCGACTTCTGTACTTCATGATTAGAGGCATTGTAATCCATGATGTATCTGATGGTATAATCTAACTGTTTCTCTCCCCTTTGTTTTTGTTTTGGAATTAGAATTTCTGTCCTTCATTGTCAAGTTTTACACAGAGCATCATCTAGTACAGATGTAGGATACCCCCTTTGGATAAAACATTGATACAGGTCATCTGCTTGTTTGGCAAATTCTTTCTGTTCTGAGCAGTTGCGTCTTGCTCTTAGAAATTCACCTAATGGTATGCTCCATTTGAATGAACGTGCATGTCCACTATATACATGCAGTAAACTGTTCGTACTCATGGGTTTCCTATGTAACTTAGTGCAGATCTTCCAGTCTTGGCTATATACATTTACCTCCAAAAACATTATCTCAGAAGCATTGATCTTGTGGGTAAACTTGAGTTTCTGGGCATAGTCATTCAATGATTAGATAAAATTGATCAGATCTCCGTCACTCCCTTCCCAGATCATAAACAAACCATCACTAGATCATATTTATAACATCACATACTCGATTATTACAGCGTTCTGTTCTGTCCAGACGGTCTCTGCCAACTTAACAATGGGGTGGTGGGAAGCAAAGGTGGGTGCAAATGATGTGGCAATGGCAGTCCCTTTCTTTTGTAGATACCAATTCTTAACAAACAGGAAAACATTGTAGGTTAAACAAAATTCAAGCATTTCCATGAGCATTTCCAAATGTTCAAGCAGGCTGACAGAACTGGACCTAAGGAAGTATCTGCAGGCTTCCAAGCTATCAACATGTTCTATAGATGTGTACTGAGCAACCACATCTAATGTGGCCATCAAGTAGCCTCCTTTCCATGGGATGTCATTGATTCTATTTAAAATGATCCATTGAATCTCTAATGTACAAAGGTAGGGTATGCACATATGGAAACAAGAAAATATCAATGAACCTTGATGTTTGTTCCAGGAGAGAACCAATTGAACTGACTATCGGCCTGCCAGGCGGGTTTCAAAGATCTTTGTGCACTTTAAGCAAGATATAAATTGTTGGTCTGATGGGAAAATCGTTTTTTTGAAATAGGCATACTCCTCATTAACTATTAAGCACCTCTGATGCCAAATCCTTCAATTGTTTGTGGTATAGCTTCATAAGCTATTGGTACAATCATAGCTTAGTTTTTCATAGTTTTCATTGATCTGTCGCCTTGCTTCTTTGGTCCATTTCAACAATATTGCCACCTCTATAAGATGCCTTTATAATCAGGTTCTCATCTTGTAAGTCTTTTAATGCCACCCAATCTTCATTGGTCATGTCCGAATGATGGCGTTTTGATTTTCTTCTTTTCTGTCTGTACTTGATAGCTTATTAAGATCCTCAATCATTACGTCTTGAAAGATATCCTCCTTGTTGCCTGTTGGGGGCAGAATCTGGAGTGTACTCTACACTGACTGCTTTTACCTGCATTGATAGGGATTTCCATAAATTCACCAAATTTGATTTTAGATAACTCGTCCACAGATGGGAAAACCTCTGCTCCCTCCGACTCGGTTTCCAAATTAGCTAGTGCTTTAAGATGACCGAGGTCAGCATATGTAATTGGGGAAATGTGCTGTTGGTCGGAACGTTTATTTTCTTTTTTAAATGCAAAGTATTTTTTCATTTTCATTTTTCTTGAAAACTTGTACAGATCTATTCTCGATGTAGCTAGATCCAATGATGTTAGTGGGCAGAATGTTAAGCCCTTGTTCAATAAGTTTGTATGCTTCTTGTTAGGCTTCTTAGAAGAAAGGTTAGACTAAATTGTCTTCCATGGTGCCAAGTTCTTTTTGTCGCTTCCTTTTTGCCTCTTCATCTTCCCTTTTGACCTGCTTGTTCACTTTTGTTTGCTGCTCTCTTGTTTACCACTACTGTGCAGCTCCTTCTGTCTGCATTTGATAAAGTCGCAATCTGGGGATTCCCGGGGTAGGGGCCTCGTCCCCCGAATTTGCTTCTGAACTTTCAACGCTTGATGGTAGGTAATCTTACTCCAATATTTTTTCCATGGTTTACAGGTTATACATATATTATTAAACAATGTATATATAATCCCATTCTCTTGATTAGTGATAACATACAGATTTTAGAACATTTATTTTCTGTGTATTATACAGTTAGTTTGATAATTGCATGAGATGGTGTCCTAATTATAGGTAAAGACATAGTATAGTGTTTCGTATTGTTGGGGAATATTGGATGATAGATACTCAGTGTTCCTGCTTTGTGTTTCAGATCTTCTTCCCTGCAGTACCCCACAAAACCCTATGGTCACACTGGTATTTTAGTGTATTGCTTGCAAAATTGGTGCTGCTGGAAGGTGGACTGTGGGGGTCCTGTTGCTGGGGACCAGGGCTGTGACAGATTCACTGATTATTACAGTCATCTGCTTCAGTTTTGAAAAATGTTGTTTTCAACTAAGCTTTAAAATGTACAAGTTAAAACTTTTCTAAAACTTTCCAATGGGAGAGTGGCCTACCTTCGATGTCCAGTCTGTCTGTACATTTTCCCTATTAACGTATAGTGTCACTGTGTTTTCAATTAACTGTATGCCACACACATTCCTAAAATTTTCTTTGGTGCAACCGCGACAGAAAGCCCCTACTTACACTTAAACCCAAAACGGCTGTGGGCAATGTTCCTGGATAAGTATATGTTTAATTCAATGTTATGCACTAATTCTCTTCAAAATTCCTTGTGTGAGAACCGGCATACATTATGCAATTTGTAATTAATGTTACTGGCTTAATATAGGATTTTATAACCCACAAAAAGAGAAGGATTGAAAAAACACTACCTTGTTGCTCTGTCCAAAGGGAACTGCAACACAGAGCATTGAGAGAAAATAAGGGGATAGAATGGAAAATGCATAGATTTTTAAATACCGCCCTAACCCACTAGTTAGTGACATGCTTCATCATAGGGCCACTTCGACGCCCAGATGCAGACCAACACACTGGACGGAGCGATGTTTTTTTTTGTGAGGTGAAGAAATAGAGAAGGAAAAGTTTCCCTCATGAAGGATCACTGGTGCAGAAAAAGGTGTGCTAAACTGCCTCAGGAGGTTCAGCCTGAATTTCTTTATTATTGGACCACCTTGGCAGGGTTAAAAAAACAAAAGGAGGGGTATATTAGAGGAGCTACTACTCCTTAGCCCCTCTAAATGTACCAACATGTTTTGGCCAAATCTAAATGATCATCTGGGCCACTGACCTTCTTCAGGGAAAATATCTCTCACAAAATTTGGTCTATCTCACTATGGGATCAATTGTTACTAAGTGGTTCAGTCAACCTTACTTGTTTCTCCGTAACACATTCATCTTTAATATCTGTGAAAATAAAATGAAAATTGTGAGTAAAACCCATCTCCCCCTTTTTTTTTTACAGATAAATACAAATTGATTTGTAGGGGACATTATTAAATTATTCTCCCAACCGGACGTGTTGCTATAAAAGATGTAATAAAACCTTAATAAAAAAACAATATGCACCGACACCATGTGAGGCTAGGGACTAGGCAATCATAAGCGCACTAGTGATTAAGACACCAAAACTTTCAGAGTGAGGATATCCCTAGAGTATCTTACTCGAGTATTATGATTGAATCTAACCCAGGACTTTCATGGGGACACCACCCTGTAGTCACACACTGCGGAATAGAAAATGTACTAAACCTGAAACTTATATCCCAGTGGTGTCTTATCAGGTATTCTTCTACAGAATTTTTGTGGTGGACATAGTTTTTTGCTATGTCTTTTACTAATAAGGAAGGCATTCTATGAAATGGATATACTAAATAAAGAGGACTCAAAAAAGCCCGTTGTTGACCTGCTTCAAAACCTTCCTGTATTGGTGAATTATTCGCACTGTCGGTTTGTTTTTAGTAACCCCGGGCATAGTGAGTGTAGCGGGGGCTATACGGAGGGCCAAGGAGTTGAGAACAAACTCTGTGTAATTCTGTGGAGCGCTGCTATGCCACCCGCCTCCCACCCACCCTATTAACAATTGCTTACAACTTTAATAAAACAACTTTAGAGTAAATAAAAACCACTTACCTTGGATGCAGCGTCCCCGGACTGCCCTCCTCCGCATCGTGTTCTCTGGAAAAACTGCCCAAGCGCGTGCTCCTGTGCATGTGCATTTCTCGTGAGATAGTCTTTCTATCTCCCTTTGTTCTAGGCTTCTGAAAAAAGTGCCATGCACTCTCTCCTTTTGTTACTCAATATCAAACCCCCAATGCGGTCCCAGTCCGTACCCCATTACAATGTATTCTTATATGGGAGGGTGTTGGTACTCATTCTCCTAATAGTTTCCGGATACTGGTATTGAGGTGGATGGGGTGGTGAAATATGCTCTCATGACCCCTTCCTCTGTTTTCAATTACTCGTCTCATTCAGGTTGCTCGTACACAAGTTCCGAACTCCATCTCCTTTACACTTTCTTTAGTCCTCCTCCATAAAATACATGGATGAATCATTAAAGTAATGCCACCCTCTCCTCTGTTATGGAAGTAGTGTGCCTGGGAATTTACTCAATTGGCCGCTTACATTGTGAGTATTCGACCTGCACCGAGTCTGCGCTATGATCGACCACGGTTGCCCCGCTTACTTCGTCAAGGGTCGTGTTTCCAAAAAAACCTCCATGTTCTCAGTCGCTCTAGGCATCTTTGCCGTTTTCCCGTAAATTCTGATCCTACCGGAGGCAGATTTTACTTCCTGTTCCTGACTATGTCATCCGTAACATTGTTGTGGGCCAAAGGGCAGAGGCCATCTTTTTTTTTCATGTGAACTCAAATCCTCTAGCAAGACAGAGTCCTAGTCTATATTACAGTTCAAGGGACCATTTTTTATTTATATTCCTTGTATCATGTGCAGATACAGAGTCCTTAAATTGGTAACTAAGATGATACGTCAGTGGTCTACTTGAGGATATTGAACAATGATAGCTGTGGACGATGTAAAACAGAGGACTCTTTGTAGGTATGAACACCATAGAGATTCTCATGTACCCTTAGGGTTCTAGGTGTCAGTCTCCCTGTTATTTGGACGTCTAGATACCAGTGGAAATGACCCTCAGTCCTTCAGATGACTCATGGTTATATCATGCCCCATGTTTTTTTGTACAATTATTCCAGGGCATTATGCTGTGTTATTCAGTTGGTTCCAGGGGATAGAGTCATACATCCCCAGTATACTGGTCTTTAACCTGTGCACCCACCTTTGTTCCCTGGTGAAGAGTAGGCTGGTAATGTGACATCCCTTAGTGTTGGTGGGAGATATGGCTTGTCAATTACTGTTCACTTGAAATCGTTTTTAGTATGTCTTATCCCCATATAGTGACATGTTTGTCCTTCCACACCTAATGGTACTCATATGTTCCAGTATACGGATCTTCACTTTACGGGTGGTCATACCCATATACTGGAGTTCAGAGGGGCACTTAATAAGGTAAATCACATTTTCTGTATTGCAGGTAGTGTGGTTCCTAAGTTCTCATGGTTAGGATAGTCCTACATCCACTTTTTTACCATTAATTGTCAGCGGACAAGCTTTACACTGCCCACAAGCATAGTGTCCAGTAATAGGCGCTAGGTCCCATGGTGTATTTGCCAGTTTCCCCATAGGTTTATGTGTCCTAGGTCTCTTATGTACCACCAAATCTCTTATGCTCCCACTTTTCTTAAAGGAGAACAATGGGCTTTCAAGGTTCATTCCATTAGAATTCAGGATCCGTTAATTTTTCATAATGATCTTCCTTACATGATTTGAGGCTGTGATGAATGTCGTGACACAGATGCTCCTCTCTTTCTGTTCTCTTGGGGGCATCTCTGTTATTGGTAGCCCGCTTCATTGATTGTTTTATCACTTGTCTGGGTAGTCCTGTAATTTTTGGCTCAACAGTTCTGCTGCCATCTTATAATCGCTCAGGGCCGAGTAATTCCTACACAAGCGCAGAAACTGCCCGTATGGCAAATTTTCTTTCAAGAATTCAGGATGGAAGCTTTTGAAGGAAAGCAGGTTGTTCCCCTCAGTCGGTTTATGGTAGGCGCTACTCACCAAATTTCCATTCTCAGCTTGATGTTAAGATCTAGGAAGGGGAAGCAGTCAGCAGTCATCGTCGAGGTAAACAACAAATATGGATTTCTATCATTGAGCCATGTCAAGAATTCATCAGCTGAGGCCCTGTCTCCCTTCCAAATCACAATCACATCATTGATGTATCTCCTCCAGATTCTTATATGGTTAAATAATGGGTTCTCCTGTGTGCAGTTGTTCTCTCCCTCGAAAAAAGACTTATATAGGCATGCCAAACTACGGGCAAAGGAACTCCCCATGTATGTACCATGTGCCTGCAGTTAACACCTTGGCTGCTATGGGTTTTCCCCCTGGGTGCTGCGATTCCATAAATCCCACTTTTCATGACAAAGCCAGCTCGTCATAAGCACAGGGCAGGTAAAGCCCATGACGAGCTGGCTTTGTCATCAGCACTGAAGGGGTTAAAAAGAATCATGGTACTGAAAGTAGTTCTTATTGAGAGCTATTTCTGCAAAGAGGATTCTAGAGGATATTCTCCACGACATCGAGTTTTCCTCTGGGGTATGTTCGTGTATAACAACGTGCTAGAGTCCGATCAGGATTTCATCATCTGGATCAAATTGAATATCCTTGATTAAATTCAGTACTTCTCTAGTATCCTTCAAGTATGCTGGATTTCTCTGGACAATAGGGCAAAGGAAGTAATTGCAAAATTGTGATAGGGGTTCCAGCACAGATTCTATTCCTGAAACAATGGGGCGTCCTGGCAGGGGTCTAGGGGGCTTGTGTACTTTTGGCAAAGTGTAAAAGTATGGGACCTTCGGTGTCTGTTTGCAATGCTGCCTCTTTTTTGAAGATCCATCTGTTTGAGATGGCCTCTTCTATATGGATGCTGATTTCTTTTATCAGGTCTTCTGTGGGATGACTCTCAAGAGTTACATAATTCCTCCTCTCATTCAAAAGGCGTAGGCATTCTGTATTGTAAGCCTGCTTCCAGTGAATGACAATGGCCCCACCTTTATCAGCAAGTTTCATTACTATTCGAGCGTCATCTCTCAGTTTCTCTAATGCTTTCTTTTCAGAAGTTGTCAGGTTGCAAAAGTTCATATTCGTGTTAATTTTTTCTGATTCATAAATGTCCCTCAATACTGCTTTTTCAAAGACCTCAACTTCCAGTGGTAACTGGCCCAGTGCCAGAATAAAAGTAAACCTCGCCCTAAATCTCATGTCCCCCTCTTCCATCATTACTTCTTCCTTCCTTCAGAGTATACTTTTAGATGTATGTTCCTGAAAAAACAGGCAACTCACATTTAAGTTTGAATTCACCAACATTGTTGGTGGGAACAAAACCTAAGTCCTTCGTCAAAACTGTTTCTTGATCCCTGGTAATGGCTACCTCGCTAAGATTCATGATGAGATCTAGTCTCTGCTGCTCCCTGGCTCTGACTCCCGGGACATACTCTGGGTCACTCTTTGACTGACATCGTCTCACTGGACCCTCTTCTGTATGCCTCGCCCTCTTACCCTGCCTCTCCCTAAAAAATATTGCTGATTAGGGTAATATTGTAAGGGTTGCATTGGTGGGTACATGGGGGCCAGCCAAAGTCCATACCCTGGTGGCCTCAGCGAAAAGAATGTATTGGTCCCCTGAAAATACCTCTCCCTCTGAATCTGGGTCTGTAATCATTGTTTCTAGACTGTCTTCCTGAGCTAGATGTCTCAGTGTCACGTCTATTAGGTGCATTTCTCTTCGTATTCGCACTTTCCTTCTGTTTGACGTAATCATCACTACCATAGGGGTAAACTTTTTCCTGGAAAATTTCTTTAGATCCTTCTGGAGCTTACTGACTTTAGAATTAACTAGGTAGTCCTTGTAATCATGGACTACCCTGTTATTTTCTTCTAGTTTATTTTTGAAGACAGTCAATTATATTTGCCTCTGCAAGTTGTTCTCTCTAGTCTGGATATATACTAGCAGGGCATCTGAGATCTTTTTGGTGTTGTTAATGATAATAACCAGCCAGTCGATGGTACATCTCCAGGCAATCAATGACAAGTCTTTCCTGAAGAAAGCATCCTCCAGGAAAATCAATGGCTCATTAATTACCAAACGTCCTCGGGCCGCATTTGCTCTCACGTATTCAATTAAGATTGCCCCATGCAGAGGCGTCACTAGGGTTGGTGTCACCCAGTGCAGTAACAGTGTCACCCCCTCACGACTTACTCCATGGACCTGTGGATCCGCTCTGCATGAGACCTTCGATGCCAGTCGACTTACTGGCTGATGCCACTGAGGTGGGATCAGCGCACCTCCCCTCTGCTCAGCTGCGCATCAGCCACGTCACCAGGCCGAGGCTTTCACCATTTCCAGGTCGGTTCAGCCTGCACCTGATGTCTGCGTGTGAGGAAACCACCACGTTTCGCCTTGTTGTTTCAGATGGGGGTCGCAGAGGGACCAGGAAGACAGGACTCAGGCTGCAGGGAAAGGTTTGGTGACTGCCTCTTCAGGACAGCCCTCAATTAGCATTTCTGAAGACAAACACCCATTTTTACAAGTCCAGCTTCAATACCATCAGAGGTCCGTCAGAGGCTCCAATGAAGCATGTAATGAATGTGCGCGCTGATTGTAGGTCTCAGTGCAGAGGGAAACTACCTTCACCCCTCTCAGGTGCGCAGTTTAGAGGGAACTGTGGTGCCCACCTGTCTTATTTCTCTCTGTGTGCTGAACACAACTCTGTTCTTCTCAGGCGACTCTGTCGCTCAGGTGCACACGCAGGGCTGCAATCTTCACAAGCTCGTGGCCCATGCACTGTAGGTCACGCAGGCGTCAATGGTGCGTGACACGCAGGCATCAATGGTGCATGACCCCTTCCGGTCACACTGGGCCAGTACAACACGCCACCCAAATGTTAAAACGGTCTACTCTAAAGACGCCTTGGTGTTCTGTTTTGCATTTTGGTGTCACGGTGTCACCTCATGTGATGGTGTCACCCATTGCGGTCCGCATCCCCCGCACTCCCTTAGCGACGCCACTGGCCCATATAAAGTTGTTTTTACCTGGATTTTCTTAAGCTCTGTGAGAGTGTCCCATCGCTTCTCCTGTGTGAGTGCTTGTGTTAGTGTGGACTTCGCCCAATAGGGAGGGCCCTGCTAAAATAGATGCTACATAAGAGAGGCCCAGTTCTTCCATCATTTCAATGAAGTCTATAGAAGCCTTAAACTAAGATAGTTTTTGTATCTGGCCACAGGAAAATTCCCTAACCAGTCTTTACCGCTCAGCAGCTGTTCTACCATCACAAAAGGAGAGACTAGGGAGTGAGCCTTCTCTAACTCCCCTCTTAAGTATACTATAAACCACAAAAAAAGAAGGACTGAAAAACAGAACAAAGAAACACTACGTTGCATCTCTGTCCAGGAAACTGCAACACAGAGATTTGAGAGAAAATAAGGGGCTCTGGCGGGGCGGACTCTGCGCAGGTCAAATACTCACCATGTAAACAGCCAATTGAGTGAATCCCAGGCACACTACTTCAATAAGAGAGGGTGGCATTACTTTAATGATTCATCTATGTATTTTATGGAGGAGCGACTAAAGAAAGTATAAAGGGGATGGAGCTCGTAACTTGTGTACGAGCGACCTGAGTAAGACGAGTAATTGAAAACAGGGAAAGGGGGCACAATAGTATTTCACCTCCCCATCCACCTCGATACTAGTATCAGGAAACTAGCAGTATCAGAAAACTATTAGGGGAATCAGTACCAACACCCTCCTGTATAAGAAAACACTGTACTGAGGTACGTACTGGGACCGCTTTGTGGGTTTGATATGGAGTAACAAAAGGAGAATGTGCACAGCGCTTTTTTCAGAAGCCTAGAACAAAGGGAGATAGAAAGTCTTTCTCCATCACAATTTTGCCTCAGTTGTGTGAACATATGTAGATACTAAAAACACACAACAGTATGATTAATTCACCAATACAGGAAGGTTTTGAAGCACGCCAACAAAGGTCTTTTTTTAGTCCTCTTTATTTGGTATATCCATTTCATACACTGCCTTCATTATTAGTAAAAGACATAGCAAAAAACGATGTCAACTACACAGATGCTGTAGAAGAATACCAGTTCAGACACCGCTGGATATAAGTTTCTAGTTTAGTAAATTTTCTATTCTGCAGTATGTGACAACAGGGTGGTGTCCCCACATAGGTCCCAGGTTAGGAGATTACATCAGGAACCTCGGGTAAGATACTCTAGGGGTATCCTCACTGTGAAAGTTTCTGTGTCTTAATCACTAGTGTGCTTATGATTGACTAGTCCCTAGCCTCACATGGTGTTGGGTCCATATTGTGTTTTTATAATGATTTTATTACATCTTTTATGCCAACACGTTGGGTTGGGAGAATAGTGTAATAATGTCCACTACAAATCAATTTGGGTTTATATGTTAAAAAAAGGGGGGGGGGGTTTACTCACGATTGTCATTTCTTTTTCACAGATAGTAATGATGAATATGTTACGGAGAAACAAGTAAGGTTGACTGAACCACTTAGTAACAATTGATCACATAGTGAGTTAGAGCAAATGTTTTCTAGGGATCATTACCCTGAAGAAGGCCAGTGAACCAGCAGGGCATTTAGATTCGCCCGAAACATGTTGGTACATTTAGAGGGGGGAAGGAGTACTAGCTGCTCCAATATACCCCTCCTTTTACTTTTTTAACCATGCCAAGGTGGTCCAATAATAAAGGAATTCACGCATAACCTCCTGAGGCAGTTTTAGCACCCTTTTTTTCTGCACCAGTGATCCATCATGAAGGAAACGTTTCCTTCTCTCTTTCTTCACCTCACAAACAGAACAGCGCTTATAGTATACTTGTATGGGGAGGTAGAGAAGGCTCACTCCCCAGTCTTTCCTTTTGTGATAGTTGTTAATATAGGATACTGCCCTACGTGAAGCATGGCTGTCACCAATTTTCAGGACCTTGGGTACCAGAAGTGCAGTATTGCACTGAGAATGTTACGTAACAATACCCTGCCGCACATTGCAATAGTGGCAGCCAAGTGTTTGAGCTGGATGTGGGTAATTAGATCACACACTCTTTCTGTAACTAGACAAACAAATGGCTTTTTAAAATAAAAATGTATAAGTATTAACTTTGACCACGTTTATTGTACTACTTTTAATGTTTTATTGACTACTTTATAACAAATGTATTTTACAAGAACTGACTGTTTTAACTGTGACTTAGCTTTTATGACATGATGCGTAGAAGAAAGCTTTTTGGATTGAATATAGGATTTCCCACAATTCAATTCAGAATTGCATCCCAGCTAAAATCCAAAAAGTGTTTTATGAAAAGTCACTTATTTCAATTGGTAGATGCGGGAAACCTTTTAGTTCTGTCACAGTTTTTAATTTTCGCCCTAGAAGCATTATGGTTTAGGTTGATTCATTTTTAATTTTTAATAAAAGTTACTGGGTTAGTGATAACTAACACTTTTAAACATTGGTGAATGCAACATTTAACTCATTCAGTAACTGTGCAATCATGTGCTATATATTGCATTGATAAAGAAACACAAACAACGTTACATTTATAAAAACTACCAACCTGGTTGAACTAAAGCACTAACATGGTTTGAAAAGTCAAGATGACCGTACATGGACCTCCTCCTGTTTTGAACTTTTTAAATGTTATCTGCCTTTATTTCAAAAGCAGTCCATTCATGCCAGGCCTCGCAAACTGAGTTTGGTGCCAGCAGGGTCTTTGACCTGTGAGTGCATGTCTGGTTCCCATCCTACACAGGTTATGTCAGCTTGCCTTGTTACCATGCTGCCCAGTTTGCAGAATTCTGCTTTTAGCACTCAGTACACTGTAGACTTCTGTAACAAATGTTCATATAACTACAGTGGACCGTAGATTATTTGCTTCAGCTGTTGCTGTCCAGACCTCAGACACATTTTCTGTTTAAAATATCTTGGGACTGGATAAGTATACATTAAAATGACCATTATGTACCAATTCTCTGCAAACATCCTTTGGGAGAACCCACATACTTCCTGAAAAGCTGCATTCATATCTTATGGAGCTTTTATCAATGCTAATGGCGTCATCTAGGATTGTTTGTTGTAGTTCTGTATTCACATTTCTGACCAGCACATGCCGGCTAATCAATCTAATGTAGATGATCTTAGATTCCAGCAGAACTTGACGATTGCTCCACTCCTTATTGGGCCTTGATGAAACAGACACACTTCAGTGTAACCTGAATTTGAGAAGTATGTTGCAGGAGGGAAAATATTAGTTTGAAGAGTGTAGATGTGAGCACGTTTAGTCGAACTTTTGTTGCTCCCTTTCAACAATTCAGAGCCATAGAGGATTGCTGGTAGAAATTGTGCACCAATGACCTGGATTAGCTAGTGATGAGATGTACAGACTAGCTTTTTTTGGAGCAGTTTGAATGCAAACTGAAAATTGTATGTGACAGCTTTTTTGGACTAAAGTTTCCTAGAGTACATAAATATTTAAAAATGCTTCGCTGGAAGCTAATACGATGCTGAACCCATCACAATCAGCTTTCCCAGCTTTACAAAGCGCGGAGATTGCCTTAGTAGCAGTCACCAATCACATACACTTAGCGCTCAACTCTGACATACCATCTATGCTTGTGCTGCTGAACTTCTCCCCCGATTTTGACACTGTGTCCCAGTCCAGGTTACTCCAAAAACGTCACGAATTTGGCATCTATGGGACATCCCTACTATGGTTTTCCTACTTTCTAAAAAACATAAAACCCAAACCATCTCTCTGGGCTCTTTCAAATCTCACACTATTTCAAGTGACACGGCGTGCCTCAGGGCTCCTGTTTAAGCCCCACACTCTTCTATGTCACCCCCTTGCCAAAACTGTCAAACCTTTTGGCTTTGAAATTCTCTCCTAGTTCAATGATATGCAATTGGTCATTACATTTGGCAAAGTTCTAGACAAAGAAAACAACGTTTTGCAACAGGCATGAATGCAATAGCAGCCTGGCAGTCTACCAACTGACTTTAATCTATACTACTATTATAAAGCGAGAACTGGGAACCTTTGAGGCGGGTAAACTCCAGAAGTACACCACCAATCACAACACACAATACAGCGTTGGAAAGGGGAGGTCCAGGAGATGGACATAGGCTATACATTTGTACAACATATACATTACAAAGGGCAAAGAACATTCGGGCTAAAGTAGTTCCTTGTGGGCGTTGTTCTGCTGTTAGGGAGTAGCATGGGCGTGTCAAACTAATGTGGGCGGTAACATTGACAGAGGGGCATGTCCCAAAATGCATCACACTTCAGGCGCTTACACCTTCAACCACACAGAAAACACAGCCCCTTCACAAAACACAGCGACTTCATTAAGAATCACTGGAGACATAAACACAGTTTTGTACACAGCGAATTAAAACACAAACCGGCTGACAATGGTGACAAAAACAGCGTTTTGGGAATGTTACTGAGGACCGTGCCAATACATTGTGATAGGGGCATGCCTAAACCAAAAAGAAGTCTCACACTTCAACATAATTCAAAGGTTCTCGCAGGGGCCTGGAAAAAGGCGTACTCGGAGGCCTCGCTGTAATTGCTCCGCAAAGACAGACAGACTTGCACAATTTGCACTACATCAAAGGTTCAACAAGGGGGCTTGCAGTCAAAGCAAAACATGCCGATTTAAATAAGGGTCCTTACACTTGAAGAAACATCTGTCTTCTGTGATCTTTCACGGACCTTTGCCTAATACCACTGTTCTGTAAAAACAACAATAACAATAGCTTCTCAAAACAGACAACACAAAAACAATCGTTTTTTTTCTTTACTGTCCATTAATTGATGATTTTGTATGTATGATGGTTGGTAAGAGAATGAAAGAATTGATGGATGGATGAGCGCAATGATGAAAGAACTGCTGTGCGACCGAGTGCACGGAGGGATGATTTGACTGAATTGATTGATGAGTGAGTAATGAATGAGTATGAATGCATAAATGCACACAGTGAGAATGACCACATAGATGGCTGTGGGAAGTAGGGTAATGGTTGCTTTGGTCCCTTTGCTGGCAGGAGGCAACTCTTTCCTGCCAATGTACTAATTCATCTCTTCATTTATACATGGTATCACTTATGCATCAATTCATCAACCCTTTCACTGATTACTTTATTCATCCACTCTCCGATTCACACAACTTCACATACAAAAACATCACAAATCAAGGCACTTTCTTTAAACAAACAATGACAAAGCCAGCGGGTCTGGTTTTGGCATGCATGCAGTACTTTTTTTTAAATTCTTTTGCCAACATATACAATATGCAAGACAATTTAGCAAATCTTAAAAAGTAAGAAATTGCACAGCAGCTCAAGCACACCTGCCCTGGCACTGAAGTGCACTCCTTTTCAGGCAGCTGTGCACATGTGGTCAGGAAAAATACTGTCACTCAATCAATCAATCATTCATTTGTAAAGCGCGCTACATACCCGTGAGGGTCTCAAGGCGCTGGCGGGGGGGGGGCTTTTACTGATCGAAAAGCCAGGTCTTGCTGAAGGCCAGCAGGTAGACAATGCAGTGACCAACTTACTCAGCAGCAGCAGCAGCAGCGGACACACAGGTGGCGATGTGCGCCGGGGGAGCGACCTACCGGGTGGGTCAAGGGTCGCTCAGAGTGTAGAAGAGCCGGTGATGGGTGAAGGAGGCTGACACATTGACCTGCGCTGTATGCTGTGGTGGGAGGAAGCAAACTGTGAATGACACTTGAAGTGATTTATGGTTGAAGCAAGGTAACCAGAAGCCCTCCTTATGTATGTTGTATATTATGATTTTTGGGAAAAGACAAGGTTGGCATGTCAGTTAAAGCTGTCTCAAGGGCAGACCTAAAAAGCTCAGCTTTAACTATCCATAACGAGGTATTTTGGAACATGACAGATTGACATTTTCTGTTAAAAAAGCTCTTAGCCTCCTGGTCCCAGATGGTCATGTCCTGGTTCGGGTTTGGATAGCGGTCAGACCACACATCGCACTTGAGCAGTAGGAAGCATTGTCAATGCCTCACAATGCATAGGATCTCACAGCGGCTCTACATAGGGGTAGCAAGCGCTATGCAAATGCTATAATACAATACAGTACTCCTTGACACAAACAGATCCGGCGAGTCGATACACCTCTGCTCCATAGTCAACCACTGGCACCAGTTGACTTTGAACAAAGGGCCTTCATAGCTCTCAACCACCCCCTAGCCTGACAGGGATGTATGACGTTACAGCGCATACTTTTACAACGCATACCTTTACAACGCCTTTTTTACAACGCAACATCCATTACAACACATTCCATTTCAACAAATATTTAAAAACTACCTTTACAACGCATTCCATTACAACGCATACTACCTTTACAATGCATACCATTACAACGCATACCATTACATTGTATGTATGGTAAGTATTGGATAGTGTAGGGGTAAAAATTACTATTCTAACTCCAGGGGGTGCAACAGTAGGGTAAGTGTTGGATAGTGTAAGGTTACTATGTGTTGTAATGGTATGCGTTGTAATGGTATGCGTTTTAATGACTGTGTTGTAATGACATGAGTTGTAATTGTATGCGTTGTATTGTCATGTGTAATAATGGTTAGGTTGTAATGACATGCGTTGTAAGGGATGTTGCGTTGTAAGGGATGTTGCGTTGTAATGGTAGTGCATTGTAAAAGTTGCATTGTAAAGGTTGTTTCCCGCCTGACAGTGCTATCCAATCAATGTAACTTCTTGAGCCGCTATGCATGCTGGGAGTCGTGCTTTTGCCATTGTAACAATGGCCCTACAAGTCACAGGATGCCAAGAGCTGAACATCCAAGACAGGCTAAAGGTCACCCACCTTGGCAGGTGGCCAGTTAAGTCCTGCGGACAACTATGTTGTAGAATTGATTGGTGTTTTTACTTTGAGGATTGCTTAAATTAAACAACAAATATCTGAACACTGAAAGTGAGTGCTGTCAGCAGCACAAACACAGATTCCCATTAAGCCAGTTATGTGCTGCCATAAAATAACATTAATTACACTCACTACTTTTAAAGGCATACATAGGGGCACACAGTACAAACAATACCACCACAAATTTAACTTACCTTTCAACATCTATACTACTATCTATATCTATATCTATATCTATACCACTATTATAACGAGAGAACTGTGTCCTTTGAGCCAGGTAAACTTAACAACTACACCACCAATCCAAACACCCAATACATCTTTGAAAACGTCAGGACAAGCAGATGGACATAGGCTATATAAAAAAAATATATATATATATACGTTGTTTAGAAAATTTACGATAAAAAAAAGTAGTCCCTTGGAAGTAGCGCCGGCCGCGACGTGCGTGCTGATATCAGGAGCGAGGGGAGGAGCGGCGTACAGGAGCGTGAGGAGGAGCGGCGGACATGAGCGCGGGAGGAGCGGCGGACAGGCGGGGAGGAGCGGTGAGGAGCGGCGGACAGGCGGGGAGGAGCGGTGAGGAGCGGCGAGGAGCGGTGAACTCAGGAGCACGGGGAGAAGCGGCGGCTAAGGTAGTTGAAGCAGCCTTTTGCTCCCGGACAACATCGGGACGGGCTGCTAGTAGATATATATATATATATATATATATATATATATATATATATACCCACACATTATATATATATATATTCACAAAAAACAAAGGTTACAGGGATGTTATAGTTAGCTATAGTTAGGAATTAGAATTAAAAAAAAAAGAGAAATTGACTAAAATCAAAGGCTGCAGGGATGTTATAGTTCAATTTATAAAACTTCAGAAGTTATAGTTACCTGACAGACTAAAACTTACACCCCGCAATGCACTTCTTAGGACCTCATATATTACATCACTCATGAAATGGTAAGTGATATCACTGATAACATCTCAAATGACATCACTAATTGCATCATCCAGTGAGCGTAGGAGTTTCATAAATGTTTATGACACTGAAAGATATATAATAAGCTACTGCATAAGTTACATTACTATTTGGTCTCTACTACTAATGAGTGATAATATTTCTAACCTATGTCATCTGAATGGTTGTTTCACGGTCTGTATCAGTATATGAGTCGGTGTCTGAGTTTCTGTATGGGAATGTGAGTGGCTTTATGGATCTGTCAGTGGGTATGTAAGTGGCTGTATGGGTATATGAATGGGTTTACAGGTGGTATTCTTGGTGTGTGAGTGGCTGTTTGAGTGGTTGTATGGATGCGTGAGTGAGCATGTATAAGATTTTACGTGTGAGTGCTTGGGTGGGTATGTGAGTGGTTGTATAGGTGTGTCAGTGAATGTGTGTCTGAGTAGCTCTGTGGCTCTGTGAGTGCTGTGTGGGTGTGAGAGTGGGTGTATTGGTCTGTATGTGGGTGTGTGACTGGTTGTATTGGTATGTGACTGGTTCTATGGATCTGTGAGTGTGAGCAGTTGTGTGAGTGGTTATATGGGTGTGTGAGCAGTTGTGCAGTAGTTGAGTAGTTGTATGGGTCTTTACGTGGGTGTTTGAGTGGTTGTATGGGTCTTTAGGTGGGTGTTTTAGTGGGTGTATTGATGTTTGAGTGTGTGGGTGGTAATGGTTCTGTGGATGATATCAGTGATGTCATTTGAGATGTCATGAATGTCATCAGTGATGTCACTGACCATGTCATGAATGATGTAATATGTGAGGTCATAAGCAGTGCATTGCTGGGTGCAAGTTGTTAGCTCAGGTGACTATAAATGCTGAATTTCTTTGGTTTTATGTGTGTAAAATCTGAACGTAACTAGAATGTCCCTGAAACCTTTGTTTTTTAGTGAATTTCGAAGGTTTTAAAAACAAATCTATTTCCTAACAGTAACGTCCCTCTAATCTTTTGCTTTTAAGTTAATGTTTACGTTTTTAAAAGCTAGCTCCTAACATAAAATGTCCCTGTAGCACCTTCTGCCCCATGTACTGAGTACCGCCAGCAACCTGCTTACCTTCCATCCCATGCCCGATTGTCAGTCCCTATTCTTAGGGTATCCAAGCCTGTGTGTAGCACTGTTGATCATTTTTAGTGAAGTCACTGAACTCATTGAGCCTACTGCCCGCAGATATGGTGAACTTGTATGTTGTATACTGGAGTGAGTTATACCTTAATGAGTACAGAATTGCTATTTGCCAGTCTCGAGGCCCCCTTGAAGGGAACTGGCAGTATCTACTTGGATATCGAGAGGTTGAGTAGAAATATGTGGGCTGTTGCCTTATGGAATACAACAAATATCTCCTCATTTGAATCTGGATTCTTTCTATCCTGGTATCCTTCCCCTTTCTTCCACATTGAGAACCAAACGTGTGTGTTGCATCTCAGCAACTCCTACTCTGTTTACCAAGATGGACGTCTTAAACACACTCCTGGCCGTCCTCGCACCTCATCCTCACTCTGTGCCCTGCCAGCCTGTGCCCCGACCTCGCTTTGCACTGTAACTGCTGCCCTGTTGGTATCGCACTGTAACTGCTGCCCTGATGGTATCGTATTTGCAGCCTGCCTTGTTGGTATCGTATTTGCTGCCTTTTTTCAGTATCTGTGCCAGCCTAGCTCTGCATTGCTTCTGCTGCTGAGATCGTATTTGCTGCCTTTATTAAACATTTGTGCCAGCCTGTGCCCCGATCTCGCCCTGCATTGCCTTTTGCTGTTGTTTGGTGCCATTTGGTGTCCCAGCCCTTGTCTCCTCCCTGCCGCTGCTCCCCCGCGGCCCCACCCCCGCTCCCTACAGCATCCACAAGAGATCCCTTCCCCAAGCGCCACCCCGCTCCCGCCTCCCAGCTGCTCCTCCCTCGCTCCGCCCCCCTCCACTCTCCACTTATGACAGATGTACTTGCCCGCAGCGTTCACGCGCAGTGAACGCGCCCTATGTGCGCCAAAGGCGTGCCAAAGGTAAGCCCGTCTACGCCCGTCCGCGCCTGGACCGCGCCCAGCGCCATACCCCCTGGCCCCCGCAAAATGCACTCCACCCGCCTAACGTACGACGCCGCAACCCTCTTTCCACTCAACACCGGCCGTTCCCAGACTGCCACCAAGCCATCCCAGGACGCACCCATGGACCCTTCACCTGCCAATCCTGCAAGTTCGGCGGCATCAGGACCCACACTACACCCACAAACACCAAACAAAGCTCCGACATTAACCACCTGAAGTGCATCCTGCTCAACACCCGCTCGGTCCACAGACACGCCATTGAACTATGGAACCTACTAGACAACACTACACCGGACGTCGCCTTTCTTACAGAAACCTGGATGAACGCCTCATCAGCTCCAGACATTGCCATAGGCATCCCGGACGGCTACAAGATCATCCGAAAGGACCGCATCAACCAGACAGGAGGAGGCATCGCCATCGTCCACAAGAACACCATCCGCATCACGACCAGCTCCGACGACACCCTCACAGCCACCGAACACCTCTACTTCCAGATTCACCCGACCCCAAGACCACACTTAGAGGCACCCTCATCTACAGACCACCAGGACCCCGCACACAATTCAGCGAAGACATCACTGACTTCATCAGCCCACACGCCCTCCCCTCCGAAGACTACATTCTACTAGGGGACCTCAACTTCCACCTGGAAAAGAACAACGACAGCAACACCACCACTCTTCTGGACAACCTCGCCAATCTCGGACTCAAACAACTGGTAAACACCCCCACCCACTACGCCGGACACACGCTCGACCCAATCTTCTCCTCCAGCCAGCACGTCTCCTTCAATCACGTCACAGGACTCCACTGGACGGACCACAGCTGCGTTCACTTCAGCTTCAGAAAGACCACAAGCCACCACCACCCACAACAAGTCCCCCGCAGAAACTGGAACAAACTTACCACCGACCAGCTCACCACATCGCTAAGCCAAAACCCTCCCGCCAAATCATCGGACCCAAATCAAGCAGCCATCAATCTCGCACAATGGATCACCCACTGCGCTGACGAATTAGCACCCTTGAAAAAGCAACACAACAAGCCAGGTAGCAAAAAAGCCCCCTGGTTCAATTATGACCACAAGAACTCCAAAAAGAACTGCCGCACCCTGGAGAAAGCCTGTCGAAAAAACCCAAACACAGACAACATGACTGCCCTCAAGGACGCCACCCGCAAACACCACCAGCTAATCCGATCCACCAAGAAATCAGCATTCAAGGATCGACTCGACAACAACGCCCACAACAGCAAGGAACTCTTCAGCATCGTCAAAGAGCTTACCAATCCCAGCGCCGACACCAACGACATCACTCCCTCTCAAGACCTCTGCGACTCTCTAGCCTCGTTCTTCCACAGAAAAATCGCTGACATACATAACAGCTTCGGCGACCAGTCCACTCCCTTACCACCGAACCCAAGCACCCCACCACCACCCTTTGCGCCTGGAACCCGATAAGCACCGAAGACACCATCCGCTTGATGAACTCCATTCACTCCGGATCACCAACCGACCCATGCCCCCACCACATCTTCAACAAGGCCGACTCCATCATCGCACCCCAACTCCGGGATATCATCAACTGCTCCCTCAACACCGCTACCTTCCCGGAAAGCTGGAAACATGCCAAACTCAGTGCCCTCCTGAAGAAACTTACAGTAGACCCCACTGAACTTAAGAACTACCGCCCCATCTCGCTCCTCCCTTTCCCTGCCAAAGTCATAGAGAAGGCCGTCAACAGTCAGCTCGCCGCCTTCCTCGAGTCCAACGACTCCCTCGACCCCTCACAGTCCGGCTTCCGAGCCAAACACAGCACCGAGACCGCCCTCATCGCAGCCACAGACGACATCCGAACACTACTCGACAACGGGGAAACAGCTGCCCTTATCCTCCTGGACCTCTCCGCAGCGTTTGACACGGTCTGTCATAGCACCCTTGTACAACGCCTCAGCAACGTCGGGTTACAAGGAAAAGCATTGGATTGGATCATATCGTTCCTCGCCGGAAGAACCCAGAGATTCCGCCTCCCCCCTTTCAGATCAGATGCCACGAAGTCATCTGCGGCATACCACAAGGATCATCGCTCAGCCCCACCCTCTTCAACGTCTACATGAGCCCCCTTGCATCCATCACACGCCAACACAACCTCAACATCATCTCCTACGCTGATGACACACAGCTGATCCTCTCCCTCACCAAAGACCCAAACACCGCCAAAACCAACCTACACGAAGGGATGAAAGACGTAGCCGAATGGATGAAGAACAGCCATTTAAAACTGAACTCAGACAAGACGGAAGTCCTCATCCTAGGATCATCCCCCTCTGCATGGGACGACTCATGGTGGCCACCGGCCCTAGGAAGCGCACCCAAACCCACGAACCATGCTCGCAACCTGGGATTCATTCTAGACTCCTCCCTCTCGATGACCAGACAAGTCAACGCCATCTCATCATCATGCTTTAACATCTTACGTATGCTCAAAAAGATCTTCCGATGGATCTCAATCGAAACAAGAAAGACGGTCACCCAAGCACTTGTCACAAGCCGACTGGACTACGGAAACACCCTCTACGCCGGAACCACAGCCAAATTACAGAAAAAACTCCAACGCATTCAGAACGCCTCCGCTAGACTCATCCTAGACTTACCCCGTCACAATCACATATCCGGTCACCTGAGAGACCTTCATTGGCTCCCCGGCAACAAGAGAATAACGTTATGTCTCCTCACCCACGCGCACAAATCCCTCTACAACCTAGGACCCAAATACCTCAACACGAGCCTAACCTTTTACACCCCCACCCGCCAACTACGATCGACCAATCAAGCCCTCGCCGCGATTCCACGCATCCGAAGAACCACCATGGGAGGAAGATCTTTCTCCTACTTAGCGGCCAAAACCAGGAACTCTCTCCCCACCCACCTCCGCCTTACACAGAACCACCTCTCCTTCAGAAAACAAATAAAAACATGGCTATTTGATAAGTAACGAACCCCCCCCCTCAAGCGCCTTGAGACCCTCCGGGTGAGTAGTGCGCTATACAAATCTTGACTTGACTTGACTTGACTTGAGATTCTATAATGATACAGCATAGAGGACGACAATTTACATTATTTAATTACTCCAAATTTCTTCGTATTTATTTTCTATCTGCCACAGGTATATTCCTATAATTCATCTATCGCCTGGTTGATATCCTCATCTCTGACGTAGTTACCACAACAATATTCCTCCATCCTATTATGGCTTAATTCCGGGTCGCCTGCTAAATGTTTGTGTCAAGTTAGATTTCATGGGGTCTTCCGATACTTCATCCAACTGATTGGGAATTGTCATTTCTACTGTAATGTGCTGAACTGCTGGTCTTTGTTCTTGTGTCCAAAATCAATAAAATTGTTTATTAAAAATGATATTCCTCCAGCTATTCCTAATTGGCCGATCCAATTCTCTGGCATTCGTGTGCACTGTAAAATCTGAGACTATAATGATGATGAAACCCCGACTAATTGCCTAACATCACTAACTGATACCACACCAGAATAGGTAAATGAGCTAAGCCAGGCGTTTGACACCTCAAAATCCTAAAACTATGTTGAAGTTTTAACTGGCCATATACCAGACACTGTGCAATGAACGGATTAGCTTCAGATGCTGAACTAAGGACAGTTAATTGCACTAGAAAGTAGCTAAAGAGCTAATGCAATGGTCATATACATGTAGCACAACCCCGGCAGCAGCCTACAGAGAAGAGATTACTGTATCAACATGATCAAGTGAGGCCTGGTAACTGGCTATTAAGGAGCAAAATGACGTTGTGAATGCAAACACACTGCCCTTCCATTCACAATGTACAACAGAGACAAGACACTTGAATCTACTTTGAGATGATCACATGAGTGATCAACGCATAGCGCTTGTGGGCAAAGCACCTGAGAAGCCTTTGATAGCTCTTCCCCGCCACCCTTCAAATGCACGACCACCCCAGGGGTCCAGAAACTTGTCTCGTGGTGGCAGGCTTGTGTTAACCAGTCACTGCCAGTAGGTGCTTTAAATATATATCTCCACTCCAAACCCGCTTTTATAAAATGGGCTCCAACACAATTCAGGCTCACCACAAGGAAATTCACCACCACACCACAGGACTTCAACAATCTTTTCCCCATTTAATTTATTGAATTGAACCTCACAGATGCGTTTCGGATTGTATACCTTCCTTAATGCAGGTTGCAAATTGAGGGACTGGCCTGGCGGATTTAAAAAAATAAACAGCACAATGACTGTCATTGGAGAATTAGAGTGGCAATAGAAAGAGGACTGTCTCAATACCCAGATAATACTCAATCTCAGACTGCCACAAATACGCATATTTGTCTAAATTTGTGTTTGCAATAAACTGTGCCTCATATTACCAGATTAAATGTCTCAGAGTGATCCCTTCTCCCAAATTTTTAATTCGCACATGTTTCCAACGCATATCATGGCTTTAACTCAGCAGTCTTCCCATTAGGTCACTCAAAGTTAATGGCTCCTTCAATGTGCCCCTCAGTGGATATCTATGGGTCCACATAAATATATATCTGCCAGCACACTATGCAAGCGAGAGGCATAGAGACCTCAGCTTGAACACATAATAATGTCCTGACGCATGCCAGCGGGTGCCATTGATGCATCCAGATCTTCAGTGGCTTTGGCTTCAAACAATTACAAATATATATATATATATATATATATTCACTGAAAAAACCGTAGGTTTGACACCAGTTATAGTTAGCTGGAAATTTTACTGACATAAAACCATTGAAATTCCCACGTTATAGTTAGTTGGACTCACTATAACTTGCGCGTGTAATGCACTGTTCATGTGACCTGAAAATAACACTTTTAATTGGTGCAGAACAGTTTTAGTTTCATAATGATGAAATCCCTGGTCTTGTGACCTGAAAATAACACTTCTCATTGGTTCAGGCCTTTTTTTTCTCCAAATGATGAAAGACCCCACCTTTTTTCCTTATTCTGACTTTGTCCTTTGACTGAGGAAGACCTGATTGTACCTCTCTGTACCTTTTTGATCTATATAATGGCTTCAGTAGCAGCAGCAGCTGGTGCATCTGCACCACCACAACCACCAAGAGGACCACCTCAAGATTACATTGGTGGTCAACAAGAGGAGGAAGAGGAAGAGGAGGAAGAGGAGGGGAGGAGAAGATGGCTTGAAGAACACAATACCCCATACCAGCCAAGACCACACATTATATGGGAGTTTTTTTCGATCCCAGAGGGGAAGAAAAAAGTAAATGCAGCCAAGGTGACTTGCCTAATCTGTGGCATGGAACTTTCTAGGGGGAACCCGAATAAAAAATATTCATTCGGAAACAACACAATGATTAGACACATGCAGCGCAAGCATCCAATAAACTATTCTGCTGCAGAGATGAGGGAACTGGCCAGAAACCCTCCCCAAACTACAAGCACCACCTCGAAATCAAAAGCAGCGCACTCCGTCGGGACACGAGGCAAGAGAGACGATGCCTTGCATTCAGCCACGGTTTGCGGATTTCCGTATAACCTGTAAATATTGTGGGAAGACCATCTCCTACGGAGAACAGAGCGTTAAGCTCATTGTCCTTGCTGGGGACAACCACAAATGCCCCAATAAACCCTAATTTTTTCTTTTCTTTTTTTTTTGCTCCAGTTGAGCCATTTTCAATTCCCTGTTTTTTCGTTTCTCCCCATGAAAAATACAAAAAAAATATAAAACTGTTCAGAAAACCCCAAAAAAGTTAAAAATGTTCAAAAAACAATAAAAAAATATAAAACAACAAAAAGAAGAAAAAAAACTTCTTTTTAGAACTACCTCCAATTTATAAAAAAAGGCTACATTTTTAAAAACTCTGTCATTCTTTTTTCCCCATGGTCCGCTCCCCGGTGCGCGTACCGGGCGCTCCCCCCGCACAAATCAAAAAAAAAATTATTTTTTGCCCCGCTGGGCCCTTTTATGGCCCCCACATCAAACCTAGGGGGTCAGGGGGGGTCTATCCCTGCCCCCTTATGGTCATTTCCCCCTTTTTTTTTCCACCTCTTGTGTCTCGATCCTACCGAGACACAAGATGGCGGCCGCTCCGGACTGTTTCGAATGTTTACAGACACCCGAGAGCCAATCAGCTTTCCGTGCGCACTTTGCGTGGCGGGCCCGTAGCACTCCCCGGTGAGCGTACCGGGGCGCTGCCATAGATATATATATTTTTTTAACCTAAATTACTCAAAATCCACTGAAGCACATATCTTGAGACATAGCAAAGGCACATCGGGCTACCAGTCCAGACAATTTTGCCAAGTTTGGTGGTAATCCATTCAGCCGTTCGGGCTAAAAGTGAGTTTGACCGCCCTATGGAAATTAACATGGGGAAAACACGTTTTGGGACCCCCCTTTTATCTCGGCCCCCGCTTGACGAATCCCCCCGAAACTTTCGGGGAAGGACCGGAGCTCCGCGAGGCAAATTTGAGGAAGTTTTCAGGCAGATTCGTCACCCGGCGCCAAAGTTATTCCAAATAGAATTTTGAGATTTTGCATTGAAAAAAATCCTAACTATAACTACCTATTGGCGACCGCCAGTAGGTAATATATATATATATATATATATATATATATATATATATATATATATATATATATATATATATATATATATATATATAGTTTTTTTTTTTTTTTTTTTTTGAAGCAAAAAGATCCTCAATGAAGAAGACGCCGCGCACCACTTTCAAGATAGTTTTAGTGCTTTATTTTTGTAGGTTTTCTCCCACCCTACGCGTTTCAGACTTTCCCAGTCCTTGGTCACGGTATACAGAAAAATCGCTTACATACATAACAGCTTCGGCGACCAGTCCACTCCCTTACCACCGAACCCAAGCACCCCACCACCACCCTTTGCGCCTGGAACCCGATAAGCACCGAAGACACCATCCGCTTGATGAACTCCATTCACTCCGGATCACCAACCGACCCATGCCCCCACCACATCTTCAACAAGGCCGACTCCATCATCGCACCCCAACTCCGGGATATCATCAACTGCTCCCTCAACACCGCTACCTTCCCGGAAAGCTGGAAACATGCCAAACTCAGTGCCCTCCTGAAGAAACTTACAGTAGACCCCACTGAACTTAAGAACTACCGCCCCATCTCGCTCCTCCCTTTCCCTGCCAAAGTCATAGAGAAGGCCGTCAACAGTCAGCTCGCCGCCTTCCTCGAGTCCAACGACTCCCTCGACCCCTCACAGTCCGGCTTCCGAGCCAAACACAGCACCGAGACCGCCCTCATCACAGCCACAGACGATATCCGAACACTACTCGACAACGGGGAAACAGCTGCCCTTATCCTCCTGGACCTCTCCGCAGCGTTTGACACGGTCTGTCATAGCACCCTTGTACAACGCCTCAGCAACGTCGGGTTACAAGGAAAACCATTGGATTGGATCATATCGTTCCTCGCCGGAAGAACCCAGAGATTCCGCCTCCCCCCTTTCAGATCAGATGCCACGAAGTCATCTGCGGCATACCACAAGGATCATCGCTCAGCCCCACCCTCTTCAACGTCTACATGAGCCCCCTTGCATCCATCACACGCCAACACAACCTCAACATCATCTCCTACGCTGATGACACACAGCTGATCCTCTCCCTCACCAAAGACCCAAACACCGCCAAAGCCAACCTACACGAAGGGATGAAAGACGTAGCCGAATGGATGAAGAACAGCCATTTAAAACTGAACTCAGACAAGACGGAAGTCCTCATCCTAGGATCATCCCCCTCTGCATGGGACGACTCATGGTGGCCACCGGCCCTAGGAAGCGCACCCAAACCCACGAACCATGCTCGCAACCTGGGATTCATTCTAGACTCCTCCCTCTCGATGACCAGACAAGTCAACGCCATCTCATCATCATGCTTTAACATCTTACGTATGCTCAAAAAGATCTTCCGATGGATCCCAATCGAAACAAGAAAGACGGTCACCCAAGCACTTGTCACAAGCCGACTGGACTACGGAAACACCCTCTACGCCGGAACCACAGCCAAATTACAGAAAAAACTCCAACGCAGTCAGAACGCCTCCGCTAGACTCATCCTAGACTTACCCCGTCACAATCACATATCCGGTCACCTGAGAGACCTTCATTGGCTCCCCGGCAACAAGAGAATAACGTTATGTCTCCTCACCCACACGCACAAATCCCTCTACAACCTAGGACCCAAATACCTCAACACGAGCCTAACCTTTTACACCCCCACCCGCCAACTACGATCGACCAATCAAGCCCTCGCCGCGATTCCACGCATCCGAAGAACCACCATGGGAGGAAGATCTTTCTCCTACTTAGCGGCCAAAACCAGGAACTCTCTCCCCACCCACCTCCGCCTTACACAGAACCACCTCTCCTTCAGAAAACAAATAAAAACATGGCTATTTGATAAGTAACGAACCCCCCCCCTCAAGCGCCTTGAGACCCTCCGGGTGAGTAGTGCGCTATACAAATCTTGACTTGACTTGACTTGACTTGAGATTCTATAATGATACAGCATAGAGGACGACAATTTACATTATTTAATTACTCCAAATTTCTTCGTATTTATTTTCTATCTGCCACAGGTATATTCCTATAATTCATCTATCGCCTGGTTGATATCCTCATCTCTGACGTAGTTACCACAACAATATTCCTCCATCCTATTATGGCTTAATTCCGGGTCGCCTGCTAAATGTTTGTGTCAAGTTAGATTTCATGGGGTCTTCCGATACTTCATCCAACTGATTGGGAATTGTCATTTCTACTGTAATGTGCTGAACTGCTGGTCTTTGTTCTTGTGTCCAAAATCAATAAAATTGTTTATTAAAAATGATATTCCTCCAGCTATTCCTAATTGGCCGATCCAATTCTCTGGCATTCGTGTGCACTGTAAAATCTGAGACTATAATGATGATGAAACCCCGACTAATTGCCTAACATCACTAACTGATACCACACCAGAATAGGTAAATGAGCTAAGCCAGGCGTTTGACACCTCAAAATCCTAAAACTATGTTGAAGTTTTAACTGGCCATATACCAGACACTGTGCAATGAACGGATTAGCTTCAGATGCTGAACTAAGGACAGTTAATTGCACTAGAAAGTAGCTAAAGAGCTAATGCAATGGTCATATACATGTAGCACAACCCCGGCAGCAGCCTACAGAGAAGAGATTACTGTATCAACATGATCAAGTGAGGCCTGGTAACTGGCTATTAAGGAGCAAAATGACGTTGTGAATGCAAACACACTGCCCTTCCATTCACAATGTACAACAGAGACAAGACACTTGAATCTACTTTGAGATGATCACATGAGTGATCAACGCATAGCGCTTGTGGGCAAAGCACCTGAGAAGCCTTTGATAGCTCTTCCCCGCCACCCTTCAAATGCACGACCACCCCAGGGGTCCAGAAACTTGTCTCGTGGTGGCAGGCTTGTGTTAACCAGTCACTGCCAGTAGGTGCTTTAAATATATATCTCCACTCCAAACCCGCTTTTATAAAATGGGCTCCAACACAATTCAGGCTCACCACAAGGAAATTCACCACAACACCACAGGACTTCAACAATCTTTTCCCCATTTAATTTATTGAATTGAACCTCACAGATGCGTTTCGGATTGTATACCTTCCTTAATGCAGGTTGCAAATTGAGGGACTGGCCTGGCGGATTTAAAAAAATAACCAGCACAATGACTGTCATTGGAGAATTAGAGTGGCAATAGAAAGAGGACTGTCTCAATACCCAGATAATACTCAATCTCAGACTGCCACAAATACGCATATTTGTCTAAATTTGTGTTTGCAATAAGCTGTGCCTCATATTACCAGATTAAATGTCTCAGAGTGATCCCTTCTCCCAAATTTTTAATTTGCACATGTTTCCAACGCATATCATGGCTTTAACTCAGCAGTCTTCCCATTAGGTCACTCAAAGTTAATGGCTCCTTCAATGTGCCCCTCAGTGGATATCTATGGGTCCACATAAATATATATCTGCCAGCACACTATGCAAGCGAGAGGCATAGAGACCTCAGCTTGAACACATAATAATGTCCTGACGCATGCCAGCGGGTGCCATTGATGCATCCAGATCTTCAGTGGCTTTGGCTTCAAACAATTACAAATATATATATATATTCACTGAAAAAACCGTAGGTTTGACACCAGTTATAGTTAGCTGGAAATTTTACTGACATAAAACCATTGAAATTCCCACGTTATAGTTAGTTGGACTCACTATAACTTGCGCGTGTAATGCACTGTTCATGTGACCTGAAAATAACACTTTTAATTGGTGCAGAACAGTTTTAGTTTCATAATGATGAAATCCCTGGTCTTGTGACCTGAAAATAACACTTCTCATTGGTTCAGGCCTTTTTTTTCTCCAAATGATGAAAGACCCCACCTTTTTTCCTTATTCTGACTTTGTCCTTTGACTGAGGAAGACCTGATTGTACCTCTCTGTACCTTTTTGATCTATATAATGGCTTCAGTAGCAGCAGCAGCTGGTGCATCTGCACCACCACAACCACCAAGAGGACCACCTCAAGATTACATTGGTGGTCAACAAGAGGAGGAAGAGGAAGAGGAGGAAGAGGAGGGGAGGAGAAGATGGCTTGAAGAACACAATACCCCATACCAGCCAAGACCACACATTATATGGGAGTTTTTTGCGATCCCAGAGGGGAAGAAAAAAGTAAATGCAGCCAAGGTGACTTGCCTAATCTGTGGCATGGAACTTTCTAGGGGGAACCCGAATAAAAAATATTCATTCGGAAACAACACAATGATTAGACACATGCAGCGCAAGCATCCAATAAACTATTCTGCTGCAGAGATGAGGGAACTGGCCAGAAACCCTCCCCAAACTACAAGCACCACCTCGAAATCAAAAGCAGCGCACTCCGTCGGGACAAGAGGCAAGAGAGACGATGCCTTGCATTCAGCCACGGTTTGCGGATTTCCGTATAACCTGTAAATATTGTGGGAAGACCATCTCCTACGGAGAACAGAGCGTTAAGCTCATCGTCCTTGCTGGGGACAACCACAAATGCCCCAATAAACCCTAATTTTTTCTTTTCTTTTTTTTTTGCTCCAGTTGAGCCATTTTCAATTCCCTGTTTTTTCGTTTCTCCCCATGAAAAATACAAAAAAATATAAAACTGTTCAGAAAACCCCAAAAAAGTTAAAAATGTTCAAAAAACAATAAAAAAAATATAAAACAACAAAAAGAAGAAAAAAACTTCTTTTTAGAACTACCTCCAATTTATAAAAAAAAGGCTACATTTTTAAAAACTCTGTCATTCTTTTTTCCCCATGGTCCGCTCCCCGGTGCGCGTACCGGGCGCTCCCCCCGCGCAAATAAAAAAAAATATATTTTTTGCCCCGCTGGGCCCTTTTATGGCCCCACATCAAACCTAGGGGGTCAGGGGGGGTCTATCCCTGCCCCCTTATGGTCATTTCCCCCCCTCTTTTTTTTCCACCTCTTGTGTCTCGATCCTACCGAGACACAAGATGGCGGCCGCTCCGGACTGTTTCGAATGTTTACAGACACCTGAGAGCCAATCAGCTTTCCGTGCGCACCTCGCGTGGCGGGCCCGTAGCACTCCCCGGTGCGCGTACCGGGGCGCTGCCATAGATATATATATTTTTTTAACCTAAATTACTCAAAATCCACTGAAGCACATATCTTGAGACATAGCAAAGGCACATCGGGCTACCAGTCCAGACAATTTTGCCAAGTTTGGTGGTAATCCATTCAGCCGTTCGGGCTAAAAGTGAGTTTGACCGCCCTATGGAAATTAACATGGGGAAAACACGTTTTGGGACCCCCCTTTTATCTCGGCCCCCGCTTGACGAATCCCCCCGAAACTTTCGGGGAAGGACCGGAGCTCCGCGAGGCAAATTTGAGGAAGTTTTCAGGCAGATTCGTCAACCGGCGCCAAAGTTATTCCAAATAGAATTTTGAGATTTTGCATTGAAAAAAATCCTAACTATAACTACCTATTGGCGACCGCCAGTAGGTAATATATATATATATATATATATATATATATATATATATATATATATATATATATATATATATATATATATATATATGTATATATTTTTTTTTTTTTTTTTTTTTTGAAGCAAAAAGATCCTCAATGAAGAAGACGCCGCGCACCACTTTCAAGATAGTTTTAGTGCTTTATTTTTGTAGGTTTTCTCCCACCCTACGCGTTTCAGACTTTCCCAGTCCTTGGTCACGGTATACAAACAATAGTCCCTTGTTTGTTTTGCAATTTTATACACATACACCCAATTAGCCTGTTACGATGTATTATGGGTGTTGTAGGCAGTTGCAGTTATTGTTTCATTTATCAACAATTTTCAAAATACTTCGAGTCTGTTGGAATTTTTAACGATGTGTAACGGGCTAGTACCGGTTAGATTGCCACCAATACTAAATTAATTCATACATTTATGAAATTAAATACATTATTGATAATAAGCTGTTGCTTTATATATTATCACATGTTCAGGTTAATTAAAGGCTGAGTGCCATATTTATAACGAATGCCCAGACATCAAATTATCCTACAAGCCCTTAGTATCCAGAAAACTAATAAAATATCTCAAGATTCTGCTTATCTACCACATTCAATTTAAACCATACATGAAGTATACATTTTTATGAAGCTCATAGTTCAATAAATAATGTTCAGAATATTCTCATAAGTGTCTTGTGTCCGTCAGTAATAAGATTTAAAGGTGCACGTACATCTCATCATCCCCATTTAATCCCATAGGAGTCTTTGTTTTAAATCTTATTATCAGTTTTGATTCAAGACGTCGCAGCCTTATAATTCGATCTCCCCAAAAAATATATTGGGTCAACAACCTGTGCATTGAAAAAGCGAATTTTGGAACACATTCGCGCGATAACGAACAATGACTATAGCTATGCAATAGCCAAACATCTGAAAACACATCCTGGCACAACATGGAAGAATGTGACCTACTCTGGTATAGCCTTGATCAATGAGGATGAGCGGGGTGGAGATCGAATTATAAGGCTGCAACGTCTTGAATCAAAACGGATGAATACCTGTACATGAAGAATGACTATCCCACCATCCCCAGCATTTACTTTATTCCTAAAGTACACAAGGACTCTCTGCACCCCCCCGGAAGGCCCATCATTTCCGGCAGAAATAGTTTGTTGGAACACACCTCGAACTATATTGACTTTTTTTTGCAAGACTGTGTAACTGGGTTGGCTTCCTATCTTAGAGACACCAGTGATTTTCTGGATAAAATTAAGAACTTTGTTTGGGATTCTGGGTTTCTTTTGCTTACTTTAGATGTTTCGTCTCTTTACACCTGTATTGATCACAAGGATGGTATAAGAGCTTTGGATTATTTTCTCACCAAGAATAGACCCGCTTGCCCTGAGCATAACAATATGCTGTTAGATATGGTGACTTTCTGCTTACATCATAATCTGTTCACCTTTAACCAAACTTTTTACCAACAGGTGAGGGGGGTGGCTATGGGGGCCAGCTTCTCCCCCAGTTATGCCTGCATTTTCATGGGCTGGTGGGAGGAGCTGGTCCTAAAAGGGACCCTTGGTGAATGGTTCCAAAAACATGTCAGAATGTACTATAGGTATATTGATGACCTTATCTTTGTCTGGGACGGTACTAGGGAAGAGGCCCTGGAGTGGGTTAACCTCCTGAATGTCAATAACATCAATCTGAATTTCACCTGCACCATGAGTTACACTAGCATTCATTTCCTAGACATAGAATTGTACATTACCAACAGTACAGTAGAAACCAAGCTCTACAGAAAGGAAACTGCTGGCAACTCCATCTTACATTACACCAGTTTCCATCCGAAACACCTTATTCGAAGCATCCCCTACGGGGAAATGCTGAGAATAAAAAGGATCTGCAGTAATCCCTCTGACTTACTAATGGCCCAAAATGAATGCAAAGAGCGATTCCTTGCCAGAGGATATCCCATGCATATCATTCAAACTGCCATCAATAAAACCACGGAACTAGACAGAAATCTTCTACTTGTTCCACGATCCACCAGAAATCCCTCAACCCCTGAATCCATTGAACCAGTAGAATCCAATACTGTTAGACTTATCGTGCCATACAGTATCCAAAAGGGCGCGATAAGCAAAATCATCAATCAGAACTGGTCACTCATACGCTCTGACCCAGTAATAGGCCACAAAATGCCAGCCAAACCCAGCATCACATATAAGAGAGCTACTTCTCTCTACAACAGCCTTGTATCCAGTTGTCCAGAAGTCATCCCGTCCAAGGACTGGCTGAAAACTTCACGGGGGTTTACCAAATGTCATACATGTAAAGCCTGTACCTACGGTATCAACAAAACGAGTTACCGTACAGCCTTCAGCAACAAGGAAATTAAAATTTCCAAATCCCTCCATTGCAAAACCGAGTACGCCATCTACATCTTGGAATGTACTTGTCCCTTACGGTACGTGGGAAGTACCAAATTACCAGCGAGTGTAAGGGTATTACAACACATCAGGGCCATTACCAACTCTGACCCCACCTACCCAGTGGCCAGACATTTTCGAGAGGTCCACAATAACAACTTGAAGGACCTCAAATACTATGTCATCGACACCATTCCCAAAACTAAACAGGGAGGTGACCGAGAACGCAAAATGCGTATGTTGGAGACCAGGTATATTCTGAACTTCAACAGTAAAAGCCCTGGAGGTTTGAACAATACTGAAGATTTACATACCGGTTTATGACCAATTTTTTCCATCTTAATAAACCCCCTTTGAATGAATGAATCTTTTCTGTTTCTCCTGGCACATTTTGATAACCTGCCCTCTGCGTCCTTTTCCTTTCTGTTCTCATTTCAACCTATGTGTTATCAATCTGTTGCCTCCAATCGGATTATTGTGCCAGATGACATGTCAATATTTCACCTTACCTATGTGTAGAAATTGACAACTAGCCTGATATAGCTGTCTTATGCTTCTCACCAAATCCTGCATATTCAGGATTACTTTTTAAATTTTAATTTGGTATTCACTTTATTTTATTTTGGCACTCAACAGCACTTTATTCACATTCTTCACGAAAATCCAACTGTGTTTATAAATTTTGTGTCTAGTGACACACAGAAGGGTATTTTATAAAATGGCATTTATGCTACTATTATATAATGACTTGTAATTCCTAATTGTTAGTGTGTAAATATATGAAATGTATAAATATATGTGTATATTTTTTTTACCAAATGTATTTTTGTATAGAAATATGATATTTCCCCCCATTCCTGGATAAATCTATTTCATTCAGGGGTGCTTTGGAAAATGTATTCATGTTACAAGTATTTATACTGACATTTATGCATTTATGCTACGAAAATTCTTAAAATATATATTTTTTTTCTTTGGTTGGTTAATTGTAAATTGCTATGCTTAGGACACTACTGGTATTTATTAATTTTTCCCTTCAACCAGTTGGAATTAAGTATTACTTTATTAGTTTTACTTTTCACAAAGCACAGTCTTTCTTCTAAAGGCAAAAATACGTTGCATTTTCACCTTTCCTTTATGTCCTTCACTCTCACAATCACGTGCTTAGAGTGCTAGCTGTTTTAATGGTCCAGTAAAAGTTTGAACGTTGTCATGTGATCAAGCCACTCCGGTGGTGAAACGCGTTACGGCGGACTATTGAGAAATAAAACGCTACTTGCTTGCACTTACTTTGGGCTCGTGTCTGCTTTTTCGGTGCTTGCTGGAAACCTCTTGTTGCACCTGATCCTTCTAAGCAGCCTCTGGGATATATATATATATATATAAATATATATATATATATATATATATATATACACATATAAACATACATATACATACATATAAATACATATACATATTCACTGAAAAAAACATAGGTTTCAGGTATGTTATAGTTAGGAATTAGCATTTATTAAACCTTTGAAATTCACTGAAAAAAACCATAGGTTTCAGACATGTTCTAGTTAGGAATTAGCATTTAAAAAACCTTAGAAATTCACTGAAAAAACATAGGTTTTAGGGGTGTTATAGTTAGCTGGACATTTCACTCATACAAAACCAATGAAATTCCTCCGTTATTGTTAGTTGTACTAACTATAACTCGCGCGCCCACAATCCACTGCTGATGATGTCACATATTACATCATTCATGACATGGTCAGTGACATCACTGATGACATCTCAAATTACATCACTGATGACATCATCCAGTGGATGTGGTTTGCTTCTATATTTAAAAAAGTATTATATATATATATAGGAATCTGCATTGAAGACCGAGTGGATGTATAAGTGTCTTGATGAAGGATTTAGCAGCACTGTGATTGACTGTCTAAGTGACTAATTTAAAGTGTCTCACGAAATATATGGGATAGTGATTAAACTGTGTGAATATCTGTATCACTTTATCTCTTGTTGTGTAAAATACTACATAAGTTGGTTACTAGCTATGTGTTAGGACCTGGGTCTCTAGTTGGCAGGGGTATGCACCCTAGTCCAAGTCGGAACCACCGCTTCTGACAGGGTTGACCGGCGCAGAGTGGGAAGGCTTAACTTCAGAGGCAATGTGTAAAGTATTCGTGCAACACACAGCGACAGTGACACAGTAAAAGCAATCACACAAAAGGACACCACACCTGTTTTACAAAAATAAAAGCATCTTTATCTAAAATGTATGCACAGTCCACAGACAACAAGATCAATAATCAGGTAAATCCAGTGGTGTTAAAGAGGGTGAAGTTATCCTTATCTAGGAATTGTGCAGGGTTCAGAAACAGTAAGACTCCACCATACATAGCCAACGGTTCCCAGTACAAAGTCTTTGGTGAGCTACTACAAAATATATCTTGGGGGTCCCGTATTTCTCAGCTACAGGCCGTTGGCAAAGTAGTCACTGTTTGGAGGTAGGGACTGTTTTGTTTTTTAGTGTCTCTGCTCTCCCCCGTGTAATGGTGCTCCTACTGCCACTAATTTGCGGAGGAATGAGCCCCTGTCCAGCGATGCCCTTCTATGTGCATACGGGCCGAATTACTTATCAGATTCAGATGGAAATGCTGGGAGGAACAGTCCCTGGATGGAGACAGGCGGTGTCCTAATTGACCAGGTGATGTCTGCACAGCCCCCGGCAGGCCCGCAAGTGAATTCCGGCAGTCCCCGGCACTCGCTCGTGAATGAGGGAAGTCCTGCTTTTGTGTGCAGATTGACCCTGGTGGTTTAATGCAATTTTCGCCAATGCACCTCCGGGTATGCCAATAATTACCAGGCCGGCACGCTACCAACCATGCCCACAGTCCCGGTGTTTAAGGAAAGTTCGAGCCCCCTTATGCTCGGACAGTCGGCCCGCAGCCCGCCCGACCGTCGCAGCCCTCCGGGCGTGGAAGCGTACCTATGCCTGCGGTTGTCCACACTTGTGCAAGGCCCCCACCTCACTCTCGGGTCCTCAGTCCCTGCTGGTGCCTCACGGATGGCAGGAGAGCTCTCCGTATGTCCTGCGCAGCTTCCTTCTTTGATCGCGCAATAGACAGACCACGCAGTGTCAGCGTAAAAGGCCATTTTATTAGACCAGAACTGCGTAATCTGTACATAACAGTAACATAAACAGATAATAACAAACCCCCACTCACACTCCCCTCTCATTCGTTTTACTTGTTCCACCTTATCATAAAAGCCCTAGAAGCTCCATACCATGCTTTATTCCTGCCCCTCAATCACTTGTCATCCAGCCCACTCCTTGCGTCCTGCCATTAATGCTTCTATCCGCCCTACGAACTCGCCCCCCAAGGGATGGGTGTGCCCGCTCTTGACCCCCCTGTCCCTTCAAGTACCGCCTAAAGCAGCTCTGGCCTAAACTGACACGCTAGAGACCGACCCTAAAAACCACCTTTCAACAGCCGGGTGGGTGGGTGGCCTTTTTTGCTCCCTCCCGATGGTGCCAGGCACAGGAAGAGGAAGTTCCCTTCCTCCCTTGCGCCTATATACCCACCCCCTAACTCCTCCCCTTCCCCTACCTGGCCTATCCTGCGCGAATGACCCCGGGGGAAGACTAGTCTGCGACTGTGCTTCCCCCGGGGCCCGGCATCGCGCAATAAACAGACCACGCAGTGTCAGCGTAAAAGGCTATTTTATTAGACCAGAACTGCGTAATCTGTACATAACAGTAACATAAACAGATAATAACAACAAACCCCTACTCACACTCCCCTCTCATTCGTTTCACTCGTTCCACCTCATCACAAAGCCCTAGAAGCTCCATACCATGCTTTATTCCTGCCCCTCAATCACTTGTCATCCAGCCCACTCCTTTGCTCCTGCCATTCATGCTTCTATCCGCCCTACGAACTCCCCCCCCAAGGGATGGGTGTGCCCGCTCTTGACCCCCCTGTCCCTTCAAGTACCGCCAACCAGTGAACCCCCTGTAGGGCGGTTCACTGCCCCACCCCCCCTCCAGGTCCGCCAATCCGCACCACACACGCCAGCATTCATTCCCTGCGACACCAGATAGCCTCATTCCACAACTTGCTCACCACATCTCTCATCTCCACCATGTAATACGCATTGCCCAGCTGGGACAAGTGCACCCCGTCGTCCCTAAAAACTAAAGGTTCCTCCAGTCGGATCCCGCCATGTGCAATAACTTTAATGTCTTTGTCACCACAGTAAAGTCTCATTGCCCTGTTGAGCTTCCTTCGTGCCTTTTCGATTGCCCCATGCTTCATAGCCCCTCTCCACACTTCCCTGGGGACCAACTCTGTCCAGGCAATGCAGGTCCCTGCAAGCCTCGCTTTCAACACATCCAGGTCCCGTTGCATGAGCTGTAAAAGTGCCAATCCGGACAGCTGCACCAGTTTATTTTCCCCCAGATGTATGATCAACAAATCAGGACATCCCCTCTGTGGGATCATCTTCGCGAGCCAGGGCAGTAGTGCCCCCCATCGCATGCCACCTTTGCCCCACCATTGTACCTCGTGCAAGTGTCCTTTCAGTCCCAGGTTACGGCCGTAAACCTGCTGCTCCGCATATTTGGACGCCCAATGCACGAAGGAGTGCCCAACAATCCATGTCACTGTCTTACCGCCCGGTCCACCCACGCAACCTACGAAGAAAAAGATGTTAGAACAAGAACAACAACATGAATCAACCAACATCCTGCCTGGGACCACCCTACTTCCTCACATACCTCTCGCAACAGCGTGACTTCCAACGCCCCAGTCTCCTAATCTTATCCCAGGACCAACCCAACCTGGCCGCCGCTGTCGCAGCCCCGATTCGGAAAGAGTGGGTCCCGAAACCAGACGCATCCATGCCCAACCGTCGCAAAGCCTTGCGCAACACCGCCAACAATTGGCCTGCCGTCATTCTCGCGCCAGACGCGTGACAAAAAATCTCCCCACCTGCCACACTCACCGTCCCCAGGAAAGTACGCCATTCCAGCACAGGGCAAACCGCCCCTCCCGTCTCATTCAGCCATACCCACTTACCCCTGCCTAACTGATCAGTCTTGGAGCACCGCAACCAAATACCCAAGCGTCCCCCATCCACTCGAATCTCCTCAAACAACCTGCCAGCCCCTCTCCTCGTACCCAACAACTCAGACACCCTAAATGCCCCGAAAAACATACACAAGCGGAAAAGGCCAACCTCAACCAGGTCGTAACAACATTCCGGCAACACCCCAACCAGCCGGACCAACAAATCAAAAGTTACAGCTTCCCTCAGCCTGCCCCCCCCCCTCCCCTGCTCCCTGCCCCAACCCCGCAACATCCTGCTCAAGATCACATCCTTGGTTGGGTCAAAACCCAGAAACAGAACACAGTAGAACGATATCCCTGCCAATTTACCAGAAATTGTAGCCGCAGACAAACCCCGATCCATACAATCCAACACATAACCTCTCAGCCCTTGTTCCACTGCCGACTCCACACCCACGACGCCATCCAAGTTCCAGCCCATGAAAGCACTAAATTCAGACCATGCCAAACGATATGTCCTCCTTGTGGTCTCTGCCAGTGAACCTTCCACCAGTCCAATCATCCTCACTCCCCCAAGGCCCAGATGCCGGCCGGCAGCTCGGTCTTGCATGTATCCGCTCCAGGTGCCAGGTGTCGAAACCGCTGCTACTGCGAACGAGACAAAGCATCCGCAATGTCATTATTCGCTCCAGGGACACGCTTAGCCCGAAACACCACATTCAACCGCAGACAAGCCAACATGAACCTCTGCAACAGCCGCAACACTCTCAGGTCCCTCGCCCTCTGATGATTCACCAGCTCCACAACCGTCATATTGTCCACATGGAAGAGCACCGACCTGTTACGAAATTCCTCCCCCCAAACCTCCAGCGCCACCAGCAAGGGGAAGAATTCCAAGAAAGCAATGCTCCTCCCTTGTTTGATCCAGGAGGCCGGCCAGCTCTCCGCACACCACCTGCCGTCCCAGAAAACACCAAACCCTGCTGACCCAGCCGAGTCAGAGTAAATTTGGCATTGCCAGACCGCCCTCTCCTCGTCAAAGTCCAGGGACACACCGTTGAAGTCTTGCAAGAAAGTAAGGTATCTAGAGAGAGGGTACCCCACTTTCACCAGGGAACAGGGTACAGAGACAACAAGTCAAAGGGAAATCCCTGGGGTGCGCTCGTTAAACTTTCGTACCGCTATGGATACACATACAGACTTAAACAGGGAAAAATAGTATGCTGTACTACAGGGGATACATAATAATTTCCACAACCAAATAGAATCGTTCACAGTCTATTTTTAATAAAAAACATATACATTAACATAAGCGCTTAGACAACACAGTTTAACATTTCAAAGAAATATTCTTTGAAGAGGAAGTAAAAGCAATTAATCACAGTATTTCATAACAATTGACAACTCAAGAATTTAAAATTTAAAAGCAAAGGAAAACACATATATGACATCTCAACAAATCATACGCAAGAGCAATGAACAAGGACCTATTAGTAAATAAACCCCTAGTATGACTGTGGCTTCTTAATGTCTTTGCCACTGTTTATCTTTGGATCCAGAGGCCTGTAGTTCTTTTGTCAATATAAACAACAGTAACAATAGTACATGTACATCAATTGTTTACTAGGCCCTGGTTGGATTCTCTGTGTATACAAAATGCGTCGACGCGTTTCGGTGCAGAACAAGTAATTCTGTGGCACCTTCTTCAGGACTTCTTTGATTGGGGTTTCTCGCTTCAAAGAGTGGTGGCTTGCACCTTCTCCCTTCTGCATATGGGAGAAAATCCAAGCTGGGGCATCTATGGCGTTCAGTACATTTCTTCAGTCTTATACTTCTAAGTCCTCTCTTTTTCAAGAAGAGCTCCTTATATTGGGATGTCTTTACTTGTTGTTCCAATCTTTTAAGCAGCTTGACTGTATATCTTAAAATTTTATAAAACTCTCCTCGAACGGGCATAGGATAGTGGGTTTCCTTCACAGAACTGGATATGTTCTCGGACTTGCCGGAGCCGCGTCTTTGCCTCGTTCCAACACTCTCCTGTTGGAACGAGGCAAAGACGCGGCTCCGGCAAGTCCGATAACATATCCAGTTCTGTGAAGGAAACCCCACTATCCTATGCCCGTTCGAGGAGAGTTTTATAAAATTTTAAGAAATATAGTCAAGCTGCTTAAAAGATTGGAACAACAAGTAAAGACATCCCAATATAAGGAGCTCTTCTTGAAAAAGAGAGGACTTAGAAGTATAAGACTGAAGAAATGTACTGAACGCCATAGATGCCCCAGCTTGGATTTTCTCCCATATGCAGAAGGGAGAAGGTGCAAGCCACCACTCTTTGAAGCGAGAAACCCCAATCAAAGAAGTCCTGAAGAAGGTGCCACAGAATTACTTGTTCTGCACCGAAACGCGTCGACGCATTTTGTATACACAGAGAATCCAACCAGGGCCTAGTAAACAATTGATGTGCATGTACTATTGTTACTGTTGTTTATATTGACAAAAGAACTACAGGCCTCTGGATCCAAAGATAAACAGTGGCAAAGACATTAAGAAGCCACAGTCATACTAGGGGTTTGTTTACTAATAGGTCCTTGTTCATTGCTCTTGCGTATGATTTGTTGAGATGTCATATATGTGTTTTCCTTTGCTTTTAAATTTTAAATTCTTGAGTTGTCAATTGTTATGAAATACTGTGATTAATTGCTTTTACTTCCTCTTCAAAGAATATTTCTTTGAAATTTTAAACTGTGTTGTCTAAGCACTTATGTTAATGTATATGGTTTTTATTAAAAATAGACTGTGAACGATTCTATTTGGTTGTGGAAATTATTATGTATCCCCTGTAGTACAGCATACTATTTTACCCTGTTTAAGTCTGTATGTGTATCCATAGCGGTACGAAAGTTTAACGAGCGCACCCCAGGGATTTCCCTTTGACTTGTTGCAAGAAAGTAATCCAGGTCCTCAAGTCCGGCCTTACTCCCATAGAAATCCTGACTCTGTGATGTGGAAGCACTGCCCCCGACATGGCCATGCCGAGCCGCCTGCAGAACGTCCGCCCTGCACGCACTACCCTACACGCAAAGTTAAGGAAACCCAGAAGTTTCTGCACTGTTCGCAAAGGAATCCGCTTCTCCCCCACTGCCCAGTCCAGACATGCCAGGATCTCCGCCACTTTGGCCGCAGGGAGGCTTGCCAGCCACTGCACCGAGTCCAGTTCGATCCCCAGGAAGGTGAGGCAACAGCTGGGACCAGCCGTCTTCTCAGGTGCCAGAGGCACCCCAAACTGAAAGGCCATCTCCTGGAATCGCGACAGGGCCCTGCCGCAATCCCCGGTATCCGACCTCCCCAGGAAGAGGAAATCATCCAAGTAGTGAGTGACCTCACGGCACCCACTAACGCGCACCATGACCCACTGCAGAAAAGTGCTGAATAGCTCGAAAAGAGCGCAGGAGATGGCGCACCCCATGGGCAAAACCTTGTCCACGTAGATGGCCCCCCCAAACTGCATGCCTAAGAGCGAAAAATCCGCCGGGTGAATAGGCAGTAAACGGAAAGCAGACTTGATGTCGCATTTCGCCAATTCCGCTCCCGTCCCACACACCCTCACCTGACGGATCGCATCGTCCACCGACGCATAGAGCACTCTAGAATCTTCCTCTGCAATAAAGTCATTCACTGACTGGCCCTCCGGCCATGACAGATGGTGTATCATCCTGAACTCCCCCTCTTCTTTCTTCGGCACCACCCCCAATGGGGAGATGATCAGATCCTTCAAAGGCCAGTCAGTAAACGGGACAGCCACCCTGCCTTCCTCCAGCTCCTTCTTCAACTTAGCAGACACTACACTCGGCAGCTCTTTGGCAGATCTCAAATTGTCGGCCCAACGGAGCTCCCTGGGACCTTGGTAGCCCACTCTAAAACCCTCAGGAAAACCCCAGAAAAGCTGCGACTTAAAGACATCCACAAACTCATGCTTCCAGATCCGCTCCTTGAGTTTCTCCGAAAGATGCGAACCCAACGGCATAGCCAGCCCCATATATGGCAGCTTCTCAGGCACCTTCACTCCCTTCTCCTCTTTACCCTCCCCTTTGTCCGTCTGCACCCCCAAAGTCACCGACTTACCATCCACCTTCTTACCATCCTCGGGTGGACCTCCCGATGGCTTCTCCGCCTCCTGCACCGAGCCAACACCCACTCCCACCGACCTACAAGTCCTCTTCCGCCCCTCCCCCCCCCAGGAACATCCTCCCAGGCCGCCCACCAGGCTCCCTCACCTGTGAGTGCCGTGCTCAGCTCCCGGGGCCGTCCTCTTGACGCTGTCACCTTGACCGCAGCCGTCCCGGCCTTGGTCTTCGTCGATGCCTGCAAAACACCAAGGTCGCCGTTGTCCGCAGCGCCCCCTAAGCCTTCCAAGTCATCCCGCACCTCCCCGTCTTCCAGCTCATCACTCTCCGCACCATATTCCAACTCAAGCACCGGTTCCAGATCCACACGCACATTGTCCACCTCCTTCACAGCCCTCTTCACACCTTTCTGCACGCCACCCCGCACACGCACGCCAGTCTCTACACGTGCCGCAGGAGCCCGAGCCCTCGGTGGAGGGACAGCCGCCGCGGACTGCCCTACTGCTTCTGTCCGCGTCTCGGAGCCGTCTTGCGCCCCGCCAGGCACCCCCGGGCTCTGCCGACAGCCGCCGGCTTGGATCCCCTCCCACCCCTCAGGTTGCTCCAACCTGAGCGGGCCCCAGCACCATCAGGCCTCAAAGCCGTCCTGGCCGTCCCTACTCCTGCCATGCCCCCCTGGGGGGGGGGGGGGGTCCTGCACTGACTTCCTGGCCCTGACTCTCCTCAGCTCTTCCTCCAACTCCGCTTCCCTTTCCTCCTCAGAGGTCGGGGTGGAAGGGCCCTCAACCTCATGGCCCCACACAGCACCCACTCCCTGGGGGCTACTTGGCCCCCAGGGAGCCTCAGGATTGACAAGGAATTAATTCCCAAACTTAAACCATGCCACAGGGTGTGTTTGCACACATGTGAACTCAGGCCCCGCCCCCGCCCCCTTCCTCACTGTGCAAACGCACCCTGTGGTGCGTTTTAAGTTGTGGGATTATCTCCCCTTGAATACTGATGGTCCCTGGAGTGCAACTAGCCCACCAGATACCTCCAGTAAGCGCCACAAAGCTGCTTTGCAGAGAGTTGTAAAAAGGGGCGTGGCCTCAGAACACCTCTCAGCAATGCAGCCCCCTGACATATCCTGGAGGTTTCTGGTGGGCTAGTTGGCCCAGAGGGACCCCCAGTATTCAAGGGGAATTTGTTGCCCCTCTGCAAACGTTTGCAGAGTGCAGCAAGGAGGGGGCGTGGCCTCCGGCGCAATGCGGTATTTATTTATTTATTTATTTAAGGAGGGGGGCCGAGTAGCCCCCCTTCTTTTTCTCATTTTTGGGCCCTGGGGACCCCATCCCCCAGGGCCTGCTCCCTAATTATTATTTTTAAGTACGAAATTGGGGAGGGGCCACGTGGTCCCCCCTCCAGAGGGCCTTAATCAGCCCCGGGGACCCAATCCCCCGGGGCATGGCTCTTTTTTTATATATTATATTTTAGGAGGGGGGTTGCCATGCCAGCCTCCTTATGGCCCCCGGGGACCCCATCCCCCAGGGCCAGACATTGTTTTTAATTTTTTTTTATATATATGATATGATATGATTAGATATGAAACGATTATGATATAATATGATAAAAATTATTTATAGAGCGCACGTTCAACAGCGGTTTCTTGGCGCTTTATATATTTAATTTGAGGAGGGGCCGCATGGCCCCCCTCCCAGGCCACTAATAGCCCTGGGGACCCCATTCCCTTGGGCTGGCCCTCTCTGTTGGGGACCATGGGGGGGTCCCCAATCCCCCCACGGTCCTGCACGCTCCCCGCCTCCTGCATTGCTTTTCCACACGGGGAACAGCTAACATGCTGCTCCCCATGTGGAAAAGCAATCTGCTTTGCTATTTGGAAGAGAGAGCAGGCCTAGGGGGTCAGGGTGTTTCTACCCTGCCCCCTTTTCATGTTTTGAGAAATTTTTTGGGAGGTTTCTTGTGCCTCGGTTCTACTGAGGCACAAGATGGCTGCCAACACTTCCTGATTTGGAGTGTTGACAGCCAATTAGAATACTGCTTGTGCACGGCAGGGTGCGCTTAGGCTGCGCTTAGGGTACGCGGACCCTCCGAGGCCATAGATATATACATGGTTTTATGGATTTACACCATTTAAGCAAAAAGCACGAGTCTGAACTAAGGACTACCTCTTTGCCAAATTTGGTGTAATTGCCATTCAGCAGTTCGGGCTGTAGCTGCGGCTAAATGTCCAATGGAAAATTGCATGGGGAAAATGCGTTTTGGGACCCCCCTTTTTTCTTGGCCCCCGCTACACGAATCATCCCGAGACTTTCAGGATAGGACCGGACCGGAGTTGACCGTAAGTTTATAAAATTTTGCGAATATTCGTCAACCGGCGCCAAAGTTATTCCTAATAGAATGTTGCAGATTTCCTATGGAAAACAGGTCGTAACTATAACTATTTACTGGTGAATAATAATATATTATATATATATATATATTGCCACTCACTGAGACACCAGCTGGCCGCACTCGCGAGCGGGTGCCTGTTCGACGGGGGTGTTCCCGTTAACAATATTCCGCTACTTGGTTCCTGGAGTGTACCATCCAGCAAAGAACAACAGCACACACGGGTAAAGTCCTAGTATTTTTTATTAGGACTCCGGACACGCAGACGCGTTTCGGCGCTAAGCCTTCATCAATGTATGTACAAAACGCCATCACGGCCATTTTCTTATATAGATGTTACATAGCAATTGGCGTTTCCGGGCACGTGATTAAGGCACACCCAATCAGAATGAGACATTCATGGTAAACAAAAGCCGCCATCTTATAATATTTATAAAACATTATTATGTGAATACAGACTAGTATTGGAGACATACCTATAACATTATAGTAACATTCCCCATATACGAATACCACATAAAATCATGTGACATAAACATGGGAGGCAGCTTGTGTCAGCATACTTCGCAAAACACCGCTCTTCGCTCTTCTTGCAGTCCTCAATATTGAAGCATCTGCGTGAGATACCTTTCAATGCCTACAGATGGGCTATTACCCAAATACCAACATCCTGTATGTGTGCCACAGACATTATTAAGCCCTAGATGGGCTCATTTACTGTCATGTCCAAAGAAAACGCTATTTAAAACATACATATAAATGGAGATCCACCGCAATATAAAGACCTTCATATATTGATTGACTAGATTTTGCACTGTATCAATATGAATTTTGTTAACAATTTTTGATGAATTTTCTGATGAATTTGTGTAAGTCGTTATATTGCGAAAATTGAGGACTGCGAGAAAAGCGAAGAGCGGTGTTTTGCGAAGTATGGTGAGCCCTGGCCGAAGCGCTTGCGCATTTGCTTTGACATTTACAGCACAGATTCCACAGATGTTATAGCGATGTGTGATGATTTTCCTTCGCCTCCTACTTAAGGATTATAAGACATTGAACCTGTAAGGAAGCAACACCCTACTCAAGGGTCTAACGAACTACCTGGCTCACAGGACTACAAGAACCACAAGCCGGCACCGCAACTCCACCCACTTAGGGCGGACGATGCCCCTCCCAAATGATAAAGTATTTGAGAAGTGTGAGCCAAGTCTGGTTGTTTCCTTCATCTGTCCATGAATAAGGGGCGGGTTTTGGCCCCGAAACGCGTCGGACGTTCCTTTTAAGTAAGAAGGCATCTTCAAACATCGCTCTGGGGGCCACAGCAAAAGCCGGATGGTTTGGAGTCCGTGGTGAGCCCTGGCCGAAGCGCTTGCGCATTTGCTTTGACATATATATATATATATATAAATATATAAACAGTGTGTAAGTGTGTATAACATCTCATTCTCTTGATTAGTAATAACATGCAGATTTTTGAACTTTTATTTTCTTTACAGGATACCGATAGTTTGCAATAATTGCATGGGATAGTGTCCTAATTGTAGGGAAAGACATAGTATGGTGTTTCATATTATTGTTGGTGAATTTTGGATGACAATTACTCATAATGTCCCTGCTGTGTGTTCCAGATCTTCTTCCCTTAAGTGCGACCCCTCCCCAACCCTGGCCACACTGGTATTTTGCTGTATTGCTTGCAAAATCGGTGCTGCTGGAAGGTGTACTTTGGGGGTCCTGTTGCTGAGGACCAAGGCTCTGACAGATTGAGTGACTATTACAGACATCTACTTCCGTTTTGAAAAATGTTGTTCCTAACTAGGCTTTTAAAATGTGCAAGTTACAACTTTTCTAAATCTTTCCTCCGGGAGAGTGTCTGTACATTTTCCAATTTTATGCATAGTGTCCTCGTGCTTTCAATTACCCGTATTAACACACTTTCCTAAAATAGGCAACTGCGACAGAAAGCCTCTACCCTATGCAACAGTGGAAAATGTAACTGAATACTTCCTGAAAAGCTGCCTTCATATCTTTAGCAATATTTATCAATTCTGCTGGCTTAATATAAGATTTCCTACAATTCTATTAAAAACTAGCAGCCCACCCCAGCGTTGCCTGGGGACAATGAGGCTTCAGGGCCAACCGCCCGCCTAGGCCCCCGCCCGCCCAGACATTGTCCATGCATGCCCATGCACGGACACGTACCAGGCCCCCCTCCCACCCCGAGTCACTCCCGCGCTCCGTGCTTCTGGCAACAAATCCTTTCTCTCATAACTGTCTCCCTCCCGCCAGACTCACTCCCGCGCTCCGTGCTTCTGTCGCCTGGCCTCCTGCATGGACACGGACCAAGAATATCCAATTTCGAATGTCATTGCAGCGGCTCTGCGTGATTTTGTAGTTGTTACCGGCAAGTTGCACAAATCCTTTCTCTCATAACTGTCTCCCTCCCGCCCCCCTCCCGCCCGACTCACTCCCGCGCTCCGTGCTTCTGGCAAGTTGCACAAATCCTTTCTCTCATAACTGTCTCCCTCCCGCCCGACTCACTCCCGCGCTCCGTGCTTCTGTCGCCTGGCCTCCAGCATGGACACGAACCAGGCCCGCCCCGACTCACTTCCGCGCTCCGTGTAAACTTTCCCTTTCCTTACCTGTGCCGCCGCTCAGCCTCTGGTCACTGCACCGCCTCTCCCCCTTCATTGTCATCAGGTCGCGTCCCGGTCATCACGCACGTCGCGTCCCGGCCGGCGCTACTTTCAGGGGACTACTTTGTTTTCAAAATTAATTTTTTTAATTTACTTCTTTTTTTTTATATAGCCTATGTCCATCTACACACCCTGACATTTTCATAGATGTATTGGGTGTGTAGATTGGCGCTGTGGTTCCCGAGTTTACCTTGCCTAAAGGTGCAAGTTCTCTCTTTATAATAGTAGTATAGATTGCACCCAGCTAATATACAAATAGCGTTTTACAATAATTCACTTATTTCAATTGGCAGATGTGGGAAACCTTTCTGTTCTATCACATTTTTTCACTTTAGCACTATGGTTTTGAGAGATTAATTTTTAATGTTTTCATTATCATTACATGTTACTGGGCTTGAGATAACTAAATCTGGGCGGTGAACTCCGCTCCTGGAGTTTGCAGAGTTTCCGCAATCCAGGTTACGCGGAGCTCGCGGAGTTCAAAAGAACTCTGCCCCCCAAGCAGAGATTTTTTCCTCAGTCGCATTCTATCCACGTCAAGTTGGCGAGCGCGAAATTCACCTCCCGGCGACTTTTTTCCTTATTCGTGATTGTCAACATCAAGTTAGCTGGCATGAGCGTGGAAAATCAACAGTAGCGGTCAGATTTCTCATTGTGAGTGGTCGCATATGCTGGCGACCCCTCACATTTAGAAACCATTCGTTCACGTTAAGAAAGCTGCTGCTCGAGTAAAACATCTATTCGAGCAGTAGAAAGGAAGCAGTGCCTGCTTTCAGTGCCTGCTTGTGCTGTGCATGGTGCCGTTTGCGATGATTGCACAGTGCGGACAAGCACTTGGTGCGGAAAATCACAACGAACGCCATTTATCTAACACAGGGGTCTTCAACCAGGCGATTGCGAGCTACCAGTAGTTTGCCGACCCTCTGGGAGTAGCTCGTGACTGCTCTCTAATTTAAAGACTTCATTGTTAGTATTTATTTTACATCCCTTCATTGTCTATTAGCGCTATCAGCCCTTGCCCGCCCTCACCCAAACCAGCTGCTCAGATTGGCTGAACTGAGCTTAGCTGGGGCGGGGCGGGCCAAAGAACGTGACGTTCTTTCTGAAGTCACGCGCCACCTGCCTTTTCCAGGCTGGCACTGCACTTCGTAATTACCATCTCATCCTCCGGACAAGCTGTGCAGGACTGGTAAGTGTGCCCCTGGCCTGGATTTATAGCAACATAGTTGGCAAAACCCTTGGGCTAAGTGCATGTAAGCCTTCAGGGTCAGTTAGAAGTCACAGGATCCTAAACTTTGATGCCAGAATCAAAGCCTCGAGGCGCTTATTGTATCAGAGTATTAAGAGTGCCCAAAGACTCGCATCAGGCTTATAGCGCTTAGCATTGCTAAGTATCAAGTGTAACTTTGAAACCTTTTAGTGTGTAGCTCTGTCCTGAACAATTGAAAAAGTGCCACGAAGCATCCAGAGATGCTAGGGGCCGAGCCGTGACAATGTCTGCCATCACAGTAAACTTTGGAAAGCATTCAGATGGGCTCAAGCAATCCGCACGGTATGAGCCTGGAAGGGTGTGCTCGGGTGAACAGTGGTGGGTTCTTTGGCCTCGGCTACCATGTCACAGACTGGGGGAGTGCTGCTTACGTCAATGGGTACCGTTTTCCTCATCTTTATAGCGGTAAAGCCCGGGGCACGATGCACACCACTTGCAAGATGAAAGCCTGAGTCAGCCCTACTGGTCTGTGTGGTAAACAGTCTGAGCCTAACCTGACATTTAAAATGTGTTCCAAGCACCCCCTGCATCCTATGTGGCGTTTTGTCTCTGCTGTGAGTTTTGGGGGCCGAAATGTTGCCCAGTAGGTTCCAGGGGGAGAAGCGATGGAGACCATTTCTGCTGCTCGTAGATCGGGGTGGCCAGCTTCTCCGCTACTGAATGTTTGGGTCTCACATTGGCTATTCAGCTACCAGGCAAGTCTGAGCCCTCCTCTCACACCTGCCCAGGCCCCTGAAGGCCTTGCTGGGTGCACCCCAAATCATTCTCCTCCAACTTGTGAGTTGCAGCCCACATGTGCCCCAGATTGCTTTGAGCAGAGTCCAGGAAGTGGTAAGGAGACAGACTAGTGCTGTCTCTTCCCAAGACAAAAAGTTGTTTAAAAAACGATTTTCACTTTCTGTGTTTACTGTCTATGGCTGTGGTTGTTTCAGTTAAAAATTTTAGTTTTAGCCTGCCTGTAATTGCATATTTTATCACCTGTGTTGTGTTTTAAATGTGTGGTTTTCCCTGCCCATGATTGCCTTCATGTAGTGTGTTGAATTGTGGGATTTGCAGTCCAACTTCTGTAGTTTGTCCCTCTCATTCCTTGGTGACAAATCTGTTTTCCCTCCAAATTTCTCCTTTGCTCTGTGCTTAGGCCTGTGTGCTGAAACAGTGCACCCCCAGCCACCATTTAGTGTTCACAAGCCAGTGAGGCCAGCCCCCCTGCCCCCCCCCCCCCCTCCGCAACAGGGATTTTCTACATCAGAGGGTGCTTCTGTGAGCTGTTGAAACTGTATTTACTGGGGACTGTGCACTTCGTTTTTTGGCCAGCAGGGGGAGTAAAGCTTTATTCAAACAGTATTGTTAGATTTCGAGTTAGTGAAGCCTTTACCTGCTGAAGTCCAAAGTTGTGGATTGAGCCTGTCCGTCTCCTAGGAGATTCTGAACAGGAGCAAGCAGCTTCCAACTCCCTGGCCTGCAAACCTTGTCTGAGGTTGCTGGGACCTTATATGGTGTGCTGATGGTTGGCACATGTGTACACTGATTGGTGGTTGTATCTGGTGTTTCTATTGGGTTAGGGTTAATGTCCTCATTGGTTGGGTATTTGAGGGTTCTGATTGGTTTCTCGGTCTGTGATTCAATCATTGCAGGGTTGGGACTAGGGCTAGGGTTCGGATTTCTATGAAGTAGGGACTAGGGCTTCCTATGTTATTGGTTGTTGGGAGTAGGGTGGGACTAGGGCTAGGGTTAGACCTTTAATTGGAAGTAGCTATTTAGTGCTTCTGGTGTGATTGGTTGTTGGACCAGTTGTGGGACTAAGAGTAGGGTTAGGCTTTCTATTGGAAGTAGGGACTAGGGCTACCTGTACCATTGGCTGCTTGGACTTGGGTTGGGACTAGTGGTAGGACTAAGGCCTTTATTGGATGTTGAGATCAGGGTTTTTGAACTGATTGGGTGCTTGGACTAGGGTTAAGATTGGCTGCAAGGTCCTGGTCTCCTATTGGTTCCAGATGTTAGGGCTAGTGTTGTGATTGGATAGTGTTAGGGCTAGGGTTCCCATTGGCTGAAGGGGTCACCTGATTACTAGGGCTACAAAAAGGGCCAGGCTTAGGGCATCTCAGCCCGGGCGTCGAGGCTAAGGGTGGAGAGGACAAGGGTAGTTGCCTGTTTGGGCCTGTTCGAGACTGGTCGGGACTAGGGCCAGAAATGCTGCCCTTTTTCTCCTAAAAAAAAAATCCTTCACTCTTTTATCCCTCCACTATCCTTTTTCTATCAAAATTAACAGACTAACATGTTCACTTCTCAAATTCCATGTTCCATATTTAACTATACTAATATACTGCCCAAATAACTGAATAACATATCTACTAATCAAATTACTTCATATTTATACAATACTAATTTTCAACAGTAATCCTTTATGGGTTCCGGAGTGGCGTGCTACTCGCCAAAAAAGCACTTCAACACCCATCAGGGGTAACAAGTGCTATATGAATGCAAATCTTTTTTCCCCTTTTATCCCTTCGCTATCCTTCTCACTCCAAGTAACAGACTAATATCCACCACTGAAATGACCTCATATTTCACCATATTAATTCACCACTAATCCTTTATAGGCTCCCTGAATAGCATGCGTCAACAAGCGAGCGATAAATAAATAACTAACCTTTGTCCTACTCTATCCTTCTGCTATCATTCCAAATCCAAATAACTGACTAACCTATCCACCACTTAATATGTACTTGCATGTTTGACTATACTAATTCAAAACTAATCCTCTGTGGGTCCCGGAGTAGCGAACTACCCGCCGAAAAAGCGCTTTGACGCCTCGTCAGGGGTAGTAAGCGCTATATAAATGCAATTACAATACAAGTACAATACAATACAATACATTATAACTGTTCCAGGAAGGCTGGGGTGTGGCATCTGCTGACAGGGAGTTCGGACACTCCTCCATGTTGCCATGGAAAGGGCTGGCAGCCTGGCACTGCATCTCTGCCGGTGGGAGGCGGGGGCTGCATTGGATGGACAGTTGAATCTGACCTGCTGGTCACCGCGGAAGTACACTAACACCAACTGTCTGCCTGAAACGCACATGACCCCTCCCGCAACCAAGGGGCTATCAAGGGCCCGCAAGGAAACGCTGTCCCACCCCCTCATTCCTTGGCTTCGTTGTTTAGGCGGCCTCAAGGCCTTTGATTTTAAAATCGGCTGCCACTGCGCTTTACATCTGCCTTCAGTAACATAGCCCAGTGGCAGCCAACCTTAAAATCGAAGGTCCTTGCAGGCACTGAGCTGCTACCACGGCGGAGGACAATGTTAAAATCAAAAGTGCTCGCCTGCCCTGAACCGCTTTCACTGACTACAGCACGCTTTAAATGTGCCTTCGTGTTGTAGTCAATAAAAGCAGCTCAGTGCATTCAAGGTGCTTTGATTTTAACTTCGGCTGCCACTGTGCTTTATTATGCCTTCTTTCAATTGTAAAGCTCTGTGTCAGCTGATGGTGAAATCAAAGCGATTTACGTGCACCGATCCGATCCTCCCAAAACAGGCTCTTCACCTCTCTGTGCAGGCCTGTCACTCCCAGCCTCTCGTCTCCCACACTCATCCTTTGTGCCAAGGAAGCTCTGCTTGTGTGACACGGAGCTGTGTTTTGGTGCACCTCAGCTATGCAAAACAATGTGATTTGTTGAGTACTAGTGTGCATTTAGTACAGGCAGCTTCTGTTTACAATTTTAGTGGCTGAGTCTGAGATGATGCCATTTTTTCTTGCATGGGATTTTTCTGAGCAAGGCTTATTAGTCCTTACCTGATTTTACCCATGCACTTTTATTCCGTTGATGTTCTGTCTTTATATGGCTTGGTTTTTGAGGTGTTACTTAGAACAAAGTTCAATGACGGTCTCGATTGCCCTGATTTAGCAACTCATGGCCTATGTAGGAGGAAAGCAGGCTGGTGAGTTCAAAAGATATATGGAGTGTGTGTGCATGCACGAGGCGTGATCAGAGTTAACACCTGTGTAAAGGAACACATTCATGCTCACTTGTTTAGAGCGTTTTCAAAATGTCATGATGTTTAAGTTTGAGTACATTTGATCTGTGTATTAGAGTAGTTAATCATGGAACTTTTCTGTTTATAGGGGTATGGGCTCAGGGACATTGCCATATGTTTAATGCTCTTATATTATTACTGGAAGTAGAAGAGGACTGTGCAGCGAGTGCAAAGCTTAGCAGACAGTCTGTTGCTGACCATTGCGGAACTATGCATTTTCTGAAAATTGAGTTTGCAGCGTTAAAGCATGTGTTATAGAACTGAGTGAAGTGCTTTATAATGAAAGTAAGGTTGTCACCTTTCCAAATATCTTCCATTTGTTGTTCCAATAGTCTGCAAAGGCACAGACATGAAAGAAAATCATATGTACTAATTGTAACTAACATAACTTTTCTCCCTTTGTTTTATTTTTTTGTCATAACGAAGAAAGGAGAAGCCTTCTGTTGCAGCATTTTTATAATGCTTACTAATGTGTGGCACTAAAGCACTTACCTAAATGGTTAGCAAGCTATGTCAAGTGTGGGGTGGGTGGTTCAAAGTGTTTTCTTTGGTTTGTGATCCTATGTGGGAAGTGTTTTCTTGTCTTGCCTGATTAACACTAAGATGAAGTTATCATTATCATGTTATGGGACCCAGTGCGTAGCAGTGTTGTGAATGAGGTGTGAGACAGATATACAGTTGATTATGTTGTGATTTTCAGTCTGCTGACAGCTTTAAACAGCTCCATAGGTCTATGTATCTTGTTCAAACCACAGTATGGGCACAAAATAATTAGGCTTAAAGACAACGAATGAGGGTGTGTGAGGTGTCTCCGAAAAATGTGCGAGTTGCTTGGCCTTTAGTAGCTCACGATGATTTTCACTGATCAGAAGTAGCTCTCACTACAGTAAAGGATGGAAACCCCTGATCTAACACATTCTAGCATGGTCTGAAAATTCCAGATGAACTTACATAGACCTTCTCCTGTTTTGAACATTTCGACTGTTATCTGCCTTTATCTCGGAAGCAGTCCATTCATGCCAGGTCTCGCTTCCTGAGTTCGGTGCCAGCAGGGTCTTTGACCTGTGAGTGTATGTCTGTCTCCCTTCCCATCAAAGTTTGTTTATTCTTCTGTATGTCAGCTTGCCATACGACCATGCTGACCAGTTTGCAGAATTCTGCTGTTAGCACTTCAGTACACCGTTAGGCTTATGTAACAAAAGTCCATATAACTATGGTGAACCTTAGAACATTTTCTTCACTGCTGATGTCCAGACCTCAGCCACATATTTGCTGCTTAAACTTTCTTGGGCCTGCTGAAAGTAAGACATAGTTCACAAAGACCAGAGCCATTGTGGGAATTGTGTTGTACTGGGTTGTATGTGCCCATAAGGCAATCAGGCAGTGCCAGATGGGCTGGTCTGACATATCAGTGTGTGTGTCATTGTTTTTTTATCAGTTTTCAGCCAGTTTTCTGGCCAGGTAGGCCAGTTTTTACTGCTTGTTTCCCATATATTACTACTTTTTTAACTATATCCTTCACTAATGTGGGCCACTATTATTTTGGTGCTTGGGTCTTTTTTTTGTTCCAGTCCGACCCTGGTGTTGAACAGTTCTACTTCACCTGCCTCGGACCACCCCCCCCTCCCTGTACACTCCTCTTGGTTTGGGGGGTCAGTAGTATGCTTGTATTGAATTTAGACTGGGTCAGTGTGATCTCTGAGATTGTGTTTCAGCATAATATCAGCTTCTATCAAATTCTAGTCAGCGTGGTCAATGCAGTTGCCAAATAAGGCATTTCTCCATCCCGGGTACTTGTATGCCAGTGCACTGGTGTTATTCTTCCTCTATATAAGAGTTTATATATTATCATAACAGTGTCCTGGACATCTACGGCAACTGGGAGACTCGTTGTGCTTGTTTACACTAAACAATACATTTACCTGATCCAACAGGTAGCTAGAGGGGTGAAAAGAGGGAGAACTAAGACACAGCCAAATGCAAAACCACTCATACCATGGTAGATAGTCCCTCGCCCTGAGCAAAGGTTCAAAGAGCTCCCAGGTCCATAGGAAAGAAACCCCCCGCATAGAAAGAATCAGAAGGTAAAGTCACTTCAAAGTCACAGGCTTGTTCCAGGAGATAGGCCCATTAAGTAAGTACCAGCACTTCCACAAGGCTGCAGACTGGTTACAGTTCAGACAGCCAGTTCTAGGAGAAGAATTCCAGTTAAAATATGCAATTAAGGTGGCAAAATGAGTTAACACTCACCACTGACAACTGCTGTTGTTCAAAGGTCACAAGCTTGAATCCCGGGGAGGCCAAGGTAGCCCTGTATTCTCTGAGGTAGTAGGTGAACTAAGCACCACTTCGCTGGATAACAGTACAGCACTTAGAAATGGCAGAACGGAAGTAAGATTTGCACAAAATAGAACAACAACAACTGCTTAGCACAGTAATAATAATAAAACAGTTATTGTACCAAAGTAAGTTTCAAATTTGAGGTCTTTTCTCATTTTAATGATATGACAGACCATCCCTTACACATTATCCTTTCTGTGTCTAAACACATCCTGATCATAGTAAATATATTACTTATATAATTCCTGCCTCTCAGCGGTTTGCTCGGGTGGGAAGGATGGGGAAGAAGAGGAGCGAAGTACTCTGGAACGTGGTAGAATAAGGCTTAGAGTAAGGAAGATTACCTGTAAGTAATATCAACATTAGCTCCTCAGCGGTCTTCCTTGTCCCCGTCCTTACTTTACGAGGACGTACGAACATGAATGAGACATAAGATAGTAATAATCCTTTGAAGGATTTAAAGAAGCCGAATTTATTTATAGAGGTAAACATAAATCATATATGACTGCTTGCATAACACCTGAACTCCGATACAATCTTTATGTTCCTGAATATTGATGTTGTATTATCAAATGATATATTACCGGTGGCATTGTCGTTGCTCTACAAATTTCTTGCATAGACACCTCTTTTGCTTCTGCCCATGACGGTGAACCTATAAGGGTGGATCTATCCTGGATTAGTTTTGGAAATGACTCATCCATTAATTGGTAAGCCTGAATTATAGCCAATTTAACCCATTTACTCAACAATGACTTTTTTCCATGTCCTACTGGATCATAAATAGAGAATCTGTTAAACAATTAAACTTTTTTCTGTCCAAGTAAATCAAACGTGTTCTATGGGCTTATTAAGAATGCACTGGAGTACTACCCTCTTGTTTCTGAGGAAGAACAGGTAGAACACTCTATTGGGAAAGGTGAAATTGAGAGGAGACTTTCAGATTAAAACCTGGTTCATGGCGTATGATGATCTTATCCTCCAAAACCTTTAAGATTAGGAGAAACGGTGACTAGCTATTTTAATTTCAAAACCTTCTGGCTGAAGTAATGGTAATAAAAATAATTGCTGTTAACTATTACATATTTGCCTTTTCCAGAAATTCAAATGGGCCGGCTTGTTGATCCTTTAATACTAATAATAAATCCCACAATAGATTAGTCAAAAAGATTGCGAAAACCTTTGATCAAATCTGCTACCAGGGGTGCCCTTAGGGTTCTCTAGATTCTTTAATGGAAATATATAGAGTGTTTATTGTAGAAAGAGCTAGTCCTTTTTAAAAAAAAGTCTCACAAAAATCCAAGACATTGAATCAATCCCTGATGTTTGTGAAATAATCTTTTGATGCCATTTCTTAAAGGTATGTTAGTGTCTTATATAACTTGACATAGTGGACCTTCTTCTGGAAGACTGGATGGAAATTATGACTTCTCTAAAACATTGCTTTACTGCATCCCCACACAGTCCCAGCCTCCATCCTCAGGCGAAGACAATTCAGTCTCTGATACGAAAGAATGAGAGGCAATGGAAATACTGGGTAGGTTACTGGAGAGTCCACTTCCGACTGCGTCTGATGAGGGACGCTCTGATCAAGGAAGCCCAACTGGAGTTTTTAGTATTACCTCCACTCTCTACCCCCAATGTTTCTCAGGACCATTGGGAGAGAAGGAATGGGTGTAAAGGTATAGAGCAGTCCTTGTGGTCATCTGAAGGACATAGCACCCCGTCTCACGCCTGATGACAATGTACCGCAGTACAAAGCAGAGGAAGAAAGGCATTTATGGGTGATGCAAACAGGTCCAGCCAATAACTTCCCACTTCTGACTGAGAAATTGCAATATCTCCAGAGACAGAACAAACTCTGGCAAAGGACAAATCCAGCTCAGCAGACGTGTTTCTGCAGTCTGATGACCTGGAAGGCTTCATTCTGCGATCTAACATTCTCTTCACCCCCACAAGGATATCTCTTGCACTAGAGAGGCTAATTCCGAACATTCTGTGCCTCCCAGGTGGTTCACATATGCTTTTGGCTCTTGGTTGGCCATGAAAACTAAAACACTCTTTACTGAAGCAGAAGTGAGAACCTCAGACAACCTGAAAATATGGCCTATGACTTCCTCCAATTTGAGGATTATTTGGACCCTGACCATTTTCCTTGTATGATTAGGTTCACAAAAGCTGCTCCCCAACCAACTAGAGTACCGTATAATTATGCTCCTTTCATCATTCATGGTTGAATTCCCTCTTACAAGGCTTGATGATGTTGACCTTGTCTTGGAAAAGGAGGTTTCAGAAAAGGAGGCTCTTGCACAGGGTTCATGGGAAGTGCCATGCATTGGAGTGTACCTCATGTAATAAAAGGACTGGAATGAAGAAGAAGAATGGCGAGGATGTAATCTGGTGATTAACTGCACTCGGACTGTATTTTTCCGTGAACTATTATTATTTAGAAAAGTACTAGCATAGAGTGGGGTGTCCCCCATGTACTATGACTGTGTTGAGCTGCTTTAACTTTAGTGTAAGACACTTGTTTTAAAGGCAGACATTAATCTGAGAAGGCCAGCATACATTCGTCATCAACCTAAAACACTGTAGGGATTTTAAATAGGATATCACCCCTGGGTTACATGGTTTTGTTTTGTTTAAATCTTTTAATTGTCATTTACCATTATTAACAATGCAGTAGAATAAAAGATCAGCAACACCATGTACCGGGGGACAATGCAACAGCAAATCAATTGGTGAAGGATAGAACAGGGACAACATGTGGGTAATGTCTCCAGTATGAGGAAATTAGGGTATTGGTTATACCAGTCCCTCAAGGAGGAAAGGCCTATGTAAATTCTGCCGTCTTGCTGTGTATATCAGCGCCAGTCTATGCGTGGTGTGATCTCTGAACAGAGGGTCGAGGGTTCAACAAAATGTGGACAAAATAATGAAACTGAGGGAAGGGGGTAACCGCCCGTGACCTGAGGCCGAAAGTGTAGTATCAGTTGCTTAACAGCTTGTAGCGTGGGGTAGGGACGTATGATGCAACAGGTTGAGCCGGGATTGAGGTGAGGGCCCCCCTGTGGGGCGACACAGAGGCGACAGTGGCATGCTATGCTGGTGCCGGTGAAGTCTGTGTTTCTTCCTGAATGTCTACTGTGGATGCAGTCATCTTCTGCAATTCCTCCATGACAGCCCCCCCAGGGGGTGTAACCCCAGAAGGTCCTCTCTCCGTAGAGACACCCCTCTGCCCTGGCCCAGTTGAGCAACGAGCGGCTCCAGGCAACTACATGAGGTGCCATCATTGCCTGGTGATCAGGCATTGTGCGGTGACTAGGTCCAAGTCTAGGAATCGTGAGGTGACCTTCTGTTTCTTGCTCCTCTTGAAGAGGTGCAGGACATACACCTCCCAACAAAAGGGAATTACGCGTTTAGTGATGTTGGCTAGAGTGGCCGCTATGTCAGTCCAGTACTCTGCTAGGGTCAGGCAAGACCATAGCATGAGTAGCAGATCCGCATCGGTTAGGCGGCACCTCGGATATTCAGAGTCAGTGCAATGAAAATACTTTTTTATCAGAAAGAGGGAGAGGTATGCACGATGGAGGATAACATACTGTATCTGCCGGAAGCGTTGATTGCGAGGGACTTGTGTCGGGCTTTTCAGTATCGCCACCCATTCTTTCTCTAACGGCACGGTCCAGATCCTTCTCCCTGTATTGTTTCAGGGGGGTTAGTGAGATTGCAGTGTGTTGAAGGAGGGACGAGGCACACCAACGTATGAGGTGTCCCCCTGTGCCCATTATATGCAAGTACTGCAACTGGTGGTGTGGGGGGGTTCTGTTGTTAGGTTACCCCATCTGATAGAGTGAAGAATTCAGTGCACAGTGGGTTAAGAATTGCCCCGGGGGTAGGCCATCTTCTGCGATTAGGTCTGTAAATGGGATTAGGGTGCCATCTCTGAAAAGGTCCCCTGTGTCGTGAATGCCTGCTGTTTGCCAACTGCCCAGTTCCGTTGCCGTGATGCATGAATCTCCCCTAGGTGACCCCAGTAAAGGAATAGCCGGGGCATATGGCGTGGTGCCGTGGGTAGTATACAGGCTTCTGCGGTAGCATTTATACGCTATGGAGGGCAGCAAGGAGTCGGCTCTTTTGGGCTTAGCTCAAGCGTGAAACCTTCTGAGCAAAGTGTGGAGCTTCATTGGTGTTTTCAGCATGGCAGTGTCTGGCAGGTGTCTAGAGACCATTCTGTAGTATATCGAGGACCCCCTGGTAAGGATAAAGTTCCTGGGTCAGGGAAATTAGTTCAATGCGCAGGTATCAACCCAGGCCAAATTACAAAGGACAAACACTGGCTATTTAAAGATACAAATTATGCATAAACTATAACACAGAAAAATATACTGATATAAAAAAGTTTTTTAATTATATTGATAAAAGAGATTGAACACATATATCATGTATACAAGATAAATTGATACAATAAAAAGATTTTTGTTGATGTTAAACACATGCATGCGGTGCATTTTCCTCTCCTGTGCTGAAGAATGCAGAATCCCATTGTTCATGACGAGCTCAGCTCGTCATGAGCACACGACCAGTGTACTGCATGACGAGCTGAGCTCATCATGAGCATGGAAGGAGTTAAAAATAAAACATTTGTTCTAAAAACACTCAAAGGACAGGATTGTTGTCCTATATACTATTAGCGCGGCTGTAGTCTGTGTTATAGTTTATGCATAATTTGTATCTTTAAATAGCCAGTGTTTGTCCTTTGTAATTTGGCCTGGGTTGATACCTTCGCAGGTGTCTAGAGACACCCCCTCTGCCCTGGCCCACTTGAGCAACGAGCGGCTCCAGGCAACTGCATGAGGTGCCACCGGCGCTTTCCATTGCCTGGTGATCAGGCGTTGTGCCGTGACTAGGTCCAAGTCTAGGAATCGTGAGGTGACCTTCTGTTTCTTGCTCCTCTTGAAGAGATGCAGGACATACACCTCCCAACGAAAGGGAATTACGCGTTTAGTGACGTTGGCTAGAGTGACCGCTATGTCAGTCCAGTACTCTGCTAGGGTCGGGCAAGACCATAGCATGTGTAGCAGATCCGCATCTGTTAGGCGGCACCTGGGATATTTAGAGTCAGTGCAATGAAAATACTTGTTTATCAGGAAGAGGGAGAGGTATGCACGATGGAGGATAAAATACTGTATCTGCCGGAAGCGTTGATTGCGAGGGTCTCATGTCGGGCTTTCCAGTATCGCCACCCATTCCTTCTCTGACAGGGCACGGTCCAGATCCTCCTCCCAGTATTGTTTTCAGGGGGGTTAGTGAGATTGCAGTGTGTTGAAGGAGGGACGAGGCACACCAATGTATGAGGTGTCCCCTTGTGCCCATTATATGCAAGTACTGCAACTGGTGGTGTAGGGGGATTCTGTTCTTAGGCTACCCCATCTGATAGAGTGAAGAATTCAGTGCACAGTGTGTTAAGAATTGCCCGGGGGTAGGCCATCTTCTGCAATTAGGTCTGTAAACGGGATTAGGGTGCCATCTCTGAAAAGGTCCCCTGTGTCGTGAATGCCTGCTGTTTGCCAACTGCGCAGTTCCGTTGCCGTGATGCATAAATCTCCCCTAGGTGACCCCAGTAAAGGAATAGCCGGGGCATATGGCGTGGTGCCGTGGGGAATGTACAGTCTTCTGTGGTAGCATTTATACGCTATGGAGGGCAGCAAGGAGTCGGCTCTTTTGGGCTTAGCTCAAGGGTGAAACCTTCTGAGCAAAGTGTGGAGCTTCATTGGTGTTTTCAGCATGGCAGTGTCTGGCAGGTGTCTAGGGGCCAGCCATCTAGCCGCCCATTGCAGCTGCGCAGCTAAGTGGTGGTGCTCGAAATTGGGCATCGCTAGCCCGCCCTGTCCTGCAGGTGGATATAGCTTCTTAATAGAGACCGTGTGTCTGAACGTCCCCAATTGGGAATCCCTGACCTTTGCTTCCAGCTTACTGAAATATGGGGGGGGGGGGGATATAAAGCGGCAAGGTCGCAAAATAGTAAAGAAGGATTGGGAGGATCACCATTTTCGCAAGGGGGGGGATATAAAGCAGCAAGGTCGCAAAATAGTCAAGAAGGATTGGGAGGATCAAACTACAAAGAACAAAAAGAGTTGGAGGGTCTGTGAACCAAAAAAGCCGAGCCTATAAGGTCTTTTAACGAAAGTCACGCTTTGGATTGCACTAAACCAGACCAGGTGGTCACATGTCACAAGTATATGATAGAAATCGGGAGGATCACCATTTTCGCAAGGGCTACCCTACCCGATATGGACAGAGGTGGAGTCCTCCAAAATGCCATCTGTGCATAAATGGAGGATGTGGCTCTAGTAATGTTCCCATCATACAGGTCAGCTTTGGTACGATATATGTGGACACCTAAGTATCGGAATGTGCCAGTACACCATGACACTGGGGCCCCTCCCAGCAAGTACCCGGGATCTGGAGTAGACAAAGAGAACGGGAAGAGGGTGGATTTTGCGGCATTGACCCTCAGCCCTGATACTGAGGTGAACTGTGTTAGCGCAGAGTCTAGCGATTGAGGTATAGTGTGGAGATATCTTGCATACAATAAGAGATCATCAGCCTATGAAGAGATCGTATGCATGCTGTCGCTCATGGGAATACCAATGTCTACCCGGGCACAAATTAATGCCTCTAGGAGCTCCACCGCCAGGCAGAAAAGAAGGTGGGAATGGGGGCAGCCCTGCCTGGTCCCGTGACCCACCCGAATAGTTTCTGATATGTAGCAACCAGTTTTCACGCAAATCGTTGGGCATTTATACAATAGCCGAACCATGCTGAGAAAATAGGGGCCTATGCCGCACCTTGGTAGCACAGTAAAAAGGTAGTCCCACTCCAGAGAGTCAAAGGCTCTCTCTCGAGATCAAGCACCAGGCATCCCAAGTGTGGCCAGTTCAGGCGGGCATATTCAGCTACTCTGAAGTAGATACGAAAGTGGAGCGAGCTGTTTCGGGCAGAGACAAAACCATTCTGGTCCGAGTGTACCAGAGAAGGCACGTAGGGTGCGAGATGGATAGCAAGTGCTTTTTCCAGTATTTTATAATCCGTGTTCAGGATCGCCAGAGGATGGTAAGACTGGATTCAATAGGGAGACAAAGTTAGCTGAGGAGAGAGAGAGAGGGAGGGGGGAATGCATAGTCAAGCGCTGATGTGTAGAGTGTGTGTAGACGTGGTACTAGGGTCACTGCATGAGTTTTGAAGAACTCAGTGGGAAACCCGTTAGGTCCCGGTAGCCAGAGATGCAAGAGCCTCTCGAACCTCCTCAACCAATACGGGGAAGTCTACCTCCAGAAACTGGTCAACGGTTAGAGAGGGTAGCTGCACTGAGTCTAGGAAAGAACCTATTTGTTGGGAGTCACCGTGGGCCCTGGATGCATAGAGTGTGGTGTAATGTTTTGTCATAGCCTTGTGAATGCCCCACTAAGGGCACATTATCTGCCAGAGCTTATCTTTAATGGCATGTATGGGATGGTGTGGACATTCCTGCCGAAGAAGAAATGCCGATTCAGAAAAGGGGGTGGTGATGAACAGAGTGTCTGAATTAAGCAGACCACTCTTACCCAGTCCAAAGATCAGGGCTTGATCCATCACAGTTATTTAGCTCACTGCACCATCCCAGCTCAGAACCTGGCGATATGCAAATCAGTCTGTCCCTGGCCCAGTGCATCATGGGAACAGGGCAGACTAAACTACCAAGCCAATTCTTCACCAGAAAGGAGACAAGCTACCGGGGACCGGTTTCTGGCATTTCAGCCGTCGTCGGCCCGGCTTGCTTGAATCCTGATGGTGCAGTGAGCAAGGGACTCATGTCTGAGTATACCCTGCCACACCTATAGTGGCCAAAAACGATTCAGAAAAGGGGGTGATGATGAACAGAGTGTCTGAATTAAGCAGACCACTCTTACCCAGTCCAAAGATCAGGGCTTGATCCATCACCGTTATTTAGCTCACTGCGCCATCCCAGCTCAGAACCTGGCTATATGCAAATCAGTCTGTCCCTGGCCCAGTGCATCATGGGAACAGGGCAGACTAAACTACCAAGCCAATTCTTCACCAGAAAGGAGACAAGCTACCGGGGACCGGTTTCTGGCATTTCAGCCGTCGTCGGCCCGGCTTGCTTGAATCCTGATGGTGCAGTGAGCAAGGGACTCATGTCTGAGTATACCCTGCCACACCTATAGTGGCCAAAAACGATTCAGAAAAGGGGGTGGTGATGAACAGAGTGTCGGAATTAAGCAGACCACTCTTACCCAGTCCAAAGATCAGGGCTTGATCCATCACCGTTATTTAGCTCACTGCACCATCCCAGCTCAGAACTTGGCTATATGCAAATCAGTCTGTCCCTGGCCCAGTGCATCATGGGAACAGGGCAGACTAAACTACCAAGCCAATTCTTCACCAGAAAGGAGACAAGCTACCGGGGACCGGTTTCTGGCATTTCAGCCGTCGTCGGCCCGGCTTGCTTGAATCCTGATGGTGCAGTGAGCAAGGGACTCATGTCTGAGTATACCCTGCCACACCTATAGTGGCCAAAAACGATTCAGAAAAGGGGGTGGTGATGAACAGAGTGTCTGAATTAAGCAGACCACTCTTACCCAGTCCAAAGATCAGGGCTTGATCCATCACCGTTATTTAGCTCACTGCACCATCCCAGCTCAGAACCTGGCTATATGCAAATCAGTCTGTCCCTGGCCCAGTGCATCATGGGAACAGGGCAGACTAAACTACCAAGCCAATTCTTCACCAGAAAGGAGACAAGCTACCGGGGACGGGTTTCTGGCATTTCAGCCGTCGTCGGCCCGGCTTGCTTGAATTCTGATGGTGCAGTGAGCAAGGGACTCATGTCTGAGTATACCCTGCCACACCTATAGTGGCCAAAAACGATTCGGAAAAGGGGGTGGTGATGAACAGAGTGTCTGAATTAAGCAGACCGCTCTTACCCAGTCCAAAGATCAGGGCTTGATCCATCACCGTTATTTAGCTCACTGCACCATCCCAGCTCAGAACCTGGCTATATGCAAATCAGTCTGTCCCTGGCCCAGTGCATCATGGGAACAGGGCAGACTAAACTACCAAGCCAATTCTTCACCAGAAAGGAGACAAGCTACCGGGGACCGGTTTCTGGCATTTCAGCCGTCGTCGGCCCGGCTTGCTTGAATCCTGATGGTGCAGTGAGCAAGGGACTCATGTCTGAGTATACCCTGCCACACCTATAGTGGCCAAAAACGATTCAGAAAAGGGGGTGGTGATGAACAGAGTGTCTGAATTAAGCAGACCACTCTTACCCAGTCCAAAGATCAGGGCTTGATCCATCACCGTTATTTAGCTCACTGCACCATCCCAGCTCAGAACCTGGCTATATGCAAATCAGTCTGTCCCTGGCCCAGTGCATCATGGGAACAGGGCAGACTAAACTACCAAGCCAATTCTTCCCCAGAAAAGAGACAAGCTACCGGGGACCAGTTTCTGGCATTTCAGCCGTCGTCGGCCCGGCTTGCTTGAATCCTGATGGTGCAGTGAGCAAGGGACTCATGTCTGAGTATACCCTGCCACACCTATAGTGGCCAAAAACGATTCAGAAAAGGGGGTGATGATGAACAGAGTGTCTGAATTAAGCAGACCACTCTTACCCAGTCCAAAGATCAGGGCTTGATCCATCACCGTTATTTAGCTCACTGCACCATCCCAGCTCAGAACCTGGCTATATGCAAATAAGTCTGTCCCTGGCCCAGTGCATCATGGGAACAGGGCAGACTAAACTACCAAGCCAATTCTTCACCAGAAAGGAGACAAGCTACCGGGGACCGGTTTCTGGCATTTCAGCCGTCGTCGGCCCGGCTTGCTTGAATTCTGATGGTGCAGTGAGCAAGGGACTCATGTCTGAGTATACCCTGCCACACCTATAGTGGCCAAAAACGATTCAGAAAAGGGGGTGGTGATGAACAGAGTGTCTGAATTAAGCAGACCACTCTTACCCAGTCCAAAGATCAGGGCTTGATCCATCACCGTTATTTAGCTCACTGCACCATCCCAGCTCAGAACCTGGCTATATGCAAATCAGTCTGTCCCTGGCCCAGTGCATCATGGGAACAGGGCAGACTAAACTACCAAGCCAATTCTTCACCAGAAAGGAGACAAGCTACCGGGGACCGGTTTCTGGCATTTCAGCCGTCGTCGGCCCGGCTTGCTTGAATCCTGATGGTGCAGTGAGCAAGGGGCTCATGTCTGAGTATACCCTGCCACACCTATAGTGGCCAAAAACGATTCAGAAAAGGGGGTGGTGATGAACAGAGTGTCTGAATTAAGCAGACCACTCTTACCCAGTCCAAAGATCAGGGCTTGATCCATCACCGTTATTTAGCTCACTGCACCATCCCAGCTCAGAACCTGGCTATATGCAAATCAGTCTGTCCCTGTCCCAGTGCATCATGGGAACAGGGCAGACTAAACTACCAAGCCAATTCTTCACCAGAAAGGAGACAAGCTACCGGGGACCGGTTTCTGGCATTTCAGCCGTCGTTGGCCCGGCTTGCTTGAATCCTGATGGTGCAGTGAGCAAGGGACTCATGTCTGAGTATACCCTGCCACACCTATAGTGGCCAAAAATGATTCAGAAAAGGGGGTGGTGATGAACAGAGTGTCTGAATTAAGCAGACCACTCTTACCCAGTCCAAAGATCAGGGCTTGATCCATCACCGTTATTTAGCTCACTGCACCATCCCAGCTCAGAACCTGGCTATATGCAAATCAGTCTGTCCCTGGCCCAGTGCATCATGGGAACAGGGCAGACTAAACTACCAAGCCAATTCTTCACCAGAAAGGAGACAAGCTACCGGGGACCGGTTTCTGGCATTTCAGCCGTCGTCGGCCCGGCTTGCTTGAATCGTGATGGTGCAGTGAGCAAGGGACTCATGTCTGAGTATACCCTGCCACACCTATAGTGGCCAAAAACGATTCAGAAAAGGGGGTGGTGATGAACAGAGTGTCTGAATAAAGCAGACCACTCTTACCCAGTCCAAAGATCAGGGCTTGATCCATCACCGTTATTTAGCTCACTGCACCATCCAAGCTCAGAACCTGGCTATATGCAAATCAGTCTGTCCCTGGCCCCGTGAATCATGGGAACAGGTCAGACTAAACTACCAAGCCAATTCTTCACCAGAAAGGAGACAAGCTACCGGAGACCGGTTTCTGGCATTTCAGCCGTCGTCGGCCCGGCTTGCTTGAATTCTGATGGTGCAGTGAGCAAGGGACTCATGTCTGAGTATACCCTGCCACACCTATAGTGGCCAAAAACGCTTCAGAAAAGGGGGTGGTGATGAACAGAGTGTCTGAATTAAGCAGACCACTCTTACCCAGTCCAAAGATCAGGGCTTGATCCATCACCGTTATTTAGCTCACTGCACCATCCCAGCTCAGAACCTGGCTACATGCAAATCAGTCTGTCCCTGGCCCAGTGCATCATGAGAACAGGGCAGACTAAACTACCAAGCCAATTCTTCACCAGAAAGGAGACAAGCTACCGGGGACCGGTTTCTGGCATTTCAGCCGTCGTCGGCCCGGCTTGCTTGAATCCTGATGGTGCAGTGAGCAAGGGACTCATGTCTGAGTATACCCTGCCACACCTATAGTGGCCAAAAACGATTCAGAAAAGGGGGTGGTGATGAACAGATTGTCTGAATTAAGCAGACCACTCTTACCCAGTCCAAAGATCAGGGCTTGATCCATCACCGGTATTTAGCTCACTGCACCATCCCAGCTCAGAACCTGGCTATATGCAAATCAGTCTGTCCCTGGCCCAGTGCATCATGGGAACAGGGCAGACTAAACTACCAAGCCAATTCTTGACCAGAAAGGAGACAAGCTACCGGGGACCGGTTTCTGGCATTTCAGCCGTCGTCGGCCCGGCTTGCTTGAATCCTGATGGTGCAGTGAGCAAGGGACTCATGTCTGAGTATACCCTGCCACACCTATAGTGGCCAAAAACGATTCAGAAAAGGGGGTGGTGATGAACAGAGTGTCTAAATTAAGCAGACCACTCTTACCCAGTCCGAAGATCAGGGCTTGATCCATCACCGTTATTTAGCTCACTGCACCATCCCAGCTCAGAACCTGGCTATATGCAAATCAGTCTGTCCCTGGCCCAGTGCATCATGGGAACAGGGCAGACTAAACTACCAACCCAATTCTTCACCAGAAAGGAGACAAGCTACCGGGGACCGGTTTCTGGCATTTCAGCCGTCGTCGGCCCGGCTTGCTTGAATCCTGATGGTGCAGTGAGCAAGGGACTCATGTCTGAGTATACCCTGCCACACCTATAGTGGCCAAAAACGATTCAGAAAAGGGGGTGGTGATGAACAGAGTGTCTGAATTAAGCAGACCACTCTTACCCAGTCCAAAGATCAGGGCTTGATCCATCACCGTTATTTAGCTCACTGCACCATGCCAGTTCAGAACCTGGCTATATGCAAATCAGTCCCTCCCTGGCCCAGTGCATCATGGGAACAGGGCAGACTAAACTACCAAGCCAATTCTTCACCAGAAAGGAGACAAGCTACCGGGGACCGGTTTCTGGCATTTCAGCCATCGTCGGCCCGGCTTGCTTGAATCCTGATGGTGCAGTGAGCAAGGGACTCATGTCTGAGTATACCCTGCCACACTTATAGTGGCCAAAAACGATTCAGAAAAGGGGGTGGTGATGAACAGAGTGTCTGAATTAAGCAGACCACTCTTACCCAGTCCAAAGATCAGGGCTTGATCCATCACCGTTATTTAGCTCACTGCACCATGCCAGTTCAGAACCTGGCTATATGCAAATCAGTCTGTCCCTGGCCCAGTACATCATGGGAACAGGGCAGACTAAACTACCGAGCCAATTCTTCAGCAGAAAGGAGACAAGCTACCGGGGACCGGTTTCTGGCATTTCAGCCGTCGTCGGCCCGGCTTGCTTGAATCCTGATGGTGCAGTGAGCAAGGGACTCATGTCTGAGTATACCCTGCCACACCTATAGTGGCCAAAAACGATTCAGAAAAGGGGGTGGTGATGAAGAAGAAATGCCAGCAGCTTGCCCGCTCTGTCAGCTCAAAAGTGGGTACAGGCAAAGTGGGCAAGGTAATTGTGGCAGCGTAACCATTCTAGCATTTCTAGCCGATTTGTTTGCAACTTCTCAAGCCGCTCCCGAGCCTCAGAGGATGCGACTGATAGAGTTTCCCAATAAAGGAGCTTCCGTTCTATAGAGGTGAGGGAGGCATCCAGTTGTTTGCGGGTGATCCAGTGAGACTCAGGCAGTGGCCTCTAGTAGTGGCCTTAAGGGCTTCTCATTCTACAAAAGGAGAGCTTGTTGAGCCGACACTGTGTTCAAAATACCCGATCAATGCCGCCTCCACTGCGCAGCAGAAAGCAGGATCCTCCAGAGCCACCATCTGTAATCGCCAGTTGGGGGGCTGGGGGAACCTCCCCTCCCAGTCCAACAACGTGAACTGAATGGGTCCGGCCCAGCTAGCCTGTGTCACAAATTAATGGGCGGACCAGGGGATCATGCACCAGTGAGTAGAAGGAATATATTCCTCTGATCTGGGTTGCGTGCGTGCCATACATCCATCAGAGACCAGTACCCTAGTCGGGAGCGCAGAGCTTGTGCGTTCGATGAGGCAGAGTTGCGAGTAAGAGGCGGGAAGGAGTGATCAAGCGAGACATCCAGGACAGAATTTAAATCCCCACCCAGTAGCCACGGTATGCCTCCCCATCTGGATAGTGTGGTGGAAAGGCTGTCAAGGAACGTGCGCTGGTCAAAATTGGAAGCAGAAATTAAGCTTAGCAGGAGAGTCTGCCGTTGAGTCTACCCTTGATACAAACGTAGCACCCAGCAGGGTCGACCACAACATCGTCTTCCTCCCATGGGAACCCTGCTTTCACCTAGATCAGCGGTACAAAAGGGGGTGGTGATGGACGGAGCATCTGAATCAATCAAACACTCACACCCAGTCAAAAGATCTGGGTTTAATCCATCACCGTTCTTTAGCCTACTCTGCCACCCCAGTTCAGACATGGCTATATGCAAATGAGTCTGACCCTTTGCCTCATGGGAACAGTCGAGCCCGAACTGCCAAGCCATGTCTTCCCTGGATCGGAAACAAGCTTCCGAGGACCGGTTTCTGGCATTCCAGCCATTATCAGCGCGGCTTGCTTGAATCCAGTGGCAAAGTGAGCAAGGGACTTACGTCTGAGCATACCCTGCCACACTTATGGCGGCCAAAAGCGGTAAAAAAGGGGGTGGTGATGGACGGAGCATCTGAATCAATCAAACACTCACACCCAGTCAAAAGATCTGGGTTTAATCCATCACCATTCTTTAGCCCACTCTGCCACCCCAGTTCAGACATGGCTATATGCAAATCAGTCTGACCCTGTGCCTCATGGGAACGGTCCAGCCTGAACTGCCAAGCCATGTCTTCCCTGGACCGGAAACAAGCTTCCGAGGACCGGTTTCTGGCATTCCAGCCGTCATCAGCCCGGCTTGCTTGAATCCAGTGGCAAAGTGAGCAAGGGACTCACGTCTGAGCATACACTGCCACACTTAAGGCGGCCAAAAGCGGTACAAAAGGGGGTGGTGATGGACGGAGCATCTGAATCAATCAAACACTCACACCCAGTCAAAAGATCTGGGTTTAATCCATCACCATTCTTTAGCCCACTCTGCCACCCCAGTTCAGACATGGCTATATGCAAATCAGTCTGACCCTGTGCCTCATGGGAACAGTCGAGCCCGAACTGCCAAGCCATGTCTTCCCTGGATCGGAAACAAGCTTCCGAGGACCGGTTTCTGGCATTCCAGCCGTCATCAGCCCGGCTTGCTTGAATCCAGTGGCAAAGTGAGCAAGGGACTCACGTCTGAGCATACCCTGCCACGCTTATGGCGGCCAAAAGCGGTACAAAAGGGGGTGGTGATGGACGGAGCATCTGAATCAATCAAACACTCACACCCAGTCAAAAGATCTGGCTTTAATCCATCACTGTTCTTTAGCTCACTCTGCCACCCCAGTTCAGACATGGCTATATGCAAATCAGTCTGACCCTGTGCCTCCTGGGAACAGTCCAGCCCGAACTGCCAAGCCATGTCTTCCCAGGACCGGAAACAAGCTTCCGAGGACCGGTTTCTGGCATTCCAGCCGTCATCAGCCCGGCTTGCTAGAATCCAGTGGCAAAGTGAGCAAGGGACTCACGTCTGAGCATACCCTGCCACACTTATGGCGGCCAAAAGCAGTACAAAAGGGGGTGGTGATGGACGGAGCATCTGAATCAATCAAGCACTCACACCCAGTCAAAAGATCTGGGTTTAATCCATCACCGTTCTTTAGCCCACTCTGCCACCCCAGTTCAGGCATGGCTATATGCAAATCAGTCTGACCCTGTGCCTGATGGGAACAGTCCAGCCTGAACTGCCAAGCCATGTTTTCCCTGGACCGGAAACAAGCTTCCGAGGACCGGTTTCTGACATTCCAGCCGTCATCAGCCCGGCTTGCTTGAATCCAGTGGCAAAGTGATCAAGGGACTCACGTCTGAGCATATTCTGCCACACTTATGGCGGCCAAAAGCGGTACAAAAGGGGTGGTGATGGACTGAGCATCTGAATCAATCAAACACTCACACCCAGTCAAAAGATCTGGGTTTAATCCATCACCGTTCTTTAGCCCACTCTGCCACCCCAGTTTAGACATGGCTATATGCAAATCAGTCTGACCCTGTGCCTCATGGGAACAGTCCAGCCCGAACTGCCAAACCATTTCTTCCCTAGACCGGAAACAAGCTTCCGAGGCCGGTTTCTGGCATTCCAGCCATCATCAGCCCGGCTTGCTTGAATCCAGTGGCAAAGTGAGCAAGGGACTCACGTCTGAGCATACCCTGCCACACTTATGGCGGCCAAAAGCGGTACAAAAGGGGGTGGTGATGAACGGAGCATCTGAGTCAATCAAACACTCACACCCAGTCAAAAGATCTGGGTGTAATCCATCACGGTTCTTTAGCCCACTCTGCCACCCCAGTTCAGACATGGCTATATGCAAATCTGTCTGACCCTGTGCCTCATGGGAACAGCCCAGCCCGAACTGCCAAGCCATGTCTTCCCTGGACCGGAAACAAGCTTCCGAGGACCGGTTTCTGGCATTCCAGCCGCCATCAGCCCGGCTTGCTTGAATCCAGTGGCAAAGTGAGCAAGGGACTCACGTCTGAACATACCCTGCCACACTTATGGTGGCCAAAAGCGGTACAAAAGGGGGTGGTGATGGACGGAGCATCTGAGTCAATCAAACACTCACACCCAGTCAAAAGATCTGGGTTTAATCCATCACCGTTCTTTAGCCCACTCTGCTACCCCAGTTCAGACATGGCTATATGCAAATCAGTCTGACCCTGTGCCTCATGGGAACAGTCCAGCCCGAACTGCCAAGCCATGTCTTCCCTGGACCGGAAACAAGCTTCTGAGGACCGGTTTCTGGCATTCCGGCCGTCATCAGCCCGGCTTGCTTGAATCCAGTAGCAAAGTGAGCAAGGGACTCACGTCTGAGCATACCCTGCCACACTTATGGCGGCCAAAAGCGGTACAAAAGGTGGTGGTGATGGACGGAGCATCTGAATCAATCAAACACTCACACCCAGTCAAAAGATCTGGGTTTAATCCATCACCGTTCTTTAGCCCACTCTGCCACCCCAGTTCAGACATGGCTATATGCAAATCAGTCTGACCCTGTGCCTCATGGGAACAGTCCAGCCCGAACTGCCAAGCCATGTCTTCCCTGGACCGGAAACAAGCTTCCGAGGACCGGTTTCTGGCACTCCAGCTGTCATCAGCCCGGCTTGCTTGAATCCAGTGGCAGTTCGGGCTGGACTGTTCCCATGAGGCACAGGGTCAGACTGATTTACAACAAGGGCATTTTTGTTTGACTATGTCTTGTGTGCTCAGACTAAATCCCAGGAAGAGAACAAAATACGAAAACATGTGCATGTTTTGAGTGAAAATACAATGTGGCGCAAAACAAGCATGTTATGTAGTAACATGTGTAAAAATAAAAGCGGCCTGCAACGCGCACAGTTAGGCTAACATAGGGAAAACTACAATGGGCCATGCACGACAAGACGCGGCACCTTGGTCCTGGGTGGGATGCAGGCACGTGCAGTAGGACTCCTGCAAGGAGCCTGAAGGGTGTCCGGAAACAAACTAAATGTCAAAACATAGTATAGATATGGAATACATCATGCCACAAACTAATGTTAATGTGAGTAATACATCCAGAAAACAGACTTACAAGAAACCTGAAAGGCCAGGGACCCAACATCATAAAAAGGCAAAATTACAATAGACAGCTAAATTAAATTGAAAAATGATAAAATGAGCAAATCACAGATTATTTGGGGGATTTCCGGCCAATGGAAAAGAAAGATTGTGCATATAAAATTATACATTGAAAATTACATATCAGGGTTTGCCTCAATCAACCAGCAGGTTGAGGGGAGTAGGACAGACATTCTGAGTCTATACGATAGCGTTCCTTTCATCTTGTGTGATCAGACCCTTTGGATGTGGTCTGGCATTTGAAAATCCATTTAGATTCCAATCTGTTGAGCAGTTGTTGATTAATGCCTCCTCTAGGTTGGTGTTGGATTATGTCAAACAAACTAAAAAAAGAAATGCTACTGCACTGATAACCTAATTTTAAATCAAAACTTGAAATGATCGAAAGATATTACATTTACTTTTAAAAAGCTTAAATTAAAACACAAATTGCTACATAAATTAAAAAATATATATTATGCATTAAGAATTATTAAAAGTGAAGTATAGGATAAAGTGTTGTAATTATATTTTATTAAAATGAAGGATTACATTGTATTTTAGAAAGGTTATATAAAAAATGTGTACTAAATAGGTTTAAACATTAAATTATAATGATTTATATCTGTTCATTATTTTAAATAATTTAAGTTAACTTTATTTACTTGGGGGTTTAAATGGAAGTCCCTGCAACCATTATTTTCTATGGGAGGGTATTGCAGTACCAGTGGTTGGCCATATGTGCTGATGAATCAAATCAACCGGAGTGGAAGGGAATACTTATGGAGCCACTCTTGGTGCCCTACAACAATTAAACAATCAGCAGAAGAGATATTCCCAACAAGGAGCGAATGCACGAGGAGTCACGCCTATTGTCACGCCTATTGTTAAAAAGATCCCTCACTTACCAACCTAGTTGGTGACATGCTTCATGTAAATGTAAATGTACAGGAATTTATATAGCGCAAATCACCACTGGTTTCTAAGCGCTTGCTTAGGGAACCCGTCCTGGTATTCCCCTGTGAGATAACCCCGGCAGGGTATCCGCAAGGTGAAAGCCAGGCATCCCGCCGCGAAGGGCCGTTGTGGAGATTAAGCAAGCTATTGTCCAGAGTCGCAGAGTGTGAACCCGTGAATCGAGAAGGCACCGGAGCGAGAATTGTCGAGTCCATGGACATTTTTTAGGACTCAAGACCCCGAGCCGGGAATTGAACTCTGGTCCCGGGCTGACCTCTGCTTCCAGGTCTGCCTCCTCTAACCAGTGAGCCACACTTCTCCAACCAGTGAGCCACACTTCTCCACTTCATCACTGGAATCCCACCCAAGGGGCGGCATGCCTCTCGGGTGTGCTACGACACCTGATTACAGCAGAGCGGGTTCTTGTTAGGTGTAGTCAAAGATAGTGAAAAGTAAAAAAAATTCTTACAGCATGGATCATAGCGGGGAGCGGTGGTTTATAGTATGGTTTCGCAAAGTTTGCAGCATTTCCTGCCACACCTTTATTCAATGAGCAGCCTTCCAATAGGCTACTCCGATGAGCAATCCCTGAAGGTGCTGTGGGATCCGTAGTGCATACCTCTTACCCAAATGGGTGCTGAGTTCTAAGGATCCCCCATTGATAACCCTCCAATGGGCCCCGAAATGTGCATGGTCCTTAGACCTTGGTCCTTAGCAGCTGATTGAATAAAGATGTGGCAGGAAACGCTGCAAACTTTGAGAAAACAAGTCTATGAATAAGGAGTTATTTCCGAAACGCGTCAGGCTGAATCCTGTAATGTGAATGTTGGTCCATTGGTGAACTGCTGCTGCATGAGTGCATCCTCGCTTTGGGGCAACTTTGGAGCTGAATATATTCACAGCAGCCCAGCCGTGGAGGACACACCACCGAACTGATTGTAAGTAGGGCCATGGAGCTGGAATCATGCCAAGTTCCTTTTGGGGCAGCAGCGCGGAGGATTAAGACCACGCACATTTCGGGGCCCGTTGGAGGGTTATTTCCCATTTTAGCATCACTCCCCAGGTTATGTTAAGAGATGCTTATAAAGCGCGCTGTCACCGTGGGTTTCCTGGCGCAGGTCTCTTGCACATATACTACTAAGTAGTAACCTTATATGCACGGAGATCCCCACTATAAAAGATAGGAGAAATCAAGCTGGAGCTCTCCGCCCTTAGGTTTGGAAACTGCCTGTTGTATTATTTCTTTACATCGTATAAAATATAGTTTGGGAAATGGGCCACTACTTTTCAGCTGCTCTTTATGGTACGAATATTCAGCAATTCAATGCCACTGAGTATGGCTTATTTATGATATACCCTAGAACTACTCAATCACATTCTATCGCTAAATTAAATCAGTAGTTTCAGTCATGTTCCATCATTAAAAAGTTAAATCTGGATACCGTTTGGGGGCATCCCCTCGGGCCCTGCAGTCCAGCACAATCTCTGCAGCAACCAGACAGTGTGCTCAGTGCTGGCACCTGGGCAGGAACACAACACAACAGGTGAATGGAATTTCATTGTCCCTCGTTACATTTGGACTGTGCATCACACTGGTACCTTTGATGTACAGCTTACATCGCAACCCATGTAATCTATCAAGACCAATTTAGTTACTCCTGAGTATTTTGCAAAACCCTGTAGCAATAGTACAACGCCCACCCTCATATGCGGACATCTCACCAGTCACAGATTGAGGTCTGAAGGGAAATTTCTCTTGCTCGACGTACATAACAAATTAACCTGCATTGTGCATTTCCTGACGGGATGCATACAAGCATACATTGCAGTTTATTTAATAGTTACTACTGGTGATACCAACCTCCGTTGGATGAAAAATGACATTAGGAATCCTGAAGTCACCATGAAGAAGTTTGGGTTCATCATCTGTGGTTGGCAGATTATTGAGTAACCATTCTGAGAGTTCCTTCAAGGAATGAATGCCCACATGACATGATTCTTCATACAGCTCTTTCCAAGCTAATATCTAAAATATTTGAAAAATCAAAGAGAGCATTGAAAACATATATGCATAGTTACAACCTGCCTAATATGGGAGTAATTTGGAAGTGAAATATAGATTTGGAAGAGAGAAATTAAGTGCAAGAAGAAAAGTGTATTTCAAGAGCAGATACCACTACTAAATTCAGCACCGTGGATTGTTTAGAATGTAACTAGAATCTTTGTCTCACATTTGTTTTAATGAGGCTCTTTTCCTAGGCTAATACTAAAGGGGCTTTGATGAGATATGTCTCCTAGTTTGTCTATTCAAAATCAAGGCAAATGAAGATATCCATTAGGTAGGACAGGTCATCCAATGATAATATGGATGCTTTGGTCTTGAAGAAGGTAAATACGAAAAGTTTGTAGTGGCTTTCTAAGGCTTTCAATTGAAATGAAGGAAAACATGGCTGTATCTTTATAGGAAACTATATCTATACTGAGGATAACATCTGCATGTAAATTACCGAACCATGCGCAGAGGGGAAAAATGGTAGCATTAGTTTTCTCAAAAGTGTAGACAACTTAGACCAGGGTAGACTTTCAAACAAAATTACTGCAAAGATGCAGCATGGTCTGAAGCAGTGCAAGCGCATGGACAAATATTATACAGACTGTTAGATTAACACCTTGTTAATCAGATATGGCGTTCTTTCTTCAAAGCTGTCAATAAAGTTTTCCCCTTTGGGTGAACTTAAAAATAAACCACAGTTTTACAACAGACATACGAAAGATACACCCACTTTAACACAATAGGGAGCAGTAAATGATAAACATGAATCAGTCATACAAAGACCTTGTACATTTTATTTAGGTAAATTAAAAACAGTTTTAAAACAGCAGCACATTGTGACAAATCATAAATTCATTACATAAAAAATAGGACAGTACATAAGGAAAATAATTCCAATTTAAAAAGGGAGAAGAAAAACACCAGCTTCAATGACTTGATGAGATTACTCCAAGTTGTATATTCAGTTCCACAATTATAGGAGTTCCTTATCTCTATTACTTAGTGCTTCTCCACCATAAAGAGCATCGACGCGTTTCGGTTATGGCAAATAAATGTTCAAAGCCAAAAACCTTCCTCAGGAGTAAAATAATAATATCCTACTTAAACACAGTATCTGCAAATAAAAATACACAAAATAAGATATACAACATATGACTGTCTAAGTTCAACATAACAACATGTTATACAGTACTGCTCCTCAAGAAACACACAACACTCAACACTCACTACATACATCTGTAGGACTACATTACATACATTTGAGTAGTCAGGTTTTTCAATATACCTTCAAAGTGTCACCAAGAACATGTGTGGACACAAGTCACCAAAAACTTTAAACATTTATTCATAAATGGGTGGGTGACTCTTCTCAATTTCCTTCGCCTATTTGGACCAATGTTAATTAAATCTAGAGGCAATCGGTAACATAAGGTGCCTAAAGTCCACCGATATAGGTGCAAAAAAGTTTTTTTGTATACATCAATTATAGAAAAAAGTTACCTTGATGCTTATCAAGCGAATGTTGCTTACAGTCAACCGCTTCTATCAATCAGCCACCTCCAAGATGTGTCTATAAAGGTTGACGGATAGTTAGTATTATGCACGTTGTTTAAATGCACTGTATTACCTATCTCTAATATGTAAAGCAGGCTTGAGACCAAAGTATAGCGTACGATATTATTTAAATAACTGTGTATACGTTTCTCAAGAGGCATTTAATTTGGATGCACAGATATTAAAGGTCTGAAATAAGACCTGTTTTAAACGATGTCCCAAAGCTCTTGAAATTGAGAGCTATGAGTAAAAGAGACAGTCAGATCGCATAACTAGAGGTCACAAAATGACAACTATCTCGATTAGGGATAGTCCTATAAGGTAACGCGGTATACATGTGGGGCTGGTTTCTGAATATTAGGAAACATTTGTAATTCCTCAAAGGCCCAACCGCCATGTCCTTGCTATGTATAAAACAGAGAGAGGTCTGCAACTAAAAATCGTCGCTGTGTGAAAATAAACCTATTCATTACAACCGGTAACAAAAGCCATTCATTAGCGTAAAGGATAAATTACCTTAAAAATCGTAGTGATGTGCGTATAAAAATATACTGCAACAATTCTATCGAGACATCACAATCACGTCTCATATATCGGGGATCGACGGGATGGTATTATCCTCGTTCCTAGTCAGACCGCCCGCAGTCTAGGGGATGCCAAAGGAGACACCGGATTAGTTACCGAAATAATAACGTCTCCAACCTGAAAGCCAGCTATCCCATCAGATTTCACATACCTGCTAGTAGGACGACTTGCACCGTTACGTGGGGTACTGCGTAGTATATCCTCCGCTATTATCGGACGCATTTAGGACTGCGGTTTTTATATTGTAACAACGCGCGTCGATGTAAAAGACTTCCGGTTTAAGTAAATACTTCCGGATCAGTCGTCTAAGTAAACAGGAAATATTCAAAGACGGACTAAAAAACGTCTAGCTTCTTTTACACGGCAATTCATAAATAAATCACCAATCGTAATATTTGTTTAAATCAAGGCACCTAAATTGTAAAGACCTTAGATAAGTATCTTATACACAATGCTACATCTCTTATGTGACATTCCTAGATAACAATACCACGTATATTATATTTCTTAACAACTATTTTACAGTGCACCTCTATATGTGTTAGTTCATAATCATGCTGTAGCGGCAAGATTGAATGACAATTGTATTCACAGATGTAATAATATGCTTTGATTCTATTGAAACAAAATACAATAACGTTTAACATACATCTTTAAACATCAGCAGAGTGCTGCATCAATTTATAGAAATAATGGCTTATCCTATACATTTTTATTCTAGTTGAAAAAATTGCCAATATTCCATATACATTAGATGAATTTAGGTCGTTGTCTCCTGAAAAATACAAAAATGCATGGCACAAATTTGATAACTAGTTGCCTGGCGTTATACCAGCCATCTGTGAACAACGGCAGAGTTAGAAAATACATTTATAAGAATTGCGTGCATTTATAAGAATAACATCTTATCCTACACATCATGTTCTAGTTAGATACATAACCAATGTTTCAATTTCATTGTTGGTTTTCAGTCTATATCTCTTAAGATGTAAGGTAATACAAAGCATATATCTAATGCGATGGTCAGTGCCAGGAGATCTGGAAGATAACCATACTGACCATACTCCCTAAAATAAATTATAGTACACTTATTCTCCCAAATACATTTTACTCATAGCTCTCAATTTCAAGAGCTTTGGGACATTGTTTAAAACAGGTCTTATTTCAGACCTTTAATATCTGTGCATCCTAATTAAATGCCTCTTGAGAAACTTATACACAGTTATTTAAATAATATTGTACGCTATAGTTTGGTCTCAAGTCTGCTTAAGATATTAGAGATAGGTAATACAGTGCATTTAAACAACGTGCATAATACTAACTATCCGTCAACCTTTATAGACACATCTTGGAGGTGGCTGATTGATAGAAGCGGTTGACTTTAAGCAACATTCGCTTGATAACCATCAAGGTAACTTTTTTTCTATAATTGATGTATACAAAAAACTTTTTTGCACCTATATCGGTGGACTTTAGGCACCTTATGTTACCGATTGCCTCTAGATTTAATTAATATTGGCCCAAATAGGCACAGGAAATTGAGAAGAGTCACCCACTCATTTATGAATAAATGTTTAAAGTTTTCGGTGACTTGTGTCCACACATGTTCTTGGTGACACTTTGAAGATATATTGAAAAACCTGACTACTCAAATTTATGTAATGTAGACCTACAGATGTATGTGGTGAGTGTTGAGTGTTGTGTGTTTCTTGAGGAGCAGTACTGTATAACATGTTGTTATGTTGAACTTAGACAGTCATATGTTGTATATCTTATTTTGTGTATTTTTATTTGCAGATATTGTGTTTAAGTGGGATATTATTATTTTACTCCTGAGGAAGGTTTTTGGCTTTGAACATTTATTTGCCATAACCGAAACGCGTCGATGCTCTTTATGGTGGAGAAGCACTAAGTAATAGAGATAAGGAACTCCTATAATTGTGGAACTGAATATACAACTTGGAGTAATCTCATCAAGTCATTGAAACTGGTGTTCTTCTTCTCCCCTTTTAAATTGGAATTATTTTCCTTATGTACTGTCCCATTTTTTATGTAATAATTTATGATTTGTCACAATGTGCTGCTGTTTTAAAACTGTTTTTAATTTACCTAAATAAAATGTACAAGGTCTTTGTATGACTGATTCATGTTTATCATGTACTGCTCCCTATTGTGTTAAAGTGGGTGTATCTTTCATATGTCTGTTGTAAAACTGTGGTTTATTTTTAAGTTCACCCAAAGGGGAAAACTTTATTGACAGCTTTGTCTTCTGGTACCCTACCCCTTTGGTCTTTTGGGTCCCTCTCTTGTGTTAGAGTTCTTTCTTCAAAGACATGCAAAATTGACTGAAGGAACTTTCCTATACAGACTGCTGCCCCCTGGTGATGACTGTCTCTAATCTATAATTATTGCCTTCTGGTGCAGTACTCTAACAAACTAACTGATGTCCCTCTATGATCTATGTAGTGAGGATCCTAAATAGCCAATACTCTGCAAGAATAATACCAATGACTCTTGCATTGCTCTCCTCATGATAGAAGATTTAGAATTGATGAGCCAAACACCAACCGTACCATAAACCAGGGTAAAGACAGGGCAAGGCCTAAAATCTTCAGAACTAAACAATCTAAACAGTCTGCAGCTACAGAAAACAGATCAAAAATCAGGGCAATAAGGCTAAAAAAAGTGGGGGAGGAGTACAACAAAAAACAGGAGAACTAAGGGCCAGATGTAGGTCGCCAATTACCGGCCGGTAACGGCCGATTTCGGCCGTTACCGACCAGTATTTGGGATTTGGCATGTAGGGTGCATTTTATTTACAGAATAGATATATTTACCAATTCGGTAAATTTACAGAATCGTTAAAATACTGATTCAGTAAATTTACCGATTCTGTAAATCAAGATGTAGGTGGCACTGTAATCAGTGCCACAGGCCCTTACCGAATCGTTATTTACCATGGAATACTATTCCATGGTAAATACCGAATTCCAGTGTACATGCACATCTGTGCATGTACACCTGTGCCATGTGGCACACAGACATGCCCTAAGGGCATGTCTGTGTACCACATGGCACACAAGCCAGAAACAGGTGTGCAACAGGGTGTCAAAGTGACACCCTGTCACCCTTGCAAATTCGGAGATTTTACCGATTCTGTAATTACAGAATCGGTATTTGCCATTGATTCCTATGGGGTTCAAGGCCCATAGGAATCAATGGCAAATATTACCGAATCCTACAGATTCTGTATTTTTACCGAATATTTTACCAACATAGCAATTACCGAATAGTGAATACCGAATCGGTAAAATTCGGTATTTACCATTCGGTAATTTGCTATTACCTACATCTAGGCCTAGATCTTTGCAACACATCCACCTCAAGGCAAAGCCCCTTTTATAAGGTCCAAGCTGGACACAGGGAACAGACATGTAAAGATAATGTTCTTTGAAAGGCAGAGATTTAAGATTAACCACACCTTCATCAGGAGGATGACATCTTTCAGGCTTTATTCACATCCTTCCTCCTTTGCGGGCTCCCCGCACTCTCCTTACTGCACTCCCAGGCAGCGGGCCTGGATCGCCCTCCAAATGAGACTGAAGAGATTTACATGGACTCTAAGAACAAGGACCAGAGACGCGCTGCCTCCTCTATGAATACTCAATTATGTGAACACACCATTGCCTCTGGTGAGTCCCCTCTGCAGAAGTAGCATTATGCCACCTCCTGAAGCTCCGAGTTCATTGGGATACCACGGGGGAAAATATTGCAACCAACAAGGGGTCATGAGCTGCAGAAGCACCTTTGCAAGAAAGTCCACCAGCTGCATAATCTCTCCCCTCTGAGTATAAGTCTCTCTCTCACTTTATTGCCCCCTATCTGTCACATTCTCTCCATCTATGTCTCTCTCCCTCTCTCAATCTACAGATGTGCCTATTATTTACTTCTTTTTACCAACATTTGTCATTTAACAATTCTTTCTTTACACTGCTATCTACTGTTTATTCTTCTCAGTCCTTTAAGCATGCAATAGTTTATGATAAAATCGATGTTTTTAATTCTTTTTATTTTGACAGTGTTGTAAAGTGTGAATTATAATCCAAGTAGTGTAAAAGCACAATAGAAAACATGTTGTCCGCGAGATGCCAATGTATAAATACTACAATTGTAACATCTTCAAATTTATTAAGTGATATCCATGCTTATAAATAAAATAATGAAAAAGTAACAAATTAAACTTTTGGGGGGGAAAAAAGACCTCAAGAGGAACTCATATTCTAGTTTTGATCGACAAACATAAAATGAAAAGAAATTATAAATTATAAAGAGCACTTAAAAAGACACTATTATGCAAAGACAAAAGCATGGAGGTAAAATTCTCACCTCTTTGCCTTATTGGAAAATTCAATAATAAGAATATCATTGTTTTTGACTTGGTATTTACAATCATCCATATTACACACTCTACATTCCACACAATGGTTAGTTTGAGAATTATCTGTACATTGAATCTCCAAAGGCAACTCTTACTCTAGTTTTACCTCTCTCTTGCAATACCCTTTCCGGCTCTCCTTCCAGGGTAGATTCAATTCATCCAGGTCCAGAGAGTGGAGCCAGGCAAGAGTTTCTGTGACAGCAACATTCAAGGCACATCTTTCTGCTGGACTGACTCCTGCAATTACGTTATATCTGAAGATGCGACCCTAAACATAAAGAAATATTGCAAAAAAAGTTCAAGAGCATATTTCCACTTCTTTCGTATTTATTCTTGTTTATGCCATCACAAACGATTCACGTCAGCTTTCTGCAGGCATTGCCACCCTGCTATCGGCATGCAACCGAATGGCATCCGTAAACGAGCAGACACTCACTTTTTTACCAACTACAGCTTTTTTTGTTGGACCAGCACTTACCTCGGTGACCCTGTTACCAAATGAACTATCTCAAGCTGTATGTCCTAGGAGACAACCTGAATCTCCATTCTCTTACTACAGCACTTAAGTATTGAGAATAGAAATGTAGACCTTTTGTTGGAACTGGCCTCTAAATGTACTCAGGAGAAGGAAAACAACTGTGCACTGTAAAAGGAGGAAGATCTGCTTAGTGAACCCTAATTAAGTCATCCCAGCAATGTCTAGCATCCACCAACTCTATGGAGAAAGACCAGTTAAGGGAGCAATGAAGAGTGAATGGCACCAACCAATAGCAAATCCATTTTTCATTCATCAATGCCAATGGACAAACCATCAATTATTGGGCTTTCCTCTTCCTGAACTAATCTGGTTTAGTGACCAAATACTGCCTAGAAACAGTCAGACCTATGAAAAGTCCCAATTAGCCAAAAATGATCCTACTTAATCTTTTTGCTTAAAGGTTGCATGTCAGAATATCAATAAGTATTGGCGCCTGGATATCATTTACAAAAATATTGCCCTGTGTGTGTAGATTTTCAATTATTAACTCCACTGAGGTGGTACATTTGTAAACCAATATTTATCAGAAGATATTTAAGCCATGATATTCTGGTGTCATACACGTTTAAGGCCTCTTTCAATTATGAGAAATGATTCCCTCCTCCTAAGGAAACCCTAAGATACTGCAGTAAATATCAGATGGAAATTGAGGAGCTGAGAGGACTAAAACTTTAAGAAGACATAAATTGAAGCTAAGACAAAACAAATAAAACTAGCTTTAAACTATATTGAAAGAGCCTTGGAAGTTGCTAACCAAGGCAGTGATGCTCAGATAAGAGGTTATTAATGTGACTCTTCTAAGAAAAAAAGCTTTCAACAGAAGTAGTGCGCCTTCATTAACGCGCACTTGCTACGAATGCATGCAGGTCAAAATCAGGAGTTTGTGAAAAGAAGCAAATCCTACAAAGTGTGAAATGGGTCTTGTAGCAAATAAAAGAAACAAGAAACTGAAATGGGTCACTTAGGGTGATTGCCTTTCTTAGACTGAAGGTGCTAACCTCTCTAAAAGTTCTTGAAAACTTAAAGTGCTACAGGTCTTTTCAGATTAATAAACAGGATTTGAATCTTTAATTTAGCACTTTTGATAAAAGAGCAGTTATGGGAGTATTGCAATTGTTACTGTATTGATACATTGGTTAAATGTCTTTTACACTACAAACACTCACTCACAGGTCCTTAAGCATGTGTTAGCAGCCAACACATATGATGATATGTCGATTTTATCTCAAGGAACTAGATATTACCATGAGGTAAATAAGGAACCAAGGGCCCGATGTAGGTAAATCCCATTTACCGATTTTGAAATACCGAATCCTACCGATTCGGTATTTCAAAATCGGTAAATGGTATGTAGGTCCCAACATCTGGATTTGTTACCGAATCCTTAACAATTCTTTAATTACCGATTCGGTAAATACCGAATCGGTAATGCCCATTCATTCCTATGGGCTTTGAAGCCCATAGGAATGATTAGGCATTACCGATTCGGTATTTACCGAATCGGTAATTAAAGAATTCACAAGGGTGCAGGGGGTGTCACTTTGACACCCTCTGGCACCCCCAAAACAGGCACAGGTGCCATGTGGCAAGCATACCTGCCCTAAGGGCAGGTCTGCCTGTCACATGACATAGGTGTGCATGCACACATGTGCATGCACACCGGAATCGGTATTTTACCATGGATTTGTATTCCATGGTAAAATACCGATTCTGTAAGCCATGTGCAGAAGGTACATTGCCTACCTACATTGCATTTTCGGTAATTTTACCGAATCGGTAAATATTACCGAATCGGTAATTATTTTACCGATTCGGTACATATTACCAAATTGGTAAATTTACCGATTCGGTAATGATACCGATTCGGTAAAATTACCGAAAATGTGCCCCTACATCTCAATAGCCCTTTACCGATCGGAAACGGCCGAAAATCGGTATTTTCGGCCGATTCGGATCGGTAAAGGGCTACCTACATCGGGCCCCAAGTTCTGAATCATGCATTATGCACCATTGGTCCTTATATAGGAAGGTATGGGTATGTTATTTGAATCAATCATGGGGGCTATTTTTGCCCCCAACTTTGCCATATTGTTTGTAGATGACCTTGAATCCAACATCAACCTAAATTCAACAAACCCATATCGTGGCAACATCCTCATGTGGCGTAGGTACATCGATGATGCCCTTATGATCTGGGAGGGAGTCGCAGACACACTAAAGGACTACTGTGAATGGCTCAATAATAGCCAACCTGATCTCAAATTTACTTTCAACTATGACAGACATCAGGTTGACTATTTAGACGTCACAATCAAATGCCAAGATGAACAACTTTATACCACCCTCTTCAGAAAACCGACTGAGCGCAACGCGCTCCTTGAATATCACAGTGGAGTAGTGTGGCTCACTGGTTAGAGGCGGCCGACCCAGAAGCAGAGGTCTGCCCGGGACCAGGGTTCAATTACCGACGCGGCAGGGTGTTGGGTCAATGTCAGTGGGCTCGATAAATCTCGCCTTCGGTGCCACTCTAACCATGCGTCCCACTCAGCAACTCTAGGCAATAGCTTGCTTAATCTCCACAAACGGCCCCATCAATGCCGGGGATGCCTGGCTTCACCTTGGGGGTGCCCAATAGGGACCATCTCACAGGGAAAGCCAGGACGGGTTCCCCAGCGTTATACAGTGCCAGGAAACCTATGGGTAGCAGTGCGCTTTACAAGCTCAAATGCATTTACAGCGCGCACCCGAGGGCCCTTAGGGATGGCCTTCCTTACGGCCAGTTCCTCAGGATTAGGCGCAATTGTAAGTTTAAACAAGACTTCTTCCTAGAAGCTGAAACCCTAAGTACAAAATTGAAGAGCAGAGGTTACCCAAGAAAACTAGTGAGAAGAGCTATGAAAAGAGCGTGGTATGCCCATAGAGAACCTCTACTGCAACCACAAAAGAAAAAACCTTTAAAAAGAATTACCCGTGTCACCACATTCAGTACAGTTAGTAACAAACTATGTAAACTAATCAGGAAACACTGGTGTGTACAGGACCCCTTAGAACTTGATACAGGGACCCCCCTGTTCTCCTTTAAAAGAGGATGCAATCTCAAAGACCACTTGGTTAGGGCTGGTACTACAAATAATAAGAATACCACCTTTGAAACATGCCTGAATCTGCCACCCATCGTAGGACATTACAAATGTAATCACTGCACTGCATGCGAATTCACGATCAATGCAAACTTTTTTGAATATGACAACTGTAAACATATGCTAAAATCTTTCACCAATTGCAATTCAGAAAACGTTATATATTGTATCGAATGCCCTTGCAAAAAATTGTATATTGGCCAAACGACTCAACAAATAAAGACAAGGATTTCGCAGCATAGAAACAGAATTCGCTGCAAGGTGACAACTGCACCACTAGTGGACCACTATCTGGAATATGGACACTCTGAAAATGATCTAAAATGGCAGGTTATTGACCATCTGCTTCCCAATGTAAGAGGCGGCAACCAACAAACAATCCTGAACCGCCTTGAATGCAAATGGATTTTTTCGTGTAAAAGCATTGAGAAAGGGCTCAATACTCTTGATGAGTGGAACAGTTGTGGCTAACCTGATACCAAGATTCTATGTACCATAAGCTACCTACGTTATGGTTGCATATTAATGTTTGAACTGTTTCTGAAATACCGGTACAACAATGTAAAAATATGTAATGCCTCAACTTAAATATAGATTTGTCCATGTTGCTATTTCATCAGACCAAATGTTTGTGCAAAACCCATACTGTTTTTATGTAATACTGATCAGAGAAAACGAGGAGGAGCAAGAAAGAGAAAAAAAAGTTTGCAAGAAAGAGAAAGATTAAGGAAAAACAAAAAGAAAAAAAGAGGAACACGGAAACAGCGGTGGTAAGAGTTAGAGAAAAAGAGAAAGGACGATTAAGAGTGAAAGATATAGCGCAAGACAGGCAACAAAAGAGTTAGCATGCATAATATTTTGATGACCACATAAATACTATAATTTGTCTAGACAAACTTACCTGTACGTGCTCCATTATATAGAACTCTGCTCCAATGACACTTGTATCCTCACAGTACAGTAAGGGTCTAGGCACTGGGAATCCAACTGAAGTTAAAGCTCTTTGCACTGTATATTCTCGGTCAATCTATTCAAAATAGGTCAGTTAGCATAAGTTGAAAGGCCATCACCTGCTTTTGATCATAGCATAACAGAGCATCCCACCATTACTATGTAACTGGACTGTGGCAGTTCTTCAAAACATAGATCTAGCTATGTTATTAAACATATGTGAGAAATTGGGTTGTTGGCTGACTGGGGGTGTTAGCCCTGGTCAAGAAACAGCCACAATCCCTGTCAAGGTGAATCACAAAAAGTCACTAAATTAACCTGTGCTCAACCCTCTGGTAGCTTGGCAGAAAAAGCAGTCAGGCTTAACTTGGAAGCAATTTGCAAAGTACACAAACAGCAATAAAGTGAAAACACAACACAAGGAAAATACGACACTAATTTAGAACAATGTAGTACATTTTAATCAATTATTGGACACAAAAACGACAAAAATCTAATCAGTAGAACTGGAATTATAAATATAACGTGCAAGGCAAAAATGAGCACCTAAAAGATCAAAGCGCCAACCGCAGACATCTAGGGCCATATGTATCAAGCTAAATTGCATTTCAAAACGCTGAAATTCACAGAATTTCAGCGTTTGCGCTATGTAGGTAAGTTTAAACCTACTCGCAAAATACGGATTCGCAAAAATTGCTATTCCTTATTTTGCGCAAGCATTTAGAGAATCGCAATTAGCGATTCTCTAAATGCTATGCTAGAAGGCATCGCAAATTGCGATATTGCCTTAAAATATCGCAAATTACCACCAACTTCAAGTTGGTGGTAATTTGCGATTTCCTTTAAAAAAATCACATTTTAGCTTTTTTTTAAATGCCATGTGGCACACATACATGCCCTTAGGGCATGTATGTGCACCACATGTGCACACATGCACATTTCAGGGGTGCAACAGGGTGTCCTTTTGGAACCGTTGCACCCTTGAAATTGCGTGCACCATTTGCAAGTACCGATCGGATATTTACAAATTGCGCACGCTATTCTCATTCATTCCGCAATTAAGGAACGCGAGGGGATCGCAAAAAAAATGAGAATTTTTATTTACATATCGTTTTGCGATTCTCAAATAGCAGTTCCCTAAAAATCGCTATTTGAGAATCGCAAAAGCATTCTTTCATACATATGCCCCTTGGTCAAGTGAGACCCAGTCAAAGTCGCAAATCATGGCACGAGTCGGATATAAGAAGTGAATTGGGTCCGGTCGGTGGTTACTTGGGAGAAGCTTTGAAGGGAATGTACTGAGAAGGTAAAGTTCTGCAGGGAAAGCCTGAAGGCGGTGTCTGAGGAGTAGACATATTCTTTGGGGAACCGCGGGATGAAGTCACAGTGAACATTTCTAAGTTTGGACACTTTTTTGGAAGTTGAAAGTCTCCAGCGCATCAAGGGAGCAGGCTGTAGCCGCCGGGAGTTACACAAGACTGGAGGCCCCTTAGAAGAAGGACCGCTGAGCAGGATTTGCTGCTGCGGAGAAGAACATAGTGTGAGCTACTATAAAGTCAGGCTGAACGGTGATATACCTTTGGCAGATAAATGAGCAGGTTGGCCTCGATCTCCCCTCGGTTCTCTGGGCAGGGTATAGCAAAATAAATTCCAAGTCCCATGTTTTGGCAATTGGCTATCTGGGCACTACAACCAAGGGTTTAGGACTGATAGGGTACCACTTGGGGAGGGGGAGCGGGGGTTAGAACTCACTCAGGCTGACTCCAGGTGGTAGTTCAAGATGGGTGGAGCCTTTTCTGTCCCCAAAGGCTCTGATGGGGATGCCAGCCAACTATCCCTTGGAGTCACTTTGGTAGTCCTGATTTCAAGTGATGCAACAGGGCACAAGCAGCAGGGCAGGCCTCTGAGGGTTTAAGGCAGGCTCCAGGCAGCAAAGCAGTCCTTCTAGGTGCTACAAAGTAGACTTGTGGAGTACTTAGCCGACCACAGCAGAATGGAAAGGGGAGACCACTCAGTCCCCCCGAACGTATGGATGGGTGGCCCGATCCCCCGGGAAACCATTGTGGGCGGGGGGCGTGTCCCGGCTGGTATGCCCGAAGCGGCGTGGCCGGAACACGCTCCTCCCGCCCAGAAGAGGTTGTCCTAAACCCCCGCCCGGAAGTCCGTGCACTGATGGGCGTGCTTGAGGCGGGGCCCCGCCCTCCCGCAGCTGGATAAATAGTGCGGGAATCCAACGAAGCTTCCTCTTGTTCCTGTGCTCTGAAGGCTGCACCACTCGTCGCTCGTGAGCCCTCAATGGAACAAGCTGCACTTTTTTGAGAACTTGTAATCTTTGTCTTTCTCTTTCAGTTATCAAGGCGTGGTTGGAGATCGAGTCGCCTTCGTAGGACAGTTCGGACGGATCGATCACAGACATGCCTGGCAAGAAGCCCCGGAAAGAGCTCCGAGATGGAAAGGATGCTGCGCACGTTGGTGAACCAAGTGGCGGTGATGGACCGAAAATTGGGTAAAGTTGACCGGCTAGATCCCGGCTTGGCGGCCATCAGGAAACAGGTGGAGGCCCAGAATGCCCCCTCGGGCGGCCTAAGAGGGTCATAGGACCGGCCTTGCCGAACGTCACCCCAGGGGATAAGGGTAAAAAGAGGAAGGGGAAGGCGGGTCCCAGCGAGGCCCCAGTTCCGGTAGAAACTCCACCAATTCCAGTAGCGCCAGCGACCAGCCCGGTACCGGGACCGGATGGGGGGTTGCCTATCCCCGTGGTTATCACGCCACTGGGGGAGGACCAGATGCCCCCGGAATTAGTGCTTCAGTTAGCAGCAGTGTTACCATGGCTAAAGAAGGGAGCAGGTGGATCTGCGACTGTGGGAGACCCGACCGAAGAGGCCAGAGTAATTATCAAGCAGTTGCGGCAGGCAAGGGCTGCCGGGACAGCGAATGTGCCTTCTATTTCCCCGCAGGTGGCGAAGGTGGTCACGGCTGACAACCAGGAGAAAACAACGGATTCGGCTGGAAGCGCGGCAGAAGCCGGTAAGGGATCGTTACCGATGGTGGGGGAGGGTGCGGTACCCTCAAGGCGGGAAAGTTTAGCTCAACATGTTCCCATGGTTACGAAAGAGATGGTGTGGGCAAACAAGTATATTAACATGTTTTCACTGTTGACTGATCATCCTCAGTTAGAGTATGCAAAGACCCAGAAAGATTTGTGGCACCCCAGTGTATGGCGGGCCAAGATGGCAGAATTCAGGGTCGATGAGACGATGATGAACTGGATCAGGGCCTTTTCTATTTTTGTAGCGATTATCGGAGAACGTACACCAGAGGTGTTGAGTGACTTGGCATGTTATCAGAGTAGAATCACAAATTTTCATGCGAAGTATGGGGGAGATGAATGGAAGGGCTATGATATGGCCTTTAGAAAGGCGAAGGAATTTAATGCGGCCTTGACATGGGATTGTTTGGATACAGTGTCCTGGCATGCGCAGCTCTTGCCAGGGCCAGCGAGTGCTTCAGGGGGCGAGCGCGAACGGCTCCGGGGTATTCCCTCAGAGGCAGTCACAGCCCTTTCGGGCGAGTCCTGGGGGGGGAGTCCCAACCTAGGTCGGGCGGGAACGGAAGCAAGCGAGGGGTGTGTTGGGGCTTTAACAAAGGAACTTGTAACAGGCCACATGGAACGTGTAGGTTCCGGCACGCGTGCTCGGGCTGTGGAAATTCCTCACACCCGGAAACCAGTTGCCGATCAAAGGCCAGTGGCGCAGGAGGAAAGGGGGGTCCCAAGCAGGATTGATGTGGTGACTCGGAAGCAAACACCTTCGCCTGTAGATATCTTGGCTTTGACCCCTTGGCTAAACGGATACCCTGATCATGCGTCCGCCAGGACTCTGAGGGATGGCTTCTCATATGGCTTCAGGATCCCGGCGGGCCATTTTCGTGGGAACTCTTCCTGTAAAAATCAGTTGTCTATTCAACACAACCCAACAGTTGCCGCCAAAAAGATAGCAAAGGAGGTTAGCTTGGGGCGGGTGGCAGGACCATTTGGCGACCCACCAGTGGCTGATTTTGTGTGTTCCCCATTAGGAGTGGTTCCGAAGAAGGACCCGGGGGAGTATAGGCTCATTCACAATCTATCGGCCCCGAGGGGTGCTTCAGTGAACGAGGCGATTGACCCCGAGGTATGCTCAGTAAAGTACGCATCGTTCGATGACGCAGTGGTAATGTTGAATCGCCTGGGCCCCGGTGCATTGTTAGCGAAATCAGACATTGAATCTGCATTCAGATTGCTCCCAGTGCATCCTCAAGACCAGCACCTGCTGGGGTTCACGTTTCAGGGGAAATACTACATGGATATGTGCATGCCTATGGGTTGTTCAATTTCATGTGCTTATTTTGAAATGTTTAGCTCGTTTTTGGAATGGGTGTTCATGAAGGCCACAGGGCACAAACATGTGATGCATTATCTTGATGATTTCCTCTTTCTTGGCCCACCGGGCACTCGGGACTGTGCGCGGGCATTGCAGGACTTCTGCGTGCTCATGCGGGGTTTCGGGGTTCCGTTGGCACCGGGTAAGACGGTAGGGCCGACTACCTCCCTCGAGTTTCTGGGTATAGAACTAGACTCAGAGGAGGGGTGTTTCTGTTGGCCGTTGGAGAAGGTTGCCAAGTTTAGGGCTTCCCTGTTACAGTGTCTCCGAACGGAGAAGGTGACCCTTCACCAGTTACAACAGACAGTGGGTCAGCTTAACTTTGCATTGAGAGTGATACCGATGGCTCGCCCTTTCTCTCGATCCATTGCGCAATCTATGGTGGGCCTTAAGGAAGGACACCACCGCACTAGACTGTTGGCAGAGGTTCGCCAGGACATGCTCATTTGGCTAGCATTCCTGGCGGACTTCAACGGCCGAGTGGTATGGAGCAAACCCCCAGCCTCGTCGGTGGAACTCGGCTTATGGACCGACTCGGCGGGGAGCGTGGGGTTTGGCGCAATCTTCGGAAACCGGTGGGCGGCGCAAACATGGGCGGCGTGGTGGCGAACAAGCGGCCTGACAAGTAACATTGGTTTCCTGGAATTATTCCCCATCTGGGTGGCTCTGGTGGCATGGCCGGAAGACTACAGGGACCGCTCAGTGGTGTTTTGGTCAGATAACATGACAGTGGTCGAGTGCATTAATCAGCAGGCAGCACGCTGGAAATGGATCTTACGACTGTTGAAAGAGATTGTATTGCGATGCATGAGATTGAACGTACAATTCAGGGCAAAACATGTGCCGGGTGTACTAAATAATGCAGCTGATGCGCTCTCTCGTTCAAAAATGCAGGCTTTCAGGGATTGTCTACCCTCAGCGGAGCACCTTTCCCCGAAGCACTATGGCAGATCGGTGCCCCGGACTACAAAACCTCGTGGCAGCCAGTTTAGCGCCCAGGACGAGGAAAGCTTATGAAGGGGCGTTCCGTTCATACTGCGCCTTTCTTGGGCCGGTAGGGGAGCATGTATGGGGCCCGGATGAGTCCTTGCTCCAATTTTTGGTGGCACTTCATAAGGAAGGCCGGTCGGCGGCAACCGCCAATAGGTATAAGGCCGCTATATCATTTATGGCACAGCTCCACGGGATAAGGGACCCGACGGACTCCTTCTTAGTCAGGAAGGCTCTCCGCGGCTGGCGGCGCCTGGAGGGTCGCAGACAGGATAACAGGCACCCGATTGGGTTTGATAAATTGACCACCTTACTGGCGAAACTGGACGAGACATGTTCCTCGCCCAGCGAGGCAATACTGTTCCGAGCAGCTTTCACATTGGCATTTTATGGGGCCCTGCGGGTGAGTGAACTTGTGGCAGGGAATAAGAAAGACGTGGAAGGAGGTCTACGCAGGGATCACATCCAAGTAAGGGGGGATTCTCTGCTGATCTCGATAGCCAGGTCAAAAACGGACCAGGAGGCCCTGGGGAATAGTGTGGTGTTGCAGCGCGCTCCGGGGAATCCCGGTTGTCCAGTAAGGCATGTGGAGGCCTACCTGAAACAAAGGTTGACAACATGGGGGGGGGCCCTGCTTAGACATATGGACGGCACCCCGTTGACAAGATTTCAATTTCAGAGGGTGCTGGCAGCAGCGGGTTTGAACCCGTGTGATTTTGGGACCCATTCATTTAGAATAGGGGCCACTACAGAAGCTACGGCTCGGGGTCTGCAGGCAGACGAGGTGAAGCAATTAGGCCGTTGGTCCTCGAATTGTTTCAAGAGATATGTGCGGCTGCACATGTTGTAAAAGACTGTTGATATGCACTCAAGCTTGTTGTCTTTTTGTTTGGATTACAGTTTCGCGAGCCTCTGACGCGGGGCGGAAATTGGGATCGGCCCAGCATCAGCTGACCAGCGGGAAAGGATCCCGGAATGGAATTCAAGAGGTCTGGGTCGTGGGCCACTCATACGTGAGGCGTGCCGGGGACATATTCAAAGCAGGTGATGCGATCCACAAATCTGAGGAATATGGGTTCAGAGTGACCTTCCATGGGAAGGGCGGCCTCTGTATTGACCGATTGCAAAGTTTTGTGGAGGAACTGTTAGGGCGCACAGGTCACCGCCATCTGTAGTCATAGTGCACGTAGGGGGCAATGACTTGGTGAGACTGGGAAGACGAGTGTTAGTTGAGCACATACTGTCTGTAGTTAGCTGGTTAGCCAAAAGGCTCCCGAGGTGTACGATTGCCTGGTCCCACATGATTCCCAGGAGGATATGGCGGGGAGGTTTGTCTATGACAGCGTTGAACCACTCAGTAAAAAGGGTCAACAATAAAATAGAGAAATTGTTTCGCTCTGCTCATCTCCAAAGCATTTCTCATGGGTGTATCAGGGGCGATCACTGTTATTCGAATGATGGGGTGCACCTGTCCAGGACTGGTAATGACTTACTAATAGGAGACATCGTAGCTTGGCTAGTGGGTTTGAGGAGACATGACCTATAGGAGGTGTGGGGGGGCCTGTGGCGGTAAGGTCATGATCCGTGAGCAGTGATTTCAAGGTCCCTAGAGGGGGCGCCACCCATTATGGATGGGAGCGCCCGGGGGGAGGCGGCCATTGGCCCCTCCCATGGGGGGGGCGGCACCCACTACGGATGGGTCGCCCAGGGGGAGACGGCCATAGGCCCCTCCCAGGGGGAGACGGTTATATGCCCCCCCCCCGAATTTCCCGGGGGCCGGATATCCGCTCCGGCGGTAGAGAGTGTGGGGAAGGGGGGGGAGTCCACGCTGTCCTTCTTACGGATACCTAGCACACGAACTCAGACGACCTTAAGATGGCGTCGAGTGAAAGGGGGCCCCCACGACAAGGGAAGTTACAATTGGCGGCGAGGGTAAAGTCCTCTGCGCATGCGCCACTCACACCGTGAGGGCGGGAAGTTGGTGATAGGGATCTGACACCGGTTAAGACCTTGCCGTTGGCCCTTAATGTTAGGTTGTACAAATTCAAATGTAATGCATTTATCAGGATGCTAGACTCGGCTAGGAAACCTTTGTATTAGAGATTTGTTAAGGTTAGCCTGGAAAACCTGTCTTCATCAAGATGTCATTGAAGTTGAATTTGTACATGATGCATGAAACGTTTTAATTTAAAGTTTTAAATTTTGTTTCATATTTTAATAAATACGGCCGGGGGGTCCTGAGGCCCCCCACCTTCCAAAAGTTCAAATCTGTGTCCGTCTCCTCCCATGGGGAATTGGTGTTGGGAGGGGTGGCGGGCATCCCGGCCCATATGGAAAGGGGAGACCACTCGGTCCCCCCGAACGTATGGATGGGTGCCCCGTTCCCCCGGGAAACCATTGTGGGCGGGGGGCGTGTCCCGGCTGGTATGCCCGAAGCGGCGTGTCCGGAACACGCTCCTCCCGCCCAGAAGAGGTTGTCCTAAACACCCGCCCGGAAGTCCATGCACTGATGGGCATGCTTAAGGCGGGGCCCCGCCCTCCCACAGTTGGATAAATAGTGCGGGAATCCAACGAAGCTTCCTCTTGTTCCTGTGCTCTGAAGGCTGCACCACTCGTCGTTCGTGAGTCCTCAAGGGAACAAGCTGCACTTTTTTGACCCACCCACCAGCCCCTTGTTTCAGAGTTTGTGAAATAAAGAAATATCGTCGGTGTTATTTGATGTAATAAAAATGTATGACAATCATTTCTTGCATTATGAATGTATGACGAGGTATGCATGTAATTGAATACTTGCTTGTAGGCCATTTTTCCTTTGTAGAGACGTAAAGGAATGGATTCAATAAAGATTGTGTTTTGATTTAGGACCTTTTTCCCTTTGTAGCAATGTGGAAGCCAGTGAATTTATCAAGCTGTTGCAAATTTAGTCATAATTTTTCTTTCCTTAGTAGGTAAAACAATTGTCGTATTTATATTTTGGTCGGGCGGTAAGGTCATGATCGGTGAGCAGTGATTTCAAGGTCCCTAGGGGGGGCGCCACCCATTATGGATGGGAGCGCCCGGGGGGGAGGCGGCCATTGGCCCCTCCCACGGGGTGGCGGCACCCACTACAGATGGGTCGCCCAGGGGGAGACGGCCATAGGCCCCTCCCAGGGGGAGATGGCTATATGCCCCTCCCACGAATTTCCCGGGGGCCGGATATCCGCTCCGGCGGAAGAGAGTGTGGGGAAGGGGGGGGGAGTCCACGCTGTCCTTCTTACGGATACCTCGCGCACGAACTCAGACGACCTTAAGATAGCGTCGAGTGAAAGGGGGCCCCCACGACAAGGGAAGTTACAATTGGCGGCGAGGGTAAAGTCCTCTGCGCATGCGCCACTCACACCGTGAGGGCGGGAAGTTGGTGATAGGGATCTGACATCGGTTAAGACCTTGCCGTTGGCCCTTAATGTTAGGTTGTACAAATTCAAATGTAATGCATTTATCAGGATGCTAGACTCGGCTAGGAAACCTTTGTATTAGAGATTTGTTAAGGTTAGCCTGGAAAACCTGTCTTCATCAAGATGTAATTGAAGTTGAATTTGTACATGATGCATGAAACGTTTTAATTGAAAGTTTTAAATTTTGTTTCATATTTTAATAAATACGGCCGGGGGGGTCGTGAGGCCCCCCCGCCTTCCAAAAGTTCAAATCTGTGTCTGTCTCCTCCCATGGGGAATTGGTGTTGGGAGGGGTGGCGGGCATCCCGGCCCATAGGCAGGGAGTCCTTCCGCAAGTCCAGAAAGAACTGAAGAGGTGGTTCAAGGGTCCTATTTTTAAACGTCGTGCCTTCCTTGAAGCAGAAGTGTCCAGAAAATTTCCTCTAAAGTGCTTGAATGTTCTGTTTCTCTTGGTCTAGCTCCTGAATAACTGCATACACAATGCAGGGCTGACAGGTCCTTTGTGTGAAGGCAGGGTAGGTTGGCCTCTGCCCAGCTCTGCCCCAACCTGCCAGTTGATAGCCCATCCAGGCACACCTACTCCCCCTATTGCAGGGCTGTTTCGGAGGAATAAACAAGGTCCAACTGCCAACTACATCCAGTTATGTGACCCAGGAACAGGCTGCAGGCGCCCAATAGGGAAGGAAAATGCCAACTTTCTGAAAGATGAATTTTCAAAATTATAACTTAAAATTCGACTTCATCATTAAAGAGGATTTTCTAATACAATTTCTCAGACATCAAACATAAAATGTCAACTATCCACAATCGAATGTTAGCACTTATTAAATGTAAAAAGTAACCCAATGTTATCCTATAGGAGAGGTAGGCCTCACAGTAGTGAAAAACAACTTGTACGTTTTACATGTTCTGGTAGTGGACAGTTCCTAAAGTGCATGTCGAGCCTTTTAATTACAATATACCATGCCCTATGGGCTACCTAGGGCCTAAGATAGTTAGGGGTGGATTAAATGCAATAAAAGTGGTTATTCAGGTTGGGCAATGGAGTTCTATTGCCAAGTCGAATTGGTAGTTTAGACCTGCATTCAGGCTGCAGTGGCAGACACAGGACATGTTTTAAGGAGCTATTTAAGAGGGTGACACTGACACAATAAGTATTGAAGGCCCACTTGTAGCATTTAATTTTCAGGCCCTGGGTGTATGATACACCATTCTACAAGGGACTTATAAGTAAATTAAATATGCTAATTTAGCATAAGCCAATTTGACCATGTTTAAGGGCGAGCACTGGTTAGCAGTGATAAAGTTCAGAGTCCTAGACTCTACAAAAAGAATTTCAGCAAAAAGTGGGGGCAAAGGCAATAAGTTTGGGGGAAGACGTTCCTAAGGCTGACAGGTCCAACCATCTTATTAAGACAATTCAGATGTTTGTCAAATGCATGCCTCCTGTATCGATGAGAACAGCACAGCAGGACTATTAAACAGCGCAATGAAATGCAAAGGCTTGGAAAGAAAGTTGCAATCCGCTCAGCCTTGTGGGTCAAATGATATACTTTTACAAAGCACACAAAGTGTCTGGTGTAGCATAGAGGAGAAATGTTTACACATTCACAATCAACCATATAAATGCAAACCGGAAAAAGCAGCAAGACCTTCCAGCGTCAAAATGTGTGCCTGTACTGACACCAGAGGCTAAGACTACCAGTCAGCCTCTAGAAAAACGAGAGGCTAGGTCATTATATTTTCATCGGACTAGAAGGACAACAGTCGTTTGTCCTCTGTGGGACAAAATCTGATTATGGCTCTATACTACAGGGTGGGCCATCACCCAGGCACTCATACATGGCTAAAAAAGGGGTCTATGTGTAGGTCCAAGAGAAGTGTGGTGGTAGCCATATTGAAAATGTAGGGCATCTGACATAGGATGGGAGAAACCAGACATCTGAAAACAGTGAGTTGTGCATGCCCAGCCATGAAAATGCAAGGTGAACTAAAATTAGGACTGGATATACTCACCAATCCTGTGGCAGGATTTTAGAATATCTCCAACAGTGAGCATTAAACTGAGAGGCTATGAGTTATAACACAATGAGACCAAACCCAAGGACACATGGGAAACTTTAGCAAGAAGACCATGAACTGCTTAAAACTGCGGAAAGACTTCTATTAATATGTCTTCTGTTGTCTGCAGACAGACATACGGATACATACAACCAAATAACTTGTATCCGTTGGGGAACCATACATTTCTTGCACTAGTTCACGCATGTCAAAGAGAGTGACAAAAACAGAAATACACTCCGTATTGATTTGAAGATATACTTCCAAGTTAGTTGAAGTGTAATAATGATATTTATATTTTCTCTAGAGTCCAATTATCATTTTAGTAAATTCTAAATGCTCTGCCATCAAAGTCTTTTATCCTTTGACCACTCACTTCATAACAAAGAGTCTGCATCGCCAGCAAGAACTGTGAGATAGGTGGATGAAATCATGGGTAACTGCAGACATTTGCTGCTTTTGAAAAACTTTTATTTTTAATTTTAAGAGATATTGCAGCAATCATTCAAATACCAGTATCAGATGTACAGTGCCAGCGAAGCTATAGCACTCCATCACACGCACACAACACCAGCAACAATCAGGTAGTAATTAATAGTACATTTTGATATGGAATCAGGGGTATGTCTTCCAACTGTCTTTCACTTTTTACTGCTCACTGGGAATAACGTCTTAAAAAGCACTTGCACTTTCCCATACCTAGGCCTGTTGTTCTCTGACTCTGGATCATGGCAATCTCATGTTGCCCAGGGGAGGAATAAACTGGGCAAAGCTATTAACTCTATAACCTCCCTACGCCAACCTAAACAGGCAGAGATTATTATACCATTACTACAAATTTATAAGACCCAATGTTTACCTACAGGAACCTATGGTGCTGAGGTGTGGGGATACTTAAACTGTACTAACATACAGGTTGAGGAAAACAGATTTTGTCGGAAGGTTTTGGGGGGGGGGGGTAATTTCTGCAGCAACTTATGTGTGCCACAGAGGATTGAATCTCTCCTATACCGAGGATTTTATAAGATCTAGGCCTGCACTGTTCTGGCTGAAAATATGGCTGAATCCAGCGGCTGCTCTGACTCGTGATATTATTTTGGATTGTTTAAAAAGTGATCGGGCCAATTATATACCATGGCTCAAGGCCGTGGAGAATAGCCTAGTTAGCGTGGAGCAGGGGCATTTATTTATATCTCCCCATACCATCGATCGCTCACACAAGAACTTAGTAAAAAGGGCCTTATACGATCTCTACAGTAACGAGAGGAAAAAGAGTGAGTTTGCAAAGCCGGCCATCATAAGGTACATACCCCTTTTGTCACCATGTGACAGGTCGCATCACATGCCCCAAGACTACCTATGTAAAAAGATGGGCAAATGGAATAGGAGCCTGCTTTTTCGGTTCAGAGACGGGAGCATTAAAAACCTGTTATGCTTCCCGTTGGGTTTCAACAAAAATCTGGAAAACCTAAATTGCCCTTGCAACCTAGGTAGGAAACAAAGTCTTCTACATTTTACGCTTTTTTGTGGATTTTATGCAAAATACACTAAACATTATTTAATCCCATACTCTCAAAAGACCGGCCGGATGAATTTTAATTTAGCTTTTGGAGACTTACTGATGCTAAGCTCTTACGAAGTAATCCTCAGGGTCAGTTGCTTTCTTAAAGCTGCTGTTCGATCACGAGCATCATTGAATATGGCCTGATATGTTTTGCACTATCCTCTGCCTAGTTTGCACATTGCTCATTTGCACTAGTGGATGTTCTCCTGTACTTATTACAGTCATTGACCTTGCATTGTTGCGTATCCAATTTTAAGCTTTGTATACTTTTTGTAATCATCATTTTTTGTCTGATATTTGTATTATGTAATGTGTATTTATATGTAACATACAATGAAGGCTAATCATGTCATTTTTTATCAATTTTTTAATGATGTTTTACTGTGTTTCATGGACGATGTTGTGTTTTACATGTACTTTTATGGATGTTTTTTAAATCTGAATAAAGAACTTTGATTGATTGATTGATTGATTTTACTGCTCGCTGTTCTCGTTGTTATCCCCCCCAGATGTGTCCCCATTCGCTTACTTTAAGTTTAACTGAATTATGCGAATTAACAAATTTATCATAATTCACAATACAGTTCTGAAACAAAACAAATATAGATTACATACATATATGCATATTGGAAACTGATTCTATCAGATTAAAGACTGGTGCTTTTATAAATGACAGCATTATTCATTAACTCTGATCTTTTAAATTTCCCTGTGCAGAAAAAGAGTACCCTAAACTCTTCTTAAAACAAATCCCTTCACCTCAATCTCTTATCCAAGTGGCACACCTTTCTGGTCGGTATACTACCACAATTTGTGGATATTATTTTGACAGGACAATATTTAAAATTTCAATGTCAACCACCACAATCTTGTAAAGGTACGTACATACTAGGTAAGCATATATATTCACTATTCCTAACTCCAAGTATATATATAGGAAGTTAGGAATAGTATATCTATACCTAAAAATGTTATTTCCTTTTATTATTAGAAGAGCCTGCAACAGAATGAGGAATTTCAAGGTTCTACATAAAACTTTGCTTTACCTGGTGTGTTCCAGGCAGGTGGAGACCAGGAGGTTTTTTTCGAAGTACATACTGCTTAGGCCCCTTCTGCAGGTGAAATGTTGGGTTGGATTGTCCACATCTACGGAAAAAGAAAGGAAAGTATATATTAATCAAGACTATGTTTGCCCAAGGAGAACATGTTTAGATGAGAGGGCGTTGGATGTTAAATAGCACAGAATGAAGTTAGGTCATGCCTGGACCTCACAATATGCCAGTGCTTAATTCGAGCCGCGGTCGCCGGTGGGGGCCACTGACACTCATTTTTAGGGGCCTGCACTTATTTTTCAGCACCAGCTCTTGAGGAGAGCAAGAGAAAAAAAACACAAAACGGAAAACGGGGGGAAAAAACACAGAACAATGTCACAAAGGGAAATAGCAGGAGCCTGCAAGAGTGAGAAACTGGCAGGGAGTCTCTGGGAATGGATTAAAGAGGCCAGAGTAGAGCCCTGGGCACCGCACTCACTTTATTACAACTTAAGCACAGCAATATGCTCATTGCCATCTAACAAAACAAGCACCTGGCACGGACATTGGGATTAATCAGGCACTTGGACTGAAAGTGTTTCCCCAACATAATTATAAGCAGCATAATTGTAATAGGATTGCCTCATATTGATTTTCAAGAGTCCCCTACCGGACAGTACAATCTGTCTGGTTGTGATATATCATTGGTGAGCTTCCCACAAAGTAAATAAATAAATAAACGTACAGTGGGATTTATGGCCCACACTTTGCCTACTATTAGGTTTTGCCCACATCTTATTCAATGACTTGCATTCCTCTTCTTGTGCGTGTTCCTCCTTTGGAGCATAGCCTCTGATTGGCTGACTTGATCCTTCCATTTTTCACTTTTTGGAAACTACTTTTTTTTTGCTAAGCTCTCTATGAGAGTGCATGTTTTTACAGCTCTCTCCCTTGTGTGCTTCTCGCACCTGTTCCAAGTTGCTCTCTCCCTTATGTGCTGCTCAATCACATATGCATTTCTCCCCCGTCAAACTCACCAGTGCTCTGTAAAGCTCTCTCCCTTGTGTGCGACTTTCCCTCCTGTATGCTGCTTTCTTCCTCTTGTTCTGCTTTTCTCCTCCTTCCCTCCTCATCCGCTCTGCCAGAACTCCTTGTGAACATTTTACATATATTATTTTTTAATTTAGCTAGGCAAGATCCACTGGCTTTGTGAGTGCTTGATTCATTGGAAGGATGTTGCCTGGGTACAATAGGTAGTCTATAAGCCAGCAACATGCTCAGAAAGTTCAAAACTTACTGATAACATCAGCTATACTATGAAGATCACAAGACTTAATCCTGAAAGGGACGACCTGGTCTTACGTTCTACCAAAGTAATTAACTGACTACCAATTAAAGGAAAAAAATAAAATATGCTATTTTCAGGAGACACATTGCAAAACTGTGGCAACATGAGTTACCCAAAAAAAAGTGCCATAGTTCCATCAGAATGAAATTGAAAGTCACAATGAATGAGGCAGCTTTAGTTAGTTAGTTCGTCATTTTAGTTCTTGATCCTGTGTGTCAAATCCCTGGGCACAAGTGGGGCGAGTGCTTTAAAGATAGCACAGTGTTGCAAGATATCAGTGGGGGCAAAGCTATTTACAGAACCCTTATAGTACAATGATAAAGGAATCTTGAATTTCTGGCAGTTTCTTGGATGTGGAAGTAAAGGTGGAATAGTTTTCCCAGTCTTAATCCAAGGGATTTGGCTGAGGTGATCATTTTAGTTGTAAGACCCTAAGTCTATTAGTCCAATCAGAGGAAGTTCCCTTGGCTGTGTTGGGGAGCCGGAAAACGTAGCTCTTCTGGACTCTAGACTTAAGGTTATCTTACATATCCAGTTTTGAATTTCCTGAAGAGAGGAGCCGGGAGCCAGGACAGCAGCATGACGCGTTTAAATAAGAGGTCCAGAGAAGCGGCGTCAAAGCTCAGGGAACCCCAATAACCTGGCAGGGCCACCCGCTGTGCAGCCAATGTAGGGCACTCAACTCCTGGCTTCTTGAAGAAATGGCGCTCCAGTGCAAAGGAAAATCCCAATGTTGTCTTATAGGTTATAAATGACTAGGTCGTTTGAGGCTGTCTGGTACATGGCAGTGAGCCATTCATCATGTGTCGGGGATCATCAGTGCCGGAGAATGGCGTTTCTAGCTGCTGCCTGTGGTGGATGAAGCAGCCGACGCTCGCAGCGAGACAAGGGCGGCGATTCTGCGAAATCATGTAGATGAATCATGGGTTGAGTTGGAGGTAGTGGGATCGCCAGAGCCTAGCTGAGCGTGGTACCAACTGCCTCCCAAAGGGGTCGGACGATGGAGCAGTCAGAGGATGTGAACCAAGTCACAATGGGTAGCTTTGCAGCGTCAGCAATCGGAGTGTGGTAACGGCTGCGCCATCCGTAGCTTCGTCGGGATCCAGTACCAGTCATGGTGCGAGTTAAAGAGACATAACTTCAGCCAGGCGTCCCTGGCTTTATTGCCCAGGGCTGCCAGTAGCTCGGCCCAACCCTCTGGTTCGTACTCCACCTGGAGGTGAGCCTGCAATTTGGTGTGTAGGTTGACCAGCAGGGGAATGGATTGCAAGTGTTCGGTCAAGAGGTCGTAGAAGTTGTACATCACTCCCAAAAAGGGTGAGCCCACGTCTTCAGGTAAAAGACCACTGAGGAGGAGCCCAGAAGACAGGCAAAACAGTCAAACAACTATAGGTACAGGGCCGGTCTGGCTACCGGGCAGTTTGGAACGCTGCTGACCTGGGGGATGATTTCGGTCATGGAGACCTGCGTGTGCTAAACGAAATTCGTTTTACTTTAATTATTTCGAAGCACACGCAGGTCTCCATGAACAAAATCAGCCCCCACTGCAGTGAAATCAGCCCCCAGCTCGGCAGCATTCCAAACTGCCCGGTAGCCAGTCCGGCCTGTATAGGTACTACCAGTATTGACCAGGTGGGAGGCCAGACGCCTGCTGTAGTACTTCGAAGAGCTTGATGGTAACTCAGGCGTACTCATGATGGAGGGTAAGGATTCTCGCTGCTTGTCATACCCCCGAGTCAAGCGAGTCAAGCACTTCACCACTGATGCAGAGGTGGATGTTACCCCACAGAGACATTTATACGTGTAGACAGGCATCCACCAAGAGCAGGCGGTGGGTACGTGACCTGGATTTGGCCATGGGCTGGAGCATTGGGTTTCCGGAGCTAGGGGCACAGGCATCGTACCAGTAGATGGGATGCAGCCCCCCAGAGGATACTCCAGGAGGGTAAACTCAAAGCCCATAGCTGAGGGTACGGGGTATGTGAAGGCATATAGGTGACTTGCACCAAGTGCAAGCCCAGGGCATACATCTCAGAGTGGAGACCCAATCCACCACACGAACGATGGACTATGAGCTGGATCCTGTCCAGCCTGGGCCAAAAAGATCCCCAAACTAAGGACCTGATGACCCTACCCACTGAGCGCAGGAGTGAAAGGGGCACACGCAGGACAAGCATGTCCAAGACCTAGGTGAAGGGTGGCAGGGTCACTATCTTTCCAGCCTGCACCCTGCCCCACAGTCATATAGTGAGGTGGAATCACTTTGCATAGTCCAGTCGTTTGCATTCCAGCAATGGGTCAAGGTTATCTGGCACCATGCGGCCCAGGCCCTGATTGATGTAGATCCCCAGGTATTTGAGGCACGAGGGCCTCCATTGACATGAGGTGGATACATATGGATGGTGAACACCCACGAGATAGTCAGGGCCTTGCTCTTGCCCCACTTAATCCTGTAGCTGAAGAGCGGGGTGAAATCGGAGCTGGTGGCCAAAAGAGCAGGGAGCGACCTGCGGGGGTGGGATCCGAGAGCATGAGTAGGACATCATCCGCTTATAGATAGACATCACCACCCCAGGGGTAGGAATGCCTGCCAACCTTGGGGACTGACGGAGGGCTACCACCAAGGGTTCCGTGGCCAGGAGAAAGAGAAAGGTTGACAATGGCAGCCATGTCGTCCCCCCCCCCCCGCTGAGCGGATAGGTGTCCGAGATGCCCCCCCGCAGTTGACCTGGGCGGAGGGGAATTTTAAAGCCACTGGACCTTAGCTATAAAGTCCTCACTGAGGCTGAACCACTGTAAAGAGGTAACCCCACTCAACCCTATAGAACACCTTCTCAGTGTCCGGGGCGAGGGGCACTTCAGGAAGGTCCCTAGCGGAGCACAGCGCATAGACCAGCATGGGGAGATGGTTGTGCAATGAGCGCCCGGGAACAAACCCCACTTGACAGTGGTGAATAAGGGTCGGGTTCATCGTCCAAAGACGAGTCGCCAGTACCCCCACCAAGATCTTGATGTCTCCATTGAGCAGAGAGATGGGCCAATAGGTGCCACAGAGAAGGAGAGGACTACTATCACATCTGACAAACAAACAACATTGGCATACTGTTGCAAAGAAGACCCAGGGCATTTATGCCACCGTCCACACCGTAGCCTGTGCAATGAATAGGACTTTACGTCAATGAGCACATGTGGAAGAACACATTTTCCCTCACTGGTGTTTCAGCACGGGGTCATGAGGATGTACTGAAAAAACGGTTGTGAGGCTCTAAGAGCAATCCTCGATAGAAGAGTTGAAATAAGTCCGTCTTTAAATGTTCTTTGGTTTGGAAGTTCATCTATTTAGTCCTAAGGATTCAAGGCCCTCATGTACGAACGCTTTGCGAGTCACAACTTGTTTACAAACTGATTTGGGACCACAAAAATGGCCCTTAAGATGTACTAAAAGGCTGAGAAGGAGGATTAAATAGCATTAAGCTACAATAATGAAAACTCAACCAGCATTTGCGAATCCCTAAGATACAGGCCCTATTTAGGAGAAACTAACGCAACGTGGTGCTGCTAGTCATTTTACTGTGCTGCGTTAGTTTCGAGGAAACAGTGACGTGACATATTTACAACACTATGTCACATCTCTGTGCTTTTCCCAGCGCTAGAGCACAATCTGCTGCCATGCGCCGGAGCAGGCCCCCCTGCACCATGGTGCAAGGATGCCAGCGTGATGGGAAGATTGTTTTTGTGCAGGAAGGGGCATCTTCCTGTGCAAAAACAAGTATTTGAGGTGATTTCCTCTTCCAATGCGTGCTGTAGAATGCAGCACGCATTGAAAGAGGAAAAAGCGAGGAGAAATTAAAACTTTTCTCCTCGTTGCGCCTCGCTACGCCCCACCTGGGATGGTATAGCATTCTCACGCATTTGCAGGTTTACAATTGCTTGTAAATCTGGAAATGCATCAGTGGACATGGAAATTACAAATAGCTGCAAAACAGCCACGTTTCACATGCAAAATACCATAAAGTAGGAGCAGGTGGAAACCAGACACAGAGTATAAAAGCACACCCATATAACAGCTCACTCGTCCACTTGCTGCGCTCTCTGCATTGTGAGGTGTGCACTGGAGAAGAACAGAGCACATTTATCACCCTCGTATTTGACCAGACAGAGGGGAAGGTGTATGTCGGATACAGGAAGTGCAGGACAGTCACACTTGACAGAATTGAGGAGTTGGAGTCTAGGCTATTCAGATAGATTCAACACAGTGAGGCCATCCCTGCACATGTTCAGGGTTTGTCCTCCCTTCATTTCCCAACAAAAGGGAGTGACCAAGGAACTATTACAGTAGCAGGAGGTGTTTTTCAGAGAGTCCCTGTCGATGGTATTTAGACATTTCCTGAATGCCATGCTGGCCAGGAAAAGTACACGTAACGCTTTAATGAGTACCCCATGTGCTTTCTACAAACCTAAAATGTAATTTTACTACACTGCACGATTTCCAAATGCTAAATAATGTTTCTGTGCCACATATATCACCATACAGCCCATCAGGTGCAGAGTACCTATACAGGAATGGGAAAAAACAGCACTCCACGAACATCCAGTTGGAGTGCAGTGCTGAATATATTTTCACTGACCTAGTTGCCCATACCCTCGAAGTACATACAGCTTTTATAGTTAAATTGCTAAGGGAGAGTTAGGAGACAGTTGTTTGCTGGGTGAATGTCAGGTCCCATGTGTTGTTTCATTTAATAGAAAAAACTGCATCCTACGGATTACTCCTACTAACTGTGACTGCATACCTCCCTGTTTTAGCTCACGTTTAAAAAATGCTGTGTTTCTGTTTTAAACTTATCTTTGTGTCGCATTTAAATCTATGTTTCCGGGGGGGAGGAGGGGGCGGGCTTTTCCGAGCAGGTTTGTTTTTCCCTACTCGGTCGAGACTAAGCATGGGCGAATTTTGCGAAACTCACGTTCGCGAATTTTGCGGATTTGCGAACTCGCAATCCGCAAAATCCGCGAATTCTCGCGAATTTGCGGATTTTTTTTGTGTGTTCGCGCGGGTTTCTGCCAGTTCGCAAGGGTTTTGTACAATTTCGCAAACGCAAACTTACCTGTCGGGTCGCAAGTTTTGCGAACTTGTTGTTTCTACGTGTCCAGCCTGTTTGGGACACTCTTCTTCATCACTGCCACTCTCTGTCACCACTGCCACTCTCTGACTACTCATGCCACCCTCTGGCCCACCCATGCCACCCTCTGTTTCATCACAGCACCCTCTGGTTGTCCAGTCAGTGTACATTATTGTGGCAAAGCAAAGCACACCTTCCCTGCCTCAAGTGACCTGAATTAATTTGGGGCTGATTAATGTGTCACAGAATATTTTTTTAGCTGGCACCTGCTTCCTTAGTGCTTCCTGATTAGTGATCTTTTGCACTTGCTAAGTGCTTTCATTGTTGCAAAATTAGTTACAACACCTGCCCTGCCCCAACTGACAATAATGAATTAGGGGCTGATTAATGGATTTGAACTTCCAGCTTGGCTCCCGCTTGTCTCCCTTAGCTGTAGTTCAGGACTTTTGTGGCATATGTGTAACTATTCTGAGGTTCAGAGCAGGGTCACATAATAGTTGCAACTGGCAACTGAACTCTGGAGGGGCCCCTCAGGAAGCACTACAGGAAATGGCTACTAATGATGAGCCTGAACTTTTGAACCTGGTAAGTAGTTTCAGTTTTGCTAAGATCGTATTTCTGCAATTTAGCGCTTATTCGCGGGGCGCGAAGTTGTACTGGGAAGCCGTGAACTCACGCGAACAGTGCAAGCAAGCCATAAAATCCGCTGCTCGCGGATTTGCGGATTTTGCGGGAGATTCGCGAATCTCGCGGATTGCGAATTTACCGTAAATCCGCAAAATCCGCGAGCGAAACGGATTTTCCGCCCATGCTTAGTCGAGACAGAGCGTTGCCATTTTAGGGAGGTGAGCGCTCTAGTCTCTTATGCTTAAAAGCAAAGACGATGTGCGGCTGTGCAGCAGACGCCCCAAAGACAAGCCTATCTGCGCCCGTCAGCATCCCGGAGGCGACTGGAGCTAGCTCTGCTGACTGTCGGTCTAGGGACCCAAGACAGAGAATTCAGTATGGGAGAGAATGGCTGCGCACCCTCGGCACACATTGTTCATGTCAGGGCGAAGCGGCTAGCAGTGAAGACTGGGCCAATTTCCGCTCTGCTCTATGTAACTGGGCCTTTCCCCGGGATGTGGGGGGCTCCTCTGAGATGTCAGAATTGTGGGTCACAGTACAGAGGAGCAGCTGAGATCCTTTAAGGTGATGCTGCTTAATACACGTTCTCTCCAGAAACACGAAACCCAAATCTTTGACCTTCTTTTAGACTCCCTCCCTGACCTCCTGTTACTCATGGACACATGGCTGGGGGGGGGGGGGGGGGGGGGGTGAGCAGAGGCGTCTTCATTTTGTTTAAACAGACGTTTGATTGTACTACCATCTCAAATGACCTCGTAGAGGATGCGGAATGTCTTGGTTTACGTTGCACTCTATCCCCCACCAATGCATGGCTGTGGTCTTAATTTATAGGCCCCCTGTTCCGCCGGGTCCCTTTCTGAGATCACTTAATGAGGCTATTACCCCACTCGCCCTTAGATACAACAACCTTCTGGTTTTAGGTGATTTTAATATACATATGGATAAACCCATAGAACTTAAGGTCGTCTCCCTGACTGAAATGATGACCGCTCTTAACCTTGCCCAGTTTATATCATTTCCCATGCACAACCTTGGAGAAACCCTTGACCATATTTTCTCCAATGCTGAGCTGGAGGCCAAACGGACACCCCCCCTAGCCTGGTCGGACCACTGCCTCATTAGTTTTAGGGTTCCTAGCACCGGGACTGACTCCCTGACTTCACTGAAAGGGCGGAACAAGTACAGAGCCCTGCATAGGATTTCTCTTCCAGCCCTGGAGGATGCTGTCCAAGCATCGGCCCCCTTACTCTCCGGCAACCCCGAAGTAGACGCTCTTGCTCTAGAATCATGGTTAAAGCCGAATGTCAATGCTTTAACCCCTTTGATAACACGCACTTCCAGGAAGACCAGAACTTCAGCTCCCTGGTTTATGGAGTCTTTGAGAATTAGTAAAAGCAAAGGCAAACGCTTGGAGAGGAAGTGACCGAAATCCTATAAACCTTGAGGACAAACTGGCTTATAAGGCGGCTCTGAAATCCCATTACATTCAAGTTAAAGCCGTCAAGAAGAGCTATCTGCAGAAAAAGATCAAGACCAACAACAATAAGGAAAAGGAGATGTTTAACATTGTGAAGCGGTTCCAGACCCCTAAGGCTGCCATTAAGGAGTCTACACACTGCTGAATGGACAAGCCAGCTGGCATTGTTTCTACATGAAAAGATTGTCACAATCCAAGAATCCTTTTCAGAGGTGACTAGAGAGGACTCTGCTCTGGGGGCTGACCTAGCCAGGGAGGGTTTCACCTGGCAACCCCCTGTGTTACTGTGTTACTGCAGATACCTTTGTTACAGCCTGAGACATCTCTTGAGATTCTGAATGGCCTAGAGTCTGGCTCGCCCGCGGATGCGTGCCCTACAGAACTGTTGGCCTCTGTGGTCGTAAACCCTGTGGCAAATAAGGGGATGAAGGGGATGAACTCATCTCTTTCAACGGGCCTCATGCCTTTCATCTAGAAGCATGCGAAATTTCTTCCGCTCCTTAAAAAACCCTCTGCTAATCTGAAGGTGCTTGGCAACTACAGGCCCATCTTTCTTCTACCTTCTCTTTCTAAGGCGCTGGAGAAGCATGTTAATAGTTATTTGGGACTAAGATGCGAGTCATAACAGCACTCAATCTGGCTTCAGAGCTAAATATATTACGGAAACAGCTCTGTTGGAGGTTACTGAGCACATCAAGGAAAAGCTTGACCAAGGTGGGATAGCTATCCTTATTTTATTGGACCTGTTGGCGGCCTTCGATACGGTCCCCCATGACAGGCTCCTGGAGAGGTTGAGGGATCTTGGCATAGGCAGATCTGCGCTCGCGGGGCTAGCCTCTTTTCTTGAGGACAGAAGCCAGGAAATTTGGGCACCCCATTTTGCTTCCCCCATACCCAACTTGAAAGTGGGGGTCCCACAGGGCTCTGTTCTAAGCCCCACTCTCTTCAACCTTTATATGTCACCCCTTGCATCTCTGGAGGAAGCTTGTGGGACAAAAATAATCTCATATGCAGAGGATATGCAGATGATTTTCACCTGTGAGAATTGAACAGATTTTGATGGTGAAGGGATCAGATCATGCCTCACTAAGGTGTTCACCTGGCTCAAAAGGAAAAAAACTTAGGATGATTTCCGATTTCTTGGAATTGCATTTTTTTGGCTCTCCAGCGCTGTGGACTGGAGACAATGTTGGACGGATGAGATGTCTCCATCCCCCTCAGCCCAATCCATGATAAAGAATCTCAGCATCTACATTGATAGTGCTCTCTCTATAAGACCCCAAGTACAGTCTGTAGTCGGCATTTGTTTTGGCATGCTACGTATGTTGAAAAAGTTTCTTCCTCTTCTCTCACTCGACACCAGGAAAACCGTGGTCCAGGCTCTGGTTACTTCCAGACTGGACTACGCTAACATCCTGTACCTGGGCCTTCCAGGGTATTTCCTCCAGTGCCTTCAAGTGGTTCAAAATGCTGCGGCCAGAATGGTCCTTGGGATGAAGCCCAGGACCCATATGAGCTTGCATCTTAATGCATTACACTGGCTTTCTATAAGTAAAAGGATCACGTTTAGGACTCTGGTAATGTGCTCCAAAGCCCTTCATGGTAAGGGTGCTGGCTACCTCAGGGCAAGAGTCAGCCACTACTTGCTGGACAGATCCTCCATGGGACCGGCCTGCATCCCGAGAGTTCGCTTTGCCCGGGCCAGAGGCAGATCTTTCAGGTTTCTGGGAGCTCAAGTGTGGAACCAACTCCCGGCTTCTCTCAGATCTACTTTCTGACATGACGGTTTTAAGGAAGTTTCTCAAAACCTGGCTCTTTCAGTGCTAGGTGTGGGTGTGTCAGCTCTGTTAGTTTGAGACCATTAGCGCCGGGACACTCCTGCTGAGTAGCCGTGCGCTCTATAAATGTGTTTCATTCATCCATTCATTCATAGTAATACCCATAAATCAGTGTTAAAGGTGACTTTGCGTATGACATTTTTCCTTGGATCCTAAACTGATCTCTGAATCATGATCAAGGAGCATTGCTGCAACTTAGGACATAAGCAAAACCCAAAATGAGAACTCAACAAACAGACAGTCGCTACAATATACCACAAAAGTAGACCATGGCAGTCACTGAAATAATATTTGTCATTTTACCCCTTCAAAGGACAGGTCATGTACAGTCGACTTAAACAATTGTTTTTGAAGTTCCTTTAATGAATAATGCTGCGCTCTTAGTTAACAAATCCCTGTTTATTCACAGTTTCAAGTTCATCTCAACTGTGAAAATGAATCAGCGGTTACTCGTTTGTGACAAAAATATTTACAATTTCTTAAACAAAATCAATATGGGATGCAAAGCAGATACAAAACAGGCGGTAACAGTTACAAAGAGCGCACAGCAAATTTAAGGTGATGTAAGGTTGCAATTTGTAATGAGGTGCTCAGGAAGAAACAGGGCCGGTTACCACAACCCCAGAAGTAAACCACATGGGTGGTTTAATGAACAATATAATTATCCTCCGAGCACTCACATTCATGAAACACAGTCTTTGTAGAGTCTTTCTGCTCAATTTAAAGTCCAAATTCAAATGTATTTCAATCCAAAATCCACCATATAGTTAGACGCAGCCAACACGTGTTTTGTCAAGTCAGTGTAGACATATGACTTCTTCAGGGCTGCAACCCAAAATCACAAAGTAAATAACAGGCTTTACAAAATACAAAACCCAAATATTAACACTCCTCTTATATTTCTAGATGGGTTCCTCAAAGGGATACACCCTCAAGCCATCAAAGGTTGAAAGAAAATTGAGAATATAAAAAGTAATAGTAAAAAGTAGGAAGGAACTCCACCAAAGTCGTGCTCAAGTCACCAAAAGAAAAAGACGTGTAAAATAACTTCAATGTAATATGAATAACCAGATTCAGTTTGCCGAATTATAATAAGATTTGTCTAGAACAGTAGTTCCAGACTGATTAAGGTATTAGGTTGTGGTTCTTAGGTGACAACATCCTACCCAATTGAGAATATATTCAAAATGTATACCTATAATCCAGTAATGTACTGCATACATTATAAGCCAATATGATCATAGAAACTCACCAATATTGTATCATAAAAGGCGTCCACAGTATTCCATGGGATTTTGTCCCATGACGAAACAAGATTGGTGTATGACTAAAATAGACCTGTTTAAGTTTGTCACGAAACTTAAGTTAAAAAAGTTTTTTGCAAATGTACCTGAAAAAGTGAAACATTCTTCAAATAAAACATTGAGTAACCTTACAATTCAAGAACTTAAAGATACACAGTTGCTCATGTCATTGACTGAGAAAGAGGATGACCCTGTAACAATTTCGAAAACTATTTATAGAATTGGAGGTTGAAAGATTTCAAAGTGAAGGGAGTGGACTTAGGGTTAAATCTAAATGCACCCCACAGTTGGTTGCCGGTAACACCATTGATGTGTTCTTTAAAGCTGTCAATGCAGATATTGATAAGGAAATTGGTGTTTACCGTAGGAGAAATATTACTAAGAGAGAAGACAACTTAACTATTGGTGAAAGGAAAGCTCTTAAAGAATTGATCAATAACAAATCAATTACAATACGTAGTGCAGATAATGGTGGAAATATAGTGGTACTTGATACCTGTGATTATAATAATGAAGTCTACTCTCAACTTAACAATACACAATACTATGAGAAACTTACCTCCAATCCTATGAAAGAACTCACTCTAAAGATTAACAGTAAAATCAAAGAATGGTATGACCAATCACTTTTGGATTATGATGAACACCTATACTTGTTACTTAGGACACCAAGGGCACCTTGTTTGTATACTCTACCAAAGGTCCACAAATGCCAGGACAAACCACCAGGAAGGCCAATTGTTTCCGGCATAGGTGGACCAACAGAACCTTTATCTGAATTTATAGACTGTTTTCTCAGACAGTACGTGTACAACTTACCTTCTTTTATAGAAGACACCAAACATATTCTCAACCTACTTGATGACATAGTGTGGGAAGACCGAATGATACTAGCAACACTAGATGTAGTATCTTTATATACTATTATTGATCTCGACCATGGTATACAAGCATTAGATTACTTTCTTAACCGCAGACCGGCAGAGTTGTATGATCATACCCAGATGATTCTACAGATGACTCAATTGGTCCTTAAGAATAATGTATTTCTAATTAATGGACAGTGGTTCAGGCAACGTCTGGGGACTGCGATGGGTTCCAGGTTCGCTCCGTCTTTTGCCATCCTCTTTATGGGGTGGTTTGAGGCGGAGCGAATCTGGGGACCAGAAGGCAGGGATTGGATGCAATACATACACTATTGGGGTCGATTCATCGATGACTGCCCATTAATATGGACTGGAACAGTAGAGGAACTCAAGGGATTCTTTGATTATCTCAATGACAATACACTTAATCTTCAATTTACTACACACTATGATAGCAAATGCATTACATTCTTGGACAAAGAGCTGTTTGTTGAGGGGGATAAAATAAGAAGTAGGATGTATAGGAAACCAACAAGTTGCAATGCGATTTTACATGCTGGGAGTTGCCACCCCAGCAGTCAGATCAACTCAATACCATACGGAGAGATGATTAGAGCACGACGAAATTGTGCCCTAGACAGTGACTTTGAGACTAATTTGCAAGATATGTCACGTAGATTTTTGAATCGTGGATATCAACATGATGTAATTACAGCTGCAGTATCCAGAGCCAGGAAGGTCAAGAGAAAAACTACCTTGATTAGACAGAACAAAAACAAGAGAGTGAAGGACAAAGAGGACAAGATCAGGATGATAACCAACTATGGCATGGGGAGTTCGAAGTTATTTACTATTTTGAAGAAGCACTGGCATCTTCTCCTCATGGATCAAGATTTGAGACCTTATCTTATGGATAGACCCAGTCTGACCTTCAAGAAGGGTGTTACTCTGGGAAATTTGGTAAGTCCTAGTTATCCTAAAAAGCCAGACAGGACAGACTGGTTGACCAGTTTCAAAGGATTTCATAAATGTGGGAGATGCAGTTCATGTAGATAGGCTAAAACCAAGGTACTGCAGTTTAATTACAATGACTCGGGTGAGAATACCATTGATATGTTTATCAACTGTGACACCACATATGTGGTATATGTAATCGTGTGCTCCTGTGGCAAAATTTATGTAGGGAGCACGATTAGGAGATTGAGGGACAGAATGGTCGAGCACTTCAGAGCTCTGAAAACTGGTGATACACGTTATCCAATTGCATCTCACATAGTGCAGAATTTCGAGAATAGAGGACAACATATCTTCTCCTTTCATGGAATAGATCATATTAAACTGGACCCCCAAGGGGGGAATAGACTCTTGACATTAAGGAGAAGAGAAGTACTATGGCTGATTAAGTTGAGAGCTGTTGAATGTGGTCTTAATGTTGATCATGAATTTGAATTTTTCCTAGGTCAAGAATAATTCTGTATACTCTAAACTGTATGATATTACGTTAATATTTTATTGTTATCAATATATGTTAGATGAGTTTCTTGTCCAGATTTTTAAGATCTCATGATGTAACTTATATCTAAATTTAACAGGAATGACTATATCTGTATTTGAACTGCCCTATGGGAGGAATGTGATGCCCCACTATTTTAAGACTTGAAGTTTGATACCAGATATGAATTACTTTGTATTACTCTAGTTAATGAGGAATATATCTGGACCGTATTTATCCCCTGACCTATCCATCCTTGTCTTTTTCTTTCTTTACCTATTACTACCTTTTGGTTGTGAGGAATTGGTTGACATCATAATACCCAATTAAATTTTACTTGATTAATTAAGGTTTTCCGTTTATAAATTGGTAGGAGGATATTGTTGATAAATATATAATTATCTGATCAACAATTGTATGCGGTACTTGCCCTTTTGATAATTATTATGAGAGGGGTAGGACTCGGATCCATATATACTAACGATATGGGCTTATCTCTAATAAAGCTACCTGGATAATCTATAGATACTACCAAGAGCAAGTGGTATTCGGACAACGCCATGACTTAACGATGATGACGCTGAATTTAGATACTACCAAGAGTAAGTGGTATTCGGACAACGTCATGACTAAACCAAGATGACGCTGAAATTAGATAGCGTTTATAGTCATTTAAGATGGCACCCACGATTGAACTATGATTTTCGTGTTTCGTATCAGAAACATGCTTTGAAACAATCTTTGTTACGATTGAAGATTAATATTACCATGAATTTGCTTAATGAACTTGACTAAATTACCATTTAATCGGGTTGAAAATTCTTGACTATCCACTACAATATGGCGTACATGCTTTTCTTCTTTAAATAGCCACTCTAAGGTGGCGCTGGTGGTGAACGCCACTTGTGTGCTCGCGATGAGGCTGAAATTAGATAGCGTTTATACTCATTTAAGATGGCGCCAACGATTGAACTATGATCTTTGTGTTTCGTATCACAAACATGCTTTGAAACAATCTTTATGTTACGATTGAAGATTAATATTACCATGAATTTGCTTAACGAACTTGACTAAATTACCATTTAATCGGGTTGAAAATTCCTGACTATCCACTACAATATGGCATACACGCTTTTCTCCTATAAATAGCTACTCCAAGATGGCGCTGGTGGTGAACGCCGTTTATGTGCTCGCGATTTTGTTGATCTGAACGGTAAGCCTGAGACTGTCATCAGACTTGAACTTCTTACTCTGTTTTTGATCGTATACCATATGTACATTGTTCCTTATTATTTCACATTTTGGGTTACAGAACACGTACTCGTGAAGTAGCCACTTTGAAGAATTTATTCGGACTCGGCGAATATATACCCGATTACCGTTACAGCTTGTGCAATAAGGTGAGGGATTACTTTTATAATGTATCTTTGAGATCAGAACTAGCAAAATTGATTTGTGAGAGTTCTAGCTTACTCATGGACCGCATTTTTAGTTGATCGAACCGTATTGGACTGATGATTAATAATCGGAGTTATGTATTAGTTTGAGTAACTGACTCCATTTATGGTGTGATATAGAGTTAGTGATTCGACATGGGTACCTAATATAACTAAGTTTGAATTTTTAGGACGAATACTCGTATTGCACCGATAACTACATTGGACCGATATTTTTTGAAATACAGCCCGGTATGGACTGTGGGATTTCCTAGGAGGTGAGGGTTTCTTTCAAATTACTTGTAGAAAGAACTCAAGCATTGTTTATTAATTTGAGAAATAATTGAGAGACGCTGTTTTTCCTTTAGATTAGAACTCACCGGGATAGTGGAATACTGTGGACGCCTTTTATGATACAATATTGGTGAGTTTCTATGATCCTATTGGCTTATAATGTATGCAGTACATTACTGGATGATAGGTATACGTTTTGAGTATATTCTCAATTGGGTAGGATGTTGTCACCTAACAACCACAACCTAATACCTTAATCAGTCCGGAACTACTGTTCTAGACTAATCTTATTATAATTTGGCAAACTGAATTTGGTTATTCATATTACATTGAAGTTATTTTACACCTCTTTTTCTTTTGGTGACTTGAGCACGACTTTGTTGGAGTTCCTTCCTACTTTTTACTATTACTTTTTATATTCTCAATTTTCTTTCAACCTTTGATGGCTTGTGGGTGTATCCCTTTGAGGAACCCTTCTAGAAATATAGTAGGAGTGTTAATATTTGGGTTTTGTATTTTGTAAAGCCTGTTATTTACTTTGTGATTTTGGGTTGCAGCCCTGAAGAAGTCATATGTCTACACTGACTTGACGAAACACGTATTGGCTGCGTCTAACTATGGGCTGCAAAGCACGTCGGGATAGAAGCTTATCATTTGTTTACCCCAAACACCAGTTGTCCTCATGATGCCAATCTATCTTACACCCCCTTGTACATCACTACTCCTGCTTTAGGTGCCAGTTGACTCTTGCACTGAAACACAATTCACACTTGAACTGTTGTCTTAATTCCAAATTATTGGGGTCACACCCATTAGTTTTCCTAACTTCCTACAGGAAATGATGACCCTGACAGCGAGAATAAAAAAAATGGCTCAGTCTCTGACTCCTCCACAGAGTAATACTGTGGAGGGGAGAGTGATAAGAGTCAGACATAACCTGTCTGAGACTCTCTCCTCTGCAGGCAGTAGATAGAGCCCAGCCACATATCCAGAAATCAGTAGACACAAAGAGTAGCTTGGATTTTGCTCTACGTGATTATTTATTTTACACTATTTGCAAATGATGTTCATTGGAATAAGCGTGAATATTATAAATAACTCGAAAATTATACATACTGGGAGCGAAGGTTTAATAAGCATATATCATCACAAATCCCTAATCAATTAGTCTAAACCGTACCTGAATTATAACCAACTGCCTATCAGCTAGGTTGTATTTGTCTATCATAATATATTATTTCATATAAAGCCTCCCTGAGGCCTGTAAGCAGAACATTTTGTTTCGTATCCTTATAACAAGCCTGTGTATCTAACCCCAGCCTTGCAGCAGCATACATGGTGGAGTAGGGGGTGAGGATGGTCAGTTTATGCTTTGAGTCAAATTTATTACACAGGACAGTGAACAATCATTCTTGATTAAAATATAGCAAGTTTACAGCAGCTTACGGTTACCTTCAAAACTTCATAATGATAGCATAGTGGTTCGTCTCTTATAGAGTATACAGTGTACATAAGACAGCAATAAGAATCCGCCCGATCGATCCATGTATATGGTAGTCAACTTCACTAGTTAAAATAAGCTTCCTCTAATTTTTATGATTGAGATTGTTGCCTTATCAGGGCATTACCCACACTTAGTCTGAAGGAGACTATATTTCTCAAGACTAATGGGGAGGAATACACGTAGGTGCTGAAACTGCTCACTGCATGCCATGTAATGATGCACTGATGGAGCGAGTTATTGAATGAATTTTTGTTCATACTCGTGAACTTCCATAACAAAAATAATCGTATTAAAAAGCGTGTGTTGAATTTATTAATCAACATTAGTTTTAAAATGCATATACACAGAAAAACACGTGGAACTAATTTGTATGCTCTTTGTTGCAATCATGAGTGTGTGGAAAAATAATAAACTAACCTTGTCTATTGTCTTTGTCAGTATTAAATGCGGCTGTTTAACTAATGGCATGTGCATAATATTTGTGCTTATGATATGTCTTTTGTGACAAAAGCCTTTGGAGTTCGTGCAGAAGAAGAAAGTAAGTATAAAAAGCTGCATTTGTGTTGCTTTGGCTAGGTAACATAATTAATCCGGTTAATAATTAGAAGGGGGCGGGCAACAGAATGGGTCTCAATTCTTTAATTAATTAATGTCTTGTGTTTGTTTAATAATAGATCCTAAAGTGAGACCTAAAAGAGGCTCGAGAAAAATATGGCTGACAGAGAAGCAGACGTGAAAGAAATCTTGTCCAGAGTGGAGCCTTGCCTTGCATTGTATAATGAAAATATTTGCTGAATAAAAGACTTTGCTTGAATAAAATGTGCTCTCGGAGTAAAGGCCCAAGGACAGGATCTGCGAATGTCTGCCAAGGTTAGGGAGTGAAAAGACAGTACTCAAATGAGAAAGTATAATTTCTGAGGAAGCCAAATGTCATCGAAGAAAGAGACAATAGGGCTAATGTGAGCCCGGACTTGGATAAAATGTAAGAATGACCTAATGGACTGGCACGGCTCAGCCAATAGCAACATTGGATTTATGGAAAAGCACGCATAATTTAGTTACTTTAGCTAGTTAGAAAGGTATAAAACTTGGCCCACGGGAAGGAGGGAATCTCTCCTCGCTTTCCGATTCCTGAAAGGCATGACGTGCTGTTGGACTCTTTGGCGCACGTAAGGACAGCAGTCTTTATTAAATTTTCTTTTAGGTGAAGAGAGTTTTAGACAGGGAAATAGATTTTAGGGATGGAAATTTATATTTTGCTTTAACTCATGCTGATTGATTTACCTTTAAAATGTCAGTCTAATAAGCCTTTCCTTGAATGATGCTTTCACTTTGCTAATAAAATAATGATTTTTGAATAAAAATGCTCTTCTTTTGAATAAAATAAAGCTAATAAAATTAGATTTTTGAAATAACAAGCTGGTCTTGTTTATTGATGGTCTAGTTATCATTATTAGATCCATTTGCCTCAGTGACTTAATTAAATTTCATATGATTAAAACCATGGTAAGAAATGATAAACTGCAGTTGTATATAATTTTGTAAATAGTTTGTAAATAGATTGATTTAATTAGGTCACATGATTCAGTTGCTCAAAAATTGTCTCATTAGTTTATGGGCCTTGTAAGTGATTTATGATTAATGGTGAGTATTGTGCAGATGGGTAGTGTTTGTGAGACTGTTTTTCATTAGGAGAGCTGGATCAATTACTTGGTAGCAGAGTTACGGTTACTATGGTAACTGACATGCTACATGATAATTACATAGGATACATATCTAAAACTTGTTAAGTTTGTTCAGTTATTACATGTAGTCGAAAGGTTTTTTCCAGCAGTGTGAAAATTCCTGGTTTGCCGGCAAAGTTAAGTCTGAGAAGTGAAGTTACACAGTGCATTTGTTCTGTTTCAAAATAGTGGTATTGTCATATATCATTAGTGTTGTGGATGTACAGCACAAGTTTAGGGATCTTAGGTGTGTTAGGTAGAATGTATAGTGAGGATTGTCTATGAAATTGTAGCTTTTGAGTATAGGGACACCTGTCCTGTTTTAAAACTCACTGTGAAAAGAGTAGTAGAATTTATCCAAACTTGAGTGAAGGGTAAGGAAGAGTTGTCTATTCTTACTGGTGAGTGAGGATATTTATTGGCAGGTTAAAGTCCTACCAAAAATTTCATGTATGAATGGTTAGGGATTCTTTCCGCATGATTGCGTAAGTTAGAAGGGTAGAATAAGGCTATACTTGTTTTTATCAATGAATTTAAATATTCTGTAAAAATAGCGTCATCTATTTCACGCAAAAGGATACTTGAATGATTGAAAAAGCTATCTCTTTATTTTAGCGAAACAAACAAATGGTTTGTTTATGTGAAGTTACTAACCGAATTCCATTGAGAGTTTTGTAAAGAAATGGCGCTGTGAAAATATTTTGTAAAGGAGGTGTCAGTGTCAAAGCAGAGCGAGGACAGCGAAGCGGCAGCATACGTCACAGGGTTCACGCTGTGATTGGCTAGCATACGTCACAGTATTCGCGCACTGATTGGCTCATGTGACTAGGCAGGCTTGTACCTGATTGGCTCATTCTGAAATTCGGTAATCCCATTGGCTGAATAGAGTAGTGACGTGGCTTAACCTGATTGGCTTTTTGGTGAGTTTCGCGCACGGATTAGCTAGAATAGCGGAACACAAGAAAATATTTACGATCTTTTAAAGTAAGCGGAATTGTTTAGAAACATGGATTATTATTACATGAAAGAGGAAAAAAAGCCATCATGGTTTCAAAAATTGAAAAATATTTTCAAAAGTGACAAGAAAATTGAAACGCGAGGTGGAAGATTGCTTCATAAGTACAAAACACCTGCAGCATATATGGAAGGTGAATATGGTTATCATACTTGCCTTTGGATGGAGAATTGGAAGGAATATACCGCAAATGATGGTGTATGGCATGGCCGGAAGATGGGTCATTTAACATTAAGGTGTTGAAAAACTTGAGAGAAAAAAAATTATGACTCTCGTGCCAAAACCTAGACCTACACAATTTGAGGCTTTAGCTGAATGGGAAGATGTGATGTTTGACTTGGAACGTGAAAACAGAGGTGTAACAAGAGTCACTAGATTAGACATTAATCGAGAAACTCATGAAGATAGAATGCGTTGTTGGAGACGAGCAGAAATGTGCAATGGTTTGTACCCAGCAAGATTTAGTGAAGAAACATGTCAAAAGAGTTCTGCAAAGAAAAATAATATTGGTGAATATAGTGAATTAGAAGATTCAGTTTTAGAAGAGATTTACATTACAAAATCAAAACGACCACCACCTTACAACCAGTTTGTTCATGGTCTACCCCGAGAATTCCTCAAGGAACTTCTCCTAGTGCTCCTCCTGGGGAAAATAATGAGACTCCACTTAGATTAAATCAGAATAATGCAAAATTTCCTGAAAGAGTAGTAACCAGAACTAATTCTAGTACATCTTGAGAACATAGAAATTATGCTGAAACTCCATTTCAGGGAAACAGAATCCCAAGAAATGCATTGGGAACAGAAGGATGTGGGGATATACCAAATGCAGAATACCTTCGATAAAAAGAAGAATTAATACAGCAGTTAACTAAAGGCATGGAAGCAGTAACAGTACCAGTAACAATTGGACCTATTGTTCCAGTTTTTGATCAAAAAGAAATTAGACATTCAGCTCTGACTGTCCCTTTAAATGCAGAAATTCAAAAAGTGGCTGAAAAATTTTATTCAGATTTAACAGAGATTCACCGAGAGAAAAAGATGCCAGACTTTACTTTTAATCAAAGTTTTTCAAATGGTCAAACTCCATCTGTTGCAGGATCTGATTCTGGAACTCCAGAAAAGAGCATAAATAAAATAGATTTAACACAGACTCCACAGCCCCCAGAATTTAAATTACTTGATGTTGCAAACTTGAAGGCGGATTTGGAGGAACTGATTATTGGCACAATTGGACCTGACAGTTTAAAGTTATATCAGGATGATGAATTGTTGTTCATTTGCAAAAGCATACAATGGAAAACGAAAACGAAATATGATCAGTTAGAAGAAATGGCTGCTGAATTAGAAATAGATTTGAGTAGACAGCAACATTTGCAGAATGGAAAGGGGAGACCACTCGGTCACCCTGAAATTATGACCGGGTGCCCTGATCCCCCGGGAAACCGTTACGGGTGGGGGGCGTGTCCCGGCCAGTATGCCCATAGCGGCGTGGTTGGAGCACGCCCCCGCCGCCTAAAAGGGTTGTCCTAAACACCCGCCCGGAAGTCCGTGCACCTATGGGCGGGATGGGGGCGCGGCCCGCCTTCCCGCTGCAGGATAAAGGCGCGGGAATCCAGGGAAGCGTTGTCTTGTTCCTGCACTCTGAAGGCTGCACCCCACTCGTCGCTTGTGAGCCCTCAAGGGAACAAGCTGCAGTTTTTTGAATGAGTAATCGTTGTTTTTTCTGTTTCAGTCGTCAAGGCGTAGCTGGAGTTCGAGTCGCTACTGGGTATCAGGCAGAGAGAAAGCGGAACGCGGAAATGCCTGGCAAGAAGAGTGGAAAGAGCTCCGAGAAGGAACGAATGCTGCGCACACTGGTGAACCAAATGTCGGCGATGGACAGGAAATTTGGTAAAGTAGACCAGCTGGGTCGCGGCCTAGCGGTCCTCCGGAAACTAGTAGAGGCCCAAGCGGGGCCCTCAGGGCGACATAAGAGGATCGTGGTGCCTGCTTTGCCAAACATTACCCCAGGGGGGGAAAAGGGGAGAAAGAGGAAAGGGAAAGCGGGTCCTAGTGAGGCCCCAGTCCCGATGGAGGTCCCGATGGTCCCGGTAGCACCAGCGACCAGCCCGGTACCTGCACCGGATGGGGGATTGCCAATCCCTGTGGTTATCACACTGCTGGATAACGACCAAATGCCTCCCGAACTAGCGCTTCAGTTGGCCGCTGTGTTACCCTGGTTGAAAAAGGGAGCAGGGGGATCCGCGTCCTTGGAAGACCCGGCCGAAGAAGCTAGGCAGATTATCGAGCAGCTAAGGCAGACAAGGGGTGCTGGGACAGCGAACGTGCCTTCTATTCCCCCACAGGTGGCGAATCTGGTTGCGGGAGAAAACCGGAATAAGTCGACGGACACGGCTGGAGGTGCTGCGGAAGCCGGTAAGAGATCACTCCCAATGATGGGGGAGGGCGCGGTATCCTCAAGGCGGGAAAGCTTGGCGCAACACATTCCCATGGCAACCAAGGAACTGGTGTGGGCAAATAAGTATATAAATATGTTTGCATTGTTGACTGATAATCGAGAGTTAGAATATGCCAAGACTCAGAACGATTTATGGCACCCCAGTGTATGGCGGGCAAAGATGGCAGAATTCAGGGTCGAATAGTCCATGATGAACTGGATCAGGGATTTTTCGATTTTTGTAGCAATCATCGCAGAACGCACACCTGAGCTGTTGAGTGACCTGGCTTGCTACCAGAGCAGGATTACGGGTTTCCATGAGAAGTATGGTGGAGAGGAATGGAAAGGGTATGACATGGCTTTTAGAAAAGGAAAAGAGTTTAATGAGTCATTGACTTGGGATTGTTTGGATACTGTATCATGGCATGCGCAGTTCTTGACGGGATCAGCCGGTGGATCAGGGTCGAGCACAACCGGCGCCAGGGCCTTTCAACAGAAACATCCTCAGCCCGTTCGACCGACCTACGGGGTGGGTCTCAGCCTAGATCGGGCGGGAACGGAAATAAGCGGGGAGTGTGTTGGGGTTTCAACAAAGGTACGTGTAGCAGGCCGCAAGGAACGTGTAGGTTCAGGCATGCGTGCTCGAGTTGTGGTAACACCTCCCACCCTGAAAATAACTGCCGATCCAGAGCCAATGGTACCGGAGGGAAAGGGGGCACTAAGCAGGATTGATACGGTGCCGTGGAAGGCCAAACAATCGCCCGTAGATATTCTGGCTTTGACCCCGTGGCTGAACAAATACCCTGATCATGTGTCCGGCGGGATCCTGCGAGATGGCTTCACGTATGGCTTCAGGATCCCGGCGGGCGATTTTCGGGGGGCCCCCTCATGTAAGAACCAACTTTCAGTTCAGCACAACCCGGCGGTTGCTGCCACGAAGATCGCCAAAGAGGTTGGGTTGGGGCGGGTTGCAGGACCTTTTTGTGACCCACCAAGGGCCGATTTTGTGTGTTCCCCACTGGGGGTAGTGCCTAAAAAGGACCCGGGGGAATACAGGCTCATCCATAATTTGTCGGCACCAAGGGGGGCTTCCGTCAATGAGGCGATCCGATCGATCCAGACATTTGCAGTGTGAGGTACGCATCTTTCGATGACGCAGTAGTAATGTTGAATCGCTTAGGCCCTGGTGCATTGTTGGCAAAATCAGATATTGAATCTGCATTTAGGTTGCTTCCGGTGCATCCCCAAGATCAGCGTTTGCTGGGTTTTACATTTCAGGGGAAATATTACATGGATATGTGCATGCCGATGGGTTGTTCAATTTCGTGTGCCTATTTTGAAATGTTTAGCTCATTCCTTGAGTGGGTGTTCTCGAAGGCCACAGGGCACCAACATGTGATGCATTATCTTGATGACTTCCTGTTTCTCGGCCCAGCGGGCTCTCTGGACTGTGCACGGGCATTGCAGGACTTCTGCGTGCTCATGCGGGGTTTTCGGGGTACCATTGGCGCCGGGAAAGACGGTGGGGCCGACTACCTCCCTGGAGTTTCTGGGTATCAAACTAGACTCCGTGGAGGGTTGCTTCCGCTTGCCGATTGAAAAGATCGCCAAATTCAGGGCTTCCTTGTTGCAGTGTCTCTGAAACGAGAAGGTGACACTGCACCAATTACAGCAAACAGTAGGTCAGCTTAACTTTACATTAAGGGTTATGCCGATGGCTCGCCCTTTCTCACGTTCTATTGCCCAGGCTATGGTTGGCCTCAAGGAGGGGCACCATCGCACGAGACTGTCGGCAGAGGTTTGCCAGGACATGCTCATTTGGCTGGCATTTCTGGCGGATTTCAATGACTGAGTGGTCTGGAGCAAACCCCCGGCCTCGTCTGTGGAACTAGGCTTATGGACCGGCTCTGCGGGCAGCGTGGGGTTCGGCGCAATCCTGGGAAACCGTTGGTCGGCCCAAAGATGGCCAGCATGGTGGGAAACCAGCGGTTTGACGAATAACATTGGTTTCCTAGAGCTATTCCCCATCTGGGTGGCTCTGTCGGCATGGCCGGAGGAGTTCAGGGACCACTCGGTGGTATTTTGGTCCGATAACATGACTGTGGTTGAGTGGATTAATCAGCAGGCAGCACGCTGCAAATGGATATTGCGATTACTGAAAGAAATTGTGTTGAAATGTTTGAGATTAAACGTACAATTCAGGGCAAAACATGTGCCGGGTGTACTGAATAATGCTGCTGATGCGCTCTCTCATTTCAAAATGCAGGCTTTCAGGGAGTGTTTACCCTCAGCGGAGCTAGTGGCAGCGCCATTTCCCGAAGCATTATGGCAAATCGGCGTCCCGGACTACAAGACCTTGTGGCAGCCAGTTTAGCGCCCAAGACCAGGAAAGCTTACGAAGGGGCGATCCGCGCGCACTGCGCCTTTTTGGGTCCGACATGGGAGCATAGTTGGGGTCAGGAGGGGTCCTTTACCCAATTCTTAGTGGCACTTCATGAGGAGGGCCGGTCGGCGGCAACCGCCAGTCGGTATAAGGCCGCCATATAATTTATGGCTCAGCTCCATGGTATCAGGGACTCGACGGACTCCTTCATGGTTAGGAAGGTGCTGCGCGGCTGGCAGCGCTTAGAAGGGCGCAAAAAGGATACCAAGCACCCAATAGGATTTGAGAGATTGACCTTCTTGTTGGCCAAACTGGAGGAGACATGCTCCTCACCTAGCGAGGTAGTACTATTCTGGGCAGCGTTCTCCTTGGCTTTTTATGGGGCCCTGCGGGTGAGCGGACTAGTGACTGCTAACAAAAGAGACACAGAGGGGGGTCTGCGCAGGGATCACATCCAGGTGAGTGGGGATTCTCTGCTGATCACGATAGCCAGGGCAAAGACAGATCAGGAGGCCCTTGGGAATAGCATTGTGTTGCAGCGCGCTCCAGGTAGTCCCTGTTGTCCAGAGAGGCATGTTGAGGCCTACCTAAAACAGAGGTTGACAACGTGGGGGGGGGCCTTGCTACGACATGCGGACGGCACCCCGTTAACGAAGTTTCAGTTTCAGAGGGTGCTGGCAATCACGATTGCAGCTGCTGGCTTGAACCAGAGTGATTTTGGGACGCATTCATTCAGGATAGGGGCCGCAACAGAAGCAACGGCCAGGGGTCTGTGGGCAGACAATGTTAAACAATTAGGCCGCTGGTCCTCGAATTGTTTCAAATGGTACGTGCGGCTGCACATGTTGTAATTTACTGAAGAAGTGCACTCACGCTTGTTGTCTTTTGTTTGGATTACAGTTTCACGAGCCTGTGACGCAGGGCGGAAATTGGGACCGGCCCAGTGTCAGCTAACCACCACTTCAGGAACAAGGAATGGAAGACGAGTGGTCTGGGTCGTGGGCCACTCATACGTGAGGCGTGCCGGGGACATATTCAAGACAGGTGATGCGATCCACACATCTGGGGAATATGGTTTCAGGGTGTCCTTCCATGGGAAGGGCGGCCTGTGTATTGACCGACTGCAAAGTTTTGTGGAAGAATTATTAGGGCGGCACAGGTCACCGTCATCTGTAGTCATAATCCACATTGGGGGCAATGACTTGGTAAGGTTGGGCAGACGAGCTTTAATCGAGAACATACTTTCTGCAGTTAGTTGGTTAGCAAAGACGCTCCCGGGATGTACAATAGCTTGGTCTCACATGATTCCGAGGAAGGTATGGCGGGGTGGCCGGTCCACAACAGCGTTGAAACATTCAGTAAAGAGGGTCAACAATAAAATGGAGAAATTGTTTCGCTCTGATCATCTTCAAAGCATATCTCATGGGTGCATCTGGGGCGACCACTGTTATTCGAATGATGAGGTTCACCTGTCCAGGGAGGGGAATGACTTATTGATAGGGGACATGATAGCCTGGCTAGTGGGGTTGAGGAGACATGACCTATAGGAGGTGTGGGGGGGCCAGATAGTCGGTCCACTATCTGGCCTGTGGCGGTAAGGTCATGATCGGTGAGCAGTGATTTCAAGGTCCCTAGGGGGGGCGCCACCCGTTACGGATGGGAGCCCCCTGGGGGAGGCGGCCATTGACCCCTCCCACGGGGGGCGGCACCCATTACGGATGGGTCGCCCAGGGGGAGACGGCCATAGGCCCCTCCCAGGGGGAGACGGTTATATGCCCCTCCCAGAATTTCCCGGGGGCCGGATATCCGCTACGTGAGGGCGGGAATTTGGTGATAGGGACCTGACACTGGTTAAGACCTTGCCGTTGGCCCCTAACGTTAGGATGTACAAATTCATATGCAAAGACTCGGTTAGGAAATCTTTGAATTAGAGATTTGTTAAGGTTAGCCTGAATACATGTCTTCATCAAATGTAATGGAAGTTGAATTTGTACATGATACATGAAACGTTTTAATTTAAAGTTTTAAATTTTGTTTCATATTTTAATAAATACGGCCGGGGGGGTCATGAGGCCCCCCTGCCTTCCAAAAGTTCAAACTGTGTCTGTCTCCTCCCATTGGGATTGGTGGTGGAAGGGGTGGCGGGCATCCCGGCCCATATGGAAAGGGGAGACCACTCGGTCACCCCGAATTATGGCCGGGTGCCCTGATCCCCCGGGAAACCGTTACGGGCGGGGGCGTGTCCCGGCCGGTATGCCCATAGCGGCGTGGTCGGAGCACGCCCCAGCTGCCTAAAAGGGTTGTCCTAAACACCCGCCCGGAAGTCCGTGTACCTATGGGCGGGATGGGGGCGCGGCCCCGCCTTCCCGCTGCAGGATAAAGGCGCAGGAATCCAGGGAAGCGTCCTCTTGTTCCTGCGCTCTGAAGGCTGTACCACTCGTCGCTCGTGAGCCCTCAAGGAAACAAGCTGCAGTTTTTTGGCCCACCCACCAGCCCCTGTTGCAGAAATTTGGGAGTAAACAAAGTTCTAAGTTGCAATTTGATTGTAATAAAACAATTCTTGTGGAAATTGTTGCCCTCATCTTAAGTCGATGCCAAAAGTATGCATGTAACTGAATACTTGCTTATAGGCCTTTTTTCCTTTGTAGAAATGTTTGGTAATGTATGCAATACAACCAATTCTGTGCTATAGGACCTTCCTTCCTTTGTAGCAATGTTAAAGTCATTGGATATATCGAGCTGTACTTTAAGAGTAAGCATAGGTTTTTTTCTCCCTAGTAGGTAACTAATTGTCGTATTTATTTAGTCTTCGGTCGGGCGGTAAGGTCATGATCGGTGAGCAGTGATTTCAAGGTCCCTAGGGGGGGCGCCACCCATTACGGATGGGAGCGCCGGGGGGAGGCGGCCATTGGCCCCTCCCACGGGGGGCGGCACCCATTACGGATGGGTCGCCCAGGGGGAGACGGCCATAGGCCCCTCCCAGGGGGAGATGGTTATATGCCCCTCCCGGAATTTCCCGGGGGCCGGATATCCGCTACGGCGGAAGAGAGTGCATGCTGTCCTTCTTACGGATACCCCGCACGGGAACTCGGATGACCTTAAGATGGCGTTGAGTGAAAGGGGGCCCCCACGACAAGGGAAGTTACAGTTGGCTACGAGGGTAAAGTTCTCTGCGCATGCGCCACTCACACGTGAGGGCGGGAATTTGGTGATAGGGACCTGACACCGGTTAAGACCTTGCCGTTGGCCCCTAACGTTAGGATGTACAAATTCATATGTATTATGTCATGATGTTAGACTCGGTTAGGAAATCTTTGTATTAGAGATTTGTTAAGATGGCCTGAATACCTGTCTTCATCAAATGTAATGGAAGTTGAATTTGCACATGATACATGAAACGTTTTAATTTAAAGTTTTAAATTTTGTTTCATATTTTAATAAATACGGTTGGTCGTGAGGCCCCCCTGCCTTCCAAAAGTTCAAACTATGTCGGTCTCCTCCCATTGGGATTGGTGGTGGAAGGGGTGGCGGGCATCCCGGCCCATAACATTACAGAGTGGATTTCTCTGAAAAAGATATTGAAAACATGAACACCACAGGTAGGATAATTCATATAAAAGAATTAATAGTGTTTCTAAAAAGATTGGATGAATTAAGCAAATGGAGAGTGAAATGGACAAAGAAAAGAGAGGAAGACCAAAGAGAAAGAGGCGAAATAGCAACTGAGTTTCCTATGGGAGAAATAGCTGGCGGAGGGTATGTTCATGTTCCATGGACAAGACAAGACATTTTGCTGTTTACAAATGATTTTCCCAGACTGAGAGAAACACCTGTGGAATGGTATTGACAGGTAGAGAGATTTGTTAGGGTTTCAAAAGTTCTGTGGATTGATCTTGATGGATTCTTTGTCATTGTTGTTCCTTCAGATATTTGGACAGAATGTAAAATTTCTATAGATTGGCCCAAAGAAGAACCTGCTCGAGATAAAGTAACAGGTGCACCTTCACCTGATGGTATAAATCTGTATGATAAAGGGATTGTGTTGTTGAAAAACAAGATTCCCCCAAAAGAAGTAGATTGGGTTAAAATTGACAGAACAAAGCAGGAACCAAAAGAATCAGTACATTCATTCTATGAAAGACTACTGCTGGTATTTAAACAATACAGTGGTTACGAGAAGTTGAGTGAGAAGGATATGAGCCATTTTATATACAGATTTGTATATGGCTTGAGACCTGAAATTGGTGAGATGATCAGATTAGGAATAGTTGGTTGGCAATCACTCACAGTTGATGACATTCTGAGAAAAGCAAAATACTGCAGTGATGAGATAGATGCTAAACAAAAGAAGCTGAAAGAAAAAGCAATGTGGGCACAGGTAAAAGTGGCTGAACAACAAATTGCAACTTTAGAAAACAAAAATGTTCACCAGAATCAAGGAAAATGTAAGGGTAATTTTAATAAGCCAAAATTAATGGGTAATGTTGAAGAATTAAAGCAGAAACTCCCATGTTTTCGTTGCGGCGAAATTGGACACTGGAAGCGTGAGTGTAAGAATCCCCCAAGAAATTTTAAAAATACATCATTAAATCCACAGATGCAGAATGAGACAAATCAGCAGTAAAAAAAAAAAAATTGTAAATTGATACTTGTATAGCACACTACTCACCCGCAAGGGTCTCAAGGCGCTTGTACGAATACCGCTGTGGAACCCATCCTGGCTTTCCCTGTGAGACGTCCACTCCTGGGCACCCCCAAGGTGGAGGCCAGGCATCCGTTAGCATTGTGGGGGCCATTGTGGAGATTAAGCAAGCTATTGTCCAGAGTTGCAGAGTGGGACTCCATGATTGGAATAGGCACTGAGGCAAGAATGATCAGGCCCGTGGAATTTTGAGCCCAAGACACGCCGAGGCGGGGAATTGAACCCTGGTCCCGGGCTAGACCTCTGCATCAGGGTCTGCCGCTCTAATCATTGAGCCACACAACAGCGACAGTTAAATGAAACAAATCAGCAGCAACAGCTACAGCGACTGGTAGTGAATCAGCAGAGTCAGATTCAACAACCGCCACTTCCAAATTGTGTTAATGTGCAGAGATACAATACAGAAACAGGATTCTGCGGAGGTGAACAGGTAAACAGATCGCCAAGAGTGAATGTGTTGAATGTTTCTCAACAATATTGGTTGAATGAAAATAATGGAAGTGAATCTGAGGATTACTTATGTCTGTGCCTGAGAGAGGAGGAAGAGTGTGTGCTTGGAGCCACTCTTGAGGTAGATCAGTCTGGTCCATTTGTAAATGTTAAAGTGAATGATGTAGAAATCACTTTTCTAGTGGACACAGGTGCTACCCGTTCTACTGTTCGGTCAGTGGAAAGAGAAAACCTACCTCTCTCTGGTGACACTATCCAAGTAGTTGGCGTAGCTAATCAACAGATGAAAACAGATTTAACAGAACCAGTGAAAGTCGAAATTGCCAAATTTAAAGACAAACATAGATTTGTAGTCTGTGATAGCAGTCCTGTAAACGTGTTAGGAAGGGACATCCTTTGTAAGATGAATTGCAAAATATATTGCTCACCTGATGGTATTGACTGGGTATGAGTGTTCTGTTTAATTCAGATACTCTGTCCATCACCACCCCCTTTTCTGAATCGTTTTGTCAACCATAAGCGTGGAAGGGTATACTCAGATGTGAGTCATTTGCTCATTGCACCATCAGGATTCAAGCAAGCCGGGCCGAAGACGGCTGTAATGCCAGAAACCGGTCCCCGGAAGCTTGTTTCCTTCCCAGTATAAGAATTGGCTTGGCAGTTTGGTCTGCCCTGTTCCCATGATGCACTGGGCCAGGGACAGACTAATTTGCATGTAGCCAGGTTCTGAGCTGGGATGGTGCAGTGAGCTAAAAAACGGTGATGGATCAAGCCCTGATCTGTTGACTGGGTATGAGTGTTCTGTTAAATTCAGATACTCTGTCCATCACCACCCCCTTTTCTGAATCGTTTTGTCCACCATAAGCGTGGAAGGGTATACTCAGATGTGAGTCCCTTGCTCATTGCACCATCAGGATTCAAGCAAGCCGGGCCGAAGACGGCTGTAATGCCAGAAACCGGTCCCCGGAAGCTCGTTTCCTTTCCAGTATAAGAATTGGCTTGGTAGTTTGGTCTGCCCTGCTCCCATGATGCACTGGGCCAGGGACAGACTAATTTGCATGTAGCCAGGTTCTGAGCTGGGATGGTGCAGTGAGCTAAAAAACGGTGATGGATCAAGCCCTGATCTGTTGACTGGGTATGAGTGTTCTGTTTAATTCAGATACTCTGTCCATCACCACCCCCTTTTCTGAATCGTTTTGTCCACCATAAGCGTGGAAGGGTATACTCAGATGTGAGTCCCTTTGTCATTGCACCATCAGGATTCAAGCAAGCCGGGCCAAAGACGGACCGAAGACGGCTGTAATTCCAGAAACCGGTCCCCAAAAGCTTGTTTCCTTCCCAGTATAAGAATTGGCTTGGTAGTTTGGTCTGCCCTGTTCCCATGATGCACTGGGCCAGGGACAGACTAATTTGCATGTAGCCAGGTTCTGAGCTGGGATGGTGCAGTGAGCTAAAAAACTGTGATGGATCAAGCCCTGATCTGTTGACTGGGTATGAGTGTTCTGTTTAATTCAGATACTCTGTCCATCACCACCCCCTTTTCTGAATCGTTTTGTCCACCGTAAGCGTGGAAGGGTATACTCAGATGTGAGTCCCTTGCTCATTGCACCATCAGGAATCAAGCAAGCCGGGCCGAAGACGGCTGTAATGCCAGAAACCGGTCCCCGGAAGCTTGTTTCCTTCCCAGTATAAGAATTAGCTTGGTAATTTGGTCTGCCCTGTTCCCATGATGCACTGGGCCAGGGACAGACTAATTTGCATGTAGCCAGGTTCTGAGCTGGGATGGTGCAGTGAGCTAAAAAACGGTGATGGATCAAGCCCTGATCTGTTGACTGGGTATGAGTGTTCTGTTTAATTCAGATACTCTGTCCATCACCACCCCCTTTTCTGAATCGTTTTGTCCACCATAAGCGTGGAAGGGTATACTCAGATGTGAGTCCCTTGCTCATTGCACCATCAGGATTCAAGCAAGCCGGGCCGAAGACGGCTGTAATGCCAGAAACCGGTCCCCGGAAGCTTGTTTCCTTTCCAGTATAAGAATGGGCTTGGTAGTTTGGTCTGCCCTGTTCCCATGATGCACTGGGCCAGGGACAGACTAATTTGCATGTAGCCAGGTTCTGAGCTGGGATGGTGCAGTGAGCTAAAAAACGGTGATGGATCAAGCCCTGATCTGTTGACTGGGTATGAGTGTTCTGTTTAATTCAGATACTCTGTCCATGACCACCCCCTTTTCTGAATCGTTTTGTCCACCATAAGCGTGGAAGGGTGTACTCAGATGTGAGTCCCTTGCTCATTGCACCATCAGGATTCAAGCAAGCCGGGCCGAAGACGGCTGTAATGCCAGAAACCGGTCCCCGGAAGCTTGTTTCCTTCCCAGTATAAGAATTGGCTTGGTAGTTTGGTCTGCCCTGTTCCCATGATGCACTGGGCCAGGGACAGACTAATTTGCATGTAGCCAGGTTCTGAGCTGGGATGGTGCAGTGAGCTAAAAAACGGTGATGGATCAAGCCCTGATCTGTTGACTGGGTATGAGTGTTCTGTTTAATTCAGATACTCTGTCCATCACCACCCCCTTTTCTGAATCGTTTTGTCCACCATAAGCGTGGAAGGGTATACTCAGATGAGAGTCCCTTGCTCATTGCACCATCAGGATTCAAGCAAGCCGGGCCGAAGACGGCTGTAATGCCAGAAACCGGTCCCCGGAAGCTTGTTTCCTTCCCAGTATAAGAATTGGCTTGGTAGTTTGGTCTGCCCTGTTCCCATGATGTACTGGGCCAGGGACAGACTAATTTGCATGTAGCCAGGTTCTGAGCTGGGATGGTGCAGTGAGCTAAAAAACAGTGATGGATCAAGCCCTGATCTGTTGACTGGGTATGAGTGTTCTGTTTAATTCAGATACTCTGTCCTTCACCACCCCCTTTTCTGAATCGTTTTGTCCACCATAAGCGTGGAAGGGTATACTCAGATGTGAGTCCCTTGCTCATTGCACCATCAGGATTCAAGCAAGCCGGGCCGAAGACGGCTGTAATGCCAGAAACCGGTCCCCGGAAGCTTGTTTCCTTCCCAGTATAAGAATTGGCTGGGTAGTTTGGTCTGCCCTGTTCCCATGATGCACTGGGCCAGGGACAGACTAATTTGCATGTAGCCAGGTTCTGAGCTGGGATGGTGCAGTGAGCTAAAAACCGGTGATGGATAAAGCCCTGATCTGTTGACTGGGTATGAGTGTTCTGTTTAATTCAGATACTCTGTCCATCACCACCCCCTTTTCTGAATCGTTTTGTCCACCATAAGCGTGGAAGGGTATACTCAGATGTGAGTCCCTTGCTCATTGCATCATCAGGATTCAAGCAAGCCGGGCCGAAGACTGCTGTATTGCCAGAAACCGGTCCCCGGAAGCTTGTTTCCTTCCCAGTATAAGAATTGGCTTGGTAGTTTGGTCTGCCCTGTTCCCATGATGCACTGGGCCAGGGACAGACTAATTTGCATGTAGCCAGGTTCTGAGCTGGGATGGTGCAATGAGCTAAAAAACGGTGATGGATCAAGCCCTGATCTGTTGACTGGGTATGAGTGTTCTGTTTAATTCAGATACTCTGTCCATCACCACCCCCTTTTCTGAATCGTTTTGTCCACCATAAGCATGGAAGGGTATACTCAGATGTGAGTCCCTTGCTCATTGCACCATCAGGATTCAAGCAAGCCGCGCCGAAGACGGCTGTAATGCCAGAAATCGGTCCCCGGAAGCTTTTTTCCTTCCCAGTATAAGAATTGGCTTGGTAGTTTGGTCTGCCCTGTTCCCATGATGCACTGGGCCAGGGACAGACTAATTTGCATGTAGCCAGGTTCTGAGCTGGGATGGTGCAGTGAGCTAAAAAACGGTGATGGATAAAGCCCTGATCTGTTGACTGGTTATGAGTGTTCTGTTTAATTCAGATACTCTGTCCATCACCACCCCCTTTTCTGAATCGTTTTGTCCACCATAAGCGTGGAAGGGTATACTCAGATGTGAGTCCCTTGCTCATTGCACGATCAGGATTCAAGCAAGCCGGGCCGAAGACGGCTGTAATGCCAGAAACCGGTCCCCGGAAGCTTGTTTCCTTCCCAGTATAAGAATTGGCTTGGTAGTTTGGTCTGCCCTGTTCCCATGATGCACTGGGCCAGGGACAGACTAATTTGCATGTAGCCAGGTTCTGAGCTGGGATGGTGCAGTGAGCTAAAAAACAGTGATGGATCAAGCCCTGATCTGTTGACTGGGTATGAGTGTTCTGTTTAATTCAGATACTCTGTCCATCACCACTCCCTTTTCTGAATCGTTTTGTCCACCATAAGCGTGGAAGTGTATACTCAGATGTGAGTCCCTTGCTCATTGCACCATCAGGATTCAAGCAAGCCGGGCCGAAGACGGCTGTAATGCCAGAAACCGGTCCCCGGAAGCTTGTTTCCTTCCCAGTATAAGAATTGGCTGGGTAGTTTGGTCTGCCCTGTTCCCATGATGCACTGGGCCAGGGACAGACTAATTTGCATGTAGCCAGGTTCTGAGCTGGGATGGTGCAGTGAGCTAAAAACCGGTGATGGATAAAGCCCTGATCTGTTGACTGGGTATGAGTGTTCTGTTTAATTCAGATACTCTGTCCATCACCACCCCCTTTTCTGAATCGTTTTGTCCACCATAAGCGTGGAAGGGTATACTCAGATGTGAGTCCCTTGCTCATTGCATCATCAGGATTCAAGCAAGCCGGGCCGAAGACTGCTGTATTGCCAGAAACCGGTCCCCGGAAGCTTGTTTCCTTCCCAGTATAAGAATTGGCTTGGTAGTTTGGTCTGCCCTGTTCCCATGATGCACTGGGCCAGGGACAGACTAATTTGCATGTAGCCAGGTTCTGAGCTGGGATGGTGCAGTGAGCTAAAAAACGGTGATGGATCAAGCCCTGATCTGTTGACTGGGCATGAGTGTTCTGTTTAATTCAGATACTCTGTCCATCACCACCCCCTTTTCTGAATCGTTTTGTCCACCATAAGCGTGAAAGGGTATACTCAGATGTGAGTCCCTTGCTCATTGCACCATCAGGATTCAAGCAAGCCGGGCCGAAGACGGCTGTAATGCCAGAAACCGGTCCCCGGAAGCTTGTTTCCTTCCCAGTATAAGAATTGGCTTGGTAGTTTGGTCTGCCCTGTTCCCATGATGCACTGGGCCAGGCACAGACTAATTTGCATGTAGCCAGGTTATGAGCTGGGATGGTGCAGTGTGCTAAAAAACGGTGATGGATCAAGCCCTGATCTGTTGACTGGGTATGAGTGTTCTGTTTAATTCAGATACTCTGTCCATCAGCACCCCCTTTTCAGAATCGTTTTGTCCACCATAAGCATGGAAGGGTATACTCAGATGTGAGTCCCTTGCTCATTGCACCATCAGGATTCAAGCAAGCCGCGCCGAAGACGGCTGTAATGCCAGAAATCGGTCCCCGGAAGCTTTTTTCCTTCCCAGTATAAGAATTGGCTTGGTAGTTTGGTCTGCCCTGTTCCCATGATGCACTGGGCCAGGGACAGACTAATTTGCATGTAGCCAGGTTCTGAGCTGGGATGGTGCAGTGAGCTAAAAAACGGTGATGGATAAAGCCCTGATCTGTTGACTGGTTATGAGTGTTCTGTTTAATTTAGATACTCTGTCCATCACCACCCCCTTTTCTGAATCGTTTTGTCCACCATAGGCGTGGAAGGGTATACTCAGATGTGAGTCCCTTGCTCATTGCACGATCAGGATTCAAGCAAGCCGGGCCGAAGACGGCTGTAATGCCAGAAACCGGTCCCCGGAAGCTTGTTTCCTTCCCAGTATAAGAATTGGCTTGGTAGTTTGGTCTGCCCTGTTCCCATGATGCACTGGGCCAGGGACAGACTAATTTGCATGTAGCCAGGTTCTGAGCTGGGATGGTGCAGTGAGCTAAAAAACAGTGATGGATCAAGCCCTGATCTGTTGACTGGGTATGAGTGTTCTGTTTAATTCAGATACTGTGTCCATCACCACTCCCTTTTCTGAATCGTTTTGTCCACCATAAGCGTGGAAGTGTATACTCAGATGTGAGTCCCTTGCTCATTGCACCATCAGGATTCAAGCAAGCCGGGCCGAAGACGGCTGTAATGCCAGAAACCGGTCCCCGGAAGCTTGTTTCCTTCCCAGTATAAGAATTGGCTTGGTAGTTTGGTCTGCCCTGTTCCCATGATGCACTGGGCCAGGGACAGACTAATTTGCATGTAGCCAGGTTCTGAGCTGGGATGGTGCAGTGAGCTAAAAAACGGTGATGGATCAAGCCCTGATCTGTTGACTGGGTATGAGTGTTCTGTTTAATTCAGATACTCTGTCCATCACCACCCCCTTTTCTGAATCGTTTTGTCCACCATAAGCGTGGAAGGGTATACTCAGATGTGAGTCCCTTGCTCATTGCACCATCAGGATTCAAGCAAGCCGGGCCGAAGACGGCTGTAATGCCAGAAACCGGTCCCCGGAAGCTTGTTTCCTTTCCAGTATAAGAATGGGCTTGGTAGTTTGGTCTGCCCTGTTCCCATGATGCACTGGGCCAGGGACAGACTAATTTGCATGTAGCCAGGTTCTGAGCTGGGATGGTGCAGTGAGCTAAAAAACGGTGATGGATCAAGCCCTGATCTTATGACTGGGTATGAGTGTTCTGTTTAATTCAGATACTCTGTCCATGACCACCCCCTTTTCTGAATCGTTTTGTCCACCATAAGCGTGGAAGGGTGTACTCAGATGTGAGTCCCTTGCTCATTGCACCATCAGGATTCAAGCAAGCCGGGCCGAAGACGGCTGTAATGCCAGAAACCGGTCCCCGGAAGCTTGTTTCCTTCCCAGTATAAGAATTGGCTTGGTAGTTTGGTCTGCCCTGTTCCCATGATGCACTGGGCCAGGGACAGACTAATTTGCATGTAGCCAGGTTCTGAGCTGGGATGGTGAAGTGAGCTAAAAAACGGTGATGGATCAAGCCCTGATCTGTTGACTGGGTATGAGTTTTCTGTTTAATTCAGATACTCTGTCCATTACCACCCCCTTTTCTGAATCGTTTTGTCCACCATAAGCGTGAAAGGGTATACTCAGATGTGAGTCCCTTGCTCATTGCACCATCAGGATTCAAGCAAGCCAGGCCGAAGACGGCTGTAATGTCAGAAACCGGTCCCCGGAAGCTTGTTTCCTTCCCAGTATAAGAATTGGCTTGGTAGTTTGGTCTGCCCTGTTCCCATGATGCACTGGGCCAGGCACAGACTAATTTGCATGTAGCCAGGTTCTGAGCTGGGATGGTGCAGTGAGCTAAAAAACGGTGATGGATCAAGCCCTGATCTGTTGACTGGGTATGAGTGTTCTGTTTAATTCAGATACTCTGTCCATCACCACCCCCTTTTCTGAATCGTTTTGTCCACCATAAGCGTGGAAGGGTATACTCAGATGAGAGTCCCTTGCTCATTGCACCATCAGGATTCAAGCAAGCCGGGCCGAAGACGGCTGTAATGCCAGAAACCGGTCCCCGGAAGCTTGTTTCCTTCCCAGTATAAGAATTGGCTTGGTAGTTTGGTCTGCCCTGTTCCCATGATGTACTGGGCCAGGGACAGACTAATTTGCATGTAGCCAGGTTCTGAGCTGGGATGGTGCAGTGAGCTAAAAAACAGTGATGGATCAAGCCCTGATCTGTTGACTGGGTATGAGTGTTCTGTTTAATTCAGATACTCTGTCCTTCACCACCCCCTTTTCTGAATCGTTTTGTCCACCATAAGCGTGGAAGGGTATACTCAGATGTGAGTCCCTTGCTCATTGCACCATCAGGATTCAAGCAAGCCGGGCCGAAGACGGCTGTAATGCCAGAAACCGGTCCCCGGAAGCTTGTTTCCTTCCCAGTATAAGAATTGGCTGGGTAGTTTGGTCTGCCCTGTTCCCATGATGCACTGGGCCAGGGACAGACTAATTTGCATGTAGCCAGGTTCTGAGCTGGGATGGTGCAGTGAGCTAAAAAACAGTGATGGATCAAGCCCTGATCTGTTGACAGGGTATGAGTGTTCTGTTTAATTCAGATACTCTGTCCATCACCACTCCCTTTTCTGAATCGTTTTGTCCACCATAAGCGTGGAAGTGTATACTCAGATGTGAGTCCCTTGCTCATTGCACCATCAGGATTCAAGCAAGCCGGGCCGAAGACGGCTGTAATGCCAGAAACCGGTCCCCGGAAGCTTGTTTCCTTCCCAGTATAAGAATTGGCTTGGTATTTTGGTCTGCCCTGTTCCCATGATGCACTGGGCCAGGGACAGACTAATTTGCATGTAGCCAGGTTCTGAGCTGGGATGGTGCAGTGAGCTAAAAAACGGTGATGGATCAAGCCCTGATCTGTTGACTGGGCATGAGTGTTCTGTTTAATTCAGATACTCTGTCCATCACCACCCCCTTTTCTGAATCGTTTTGTCCACCATAAGCGTGAAAGGGTATACTCAGATGTGAGTCCCTTGCTCATTGCACCATCAGGATTCAAGCAAGCCGGGCCGAAGACGGCTGTAATGCCAGAAACCGGTCCCCGGAAGCTTGTTTCCTTCCCAGTATAAGAATTGGCTTGGTAGTTTGGTCTGCCCTGTTCCCATGATGCACTGGGCCAGGCACAGACTAATTTGCATGTAGCCAGGTTATGAGCTGGGATGGTGCAGTGTGCTAAAAAACGGTGATGGATCAAGCCCTGATCTGTTGACTGGGTATGAGTGTTCTGTTTAATTCAGATACTCTGTCCATCAGCACCCCCTTTTCAGAATCGTTTTGTCCACCATAAGCATGGAAGGGTATACTCAGATGTGAGTCCCTTGCTCATTGCACCATCAGGATTCAAGCAAGCCGCGCCGAAGACGGCTGTAATGCCAGAAATCGGTCCCCGGAAGCTTTTTTCCTTCCCAGTATAAGAATTGGCTTGGTAGTTTGGTCTGCCCTGTTCCCATGATGCACTGGGCCAGGGACAGACTAATTTGCATGTAGCCAGGTTCTGAGCTGGGATGGTGCAGTGAGCTAAAAAACGGTGATGGATAAAGCCCTGATCTGTTGACTGGTTATGAGTGTTCTGTTTAATTTAGATACTCTGTCCATCACCACCCCCTTTTCTGAATCGTTTTGTCCACCATAAGCGTGGAAGGGTATACTCAGATGTGAGTCCCTTGCTCATTGCACGATCAGGATTCAAGCAAGCCGGGCCGAAGACGGCTGTAATGCCAGAAACCGGTCCCCGGAAGCTTGTTTCCTTCCCAGTATAAGAATTGGCTTGGTAGTTTGGTCTGCCCTGTTCCCATGATGCACTGGGCCAGGGACAGACTAATTTGCATGTAGCCAGGTTCTGAGCTGGGATGGTGCAGTGAGCTAAAAAACAGTGATGGATCAAGCCCTGATCTGTTGACTGGGTATGAGTGTTCTGTTTAATTCAGATACTCTGTCCATCACCACTCCCTTTTCTGAATCGTTTTGTCCACCATAAGCGTGGAAGTGTATACTCAGATGTGAGTCCCTTGCTCATTGCACCATCAGGATTCAAGCAAGCCGGGCCGAAGACGGCTGTAATGCCAGAAACCGGTCCCCGGAAGCTTGTTTCCTTCCCAGTATAAGAATTGGCTTGGTAGTTTGGTCTGCCCTGTTCCCATGATGCACTGGGCCAGGGACAGACTAATTTGCATGTAGCCAGGTTCTGAGCTGGGATGGTGCAGTGAGCTAAAAAACGGTGATGGATCAAGCCCTGATCTGTTGACTGGGCATGAGTGTTCTGTTTAATTCAGATACTCTGTCCATCACCACCCCCTTTTCTGAATCGTTTTGTACACCATAAGGGTGAAAGGGTATACTCAGATGTGAGTCCCTTGCTCATTGCACCATCAGGATTCAAGCAAGCCGGGCCGAAGACGGCTGTAATGCCAGAAACCGGTCCCCGGAAGCTTGTTTCCTTCCCAGTATAAGAATTGGCTTGGTAGTTTGGTCTGCCCTGTTCCCATGATGCACTGGGCCAGGCACAGACTAATTTGCATGTAGCCAGGTTATGAGCTGGGATGGTGCAGTGAGCTAAAAAACGGTGATGGATCAAGCCCTGATCTGTTGACTGGGTATGAGTGTTCTGTTTAATTCAGATACTCTGTCCATCACCACCCCCTTTTCTGAATCGTTTTGTCCACCATAAGCGTGGAAGGGTATACTCAGATGAGAGTCCCTTGCTCATTGCACCATCAGGATTCAAGCAAGCCGGGCCGAAGACGGCTGTAATGCCAGAAACCGGTCCCCGGAAGCTTGTTTCCTTCCCAGTATAAGAATTGGCTTGGTAGTTTGGTCTGCCCTGTTCCCATGATGCACTGGGCCAGGGACAGACTAATTTGCATGTAGCCAGGTTCTGAGCTGGGATGGTGCAGTGAGCTAAAAAACGGTGATGGATCAAGCCCTGATCTTTTGACTGGGTATGAGTGTTCTGTTTAATTCAGATACTCTGTCCTTCACCACCCCCTTTTCTGAATCATTTTGTCCACCATAAGCGTGGAAGGGTATACTCAGATGTGAGTCCCTTGCTCATTGCACCATCAGGATTCAAGCAAGCCGGGCCGAAGACGGCTGTAATGCCAGAAACCGGTCCCCGGAAGCTTGTTTCCTTCCCAGTATAAGAATTGGCTTGGTAGTTTGGTCTGCCCTGTTCCCATGATGCACTGGGCCAGGGACAGACTAATTTGCATGTAGCCAGGTTCTGAGCTGGGATGGTGCAGTGAGCTAAAAAACGGTGATGGATAAAGCCCTGATCTGTTGACTGGGTATGAGTGTTCTGTTTAATTCAGATACTCTGTCCATCACCACCCCCTTTTCTGAATCGTTTTGTCCACCATAAGCGTGGAAGGGTATACTCAGATGTGAGTCCCTTGCTCATTGCATCATCAGGATTCAAGCAAGCCGGGCCGAAGACTGCTGTATTGCCGGAAACCGGTCCCCGGTAGCTTGTTTCCTTCCCAGTATAAGAATTGGCTTGGTAGTTTGGTCTGCCCTGTTCCCATGATGCACTGGGCCAGGGACAGACTAATTTGCATGTAGCCAGGTTCTGAGCTGGGATGGTGCAGTGAGCTAAAAAACGGTGATGGATCAAGCCCTGATCTGTTGACTGGGTATGAGTGTTCTGTTTAATTCAGATACTCTGTCCATCACCACCCCCTTTTCTGAATCGTTTTGTCCACCATAAGCGTGGAAGGGTATACTCAGATGTGAGTCCCTTGCTCATTGCACCATTAGGATTCAAGCAAGCCGCGCCGAAGACGGCTGTAATGCCAGAAATCGGTCCCCGGAAGCTTTTTTCCTTCCCAGTATAAGAATTGGCTTGGTAGTTTGGTCTGCCCTGTTCCCATGATGCACTGGGCCAGGGACAGACTAATTTGCATGTAGCCAGGTCCTGAGCTGGGATGGTGCAGTGAGCTAAAAAACGGTGATGGATAAAGCCCTGATCTGTTGACTGGTTATGAGTGTTCTGTTTAATTCAGATACTCTGTCCATCACCACCCCCTTTTCTGAATCGTTTTGTCCACCATAAGCGTGGAAGGGTATACTCAGATGTGAGTCCCTTGCTCATTGCACCATCAGGATTCAAGCAAGCCGGGCCGAAGACGGCTGTAATGCCAGAAACCGGTCCCCGGAAGCTTGTTTCCTTCCCAGAATAAGAATTGGCTTGGTAGTTTGGTCTGCCCTGTTCCCATGATGCACTGGGCCAGGGACAGACTAATTTGCATGTAGCCAGGTTCTGAGCTGGGATGGTGCAGTGAGCTAAAAAACAGTGATGGATCAAGCCCTGATCTGTTGACTGGGTATGAGTGTTCTGTTTAATTCAGATACTCTGTCCATCACCACTCCCTTTTCTGAATCGTTTTTTCCACCATAAGCGTGGAAGCGTATACTCAGATGTGAGTCCCTTGCTCATTGCACCATCAGGATTCAAGCAAGCCAGGCCGAAGACGGCTGTAATGCCAGAAACTGGTCCCCGGAAGCTTGTTTCCTTCCCAGTATAAGAATTGGCTTGGTAGTTTGGTCTGCCCTGTTCCCAGGATGCACTGGGCCAGGGACAGACTAATTTGCATGTAGCCAGGTTCTGAGCTGGGATGGTGCAGTGAGCTAAAAAACGGTGATGGATCAAGCCCTGATCTGTTGACTGGGTATGAGTGTTCTGTTTAATTCAGATACTCTGTCCATCACCACCCCCTTTTCTGAATCCCTTTGTCTACCATAAGCGTGGAAGGGTATACTCAGATGTGAGTCCCTTGCTCATTGCACCATCAGGATTCAAGCAAGCCGGGCCGAAGACGGCTGTAATGCCAGAAACCGGTCCCGGAAGCTTGTTTCCTTCCCAGTATAAAAATTGGCTTGTTAGTTTGGTCTGCCCTGTTCCCATGATGCACTGGGCCAGGGACAGACTAATTTGCATGTAGCCAGGTTCTGAGCTGGGATGCTGCAGTGAGCTAAAAAACGGTGATGGATCAAGCCCTGGTCTGTTGACTGGGTATGAGTGTTATGTTTAATTCAGATACTCTGTCCATCACCACACCCTTTTCTGAATCGTTTTGTCCACCATAAGCGTGGAAGGGTATACTCAGATGTGAGTCCCTTGCTCATTGCACCATCAGGATTCAAGCAAGCCGGGCCGAAGACGGCTGTAATGCCAGAAACCGGTCCCCGGAAGCTTGTTTCCTTCCCAGTATAAGAATTGGCTTGGTAGTTTGGTCTGCCCTGTTCCCAGGATGCACTGGGCCAGGGAGAGACTAATTTGCATGTAGCCAGGTTCTGAGCTGGGATGGTGCAGTGAGCTAAAAAACGGTGATGGATCAAGCCCTGATCTGTTGACTGAGTATGAGTGTTCTGTTTAATTCAGTTACTCTGTCCATCACCACCCCCTTTTCTGAATCGTTTTGTCCACCATAAGCGTGGAAGGGTATACTCAGATATGAGTCCCTTGCTCATTGCACCATCAGGATTCAAGCAAGCCGGGCCGAAGATGGCTGTAATGGCAGAAACGGGTCCCGGGAAGCTTGTTTCCTTCCCAGTATAAGAATTGGCTTGTTAGTTTGGTCTGCCCTGTTCCCATGATGCACTGGGCCAGGGACAGACTAATTTGCATGTAGCAAGGTTTTGAGCTGGGATGGTGCAGCGAGCTAAAAAACGGCGATGGATCAAGCCCTGATCTGTTGACTGGGTATGAGTGTTCTGTTTAATTCAGATACTCTGTCCATCACCACCCCCTTTTCTGAATCGTTTTGTCCACCATAAGCGTGGAAGGGTATACTCAGATGTGAGTCCCTTGCTCATTGCAGCATCAGGATTCAAGCAAGCCGGGCCGAAGACGGCTGTAATGCCAGAAACTGGTCCCCGGAAGCTTGTTTCCTTCCCAGTATAAGAATTGGCTTGTTAGTTTGGTCTGCCCTGTTCCCATGATGCACTGGGCCAGGGACAGGCTAATTTGCATGTAGCCAGGTTCTGAGCTGGGATGGTGCAGTAAGCTAAAAAACTGTGATGGATCAAGCCCTGATCTGTTGACTGGGTATGAGTATTCTGTTTAAATCAGATACTCTGTCCATCACCACCCCCTTTTCTGAATCGTTTTGTCCACCATAAGCGTGGAAGGGTATACTCAGATGTGAGTCCCTTGCTCATTGCACCATCAGGATTCAAGCAAGCCGGGCCGAAACCGGCTGTAATGCCAGAAACCGGTCCCCGGAAGCTTGTTTCCTTCCCAGTATAAGAATTGGCTTGGTAGTTTGGTCTTCCCTGTTCCCATGAATCACTGGGCCAGGGACAGACTAATTTGCATGTAGCCAGGTTCTGAGCTGGGATGGTGCAGTGAGATAAAAAATGGTGATGGATCAAGCCCTGATCTGTTGACTGGGTATGAGTGTTCAGTTTATTTCAGATACTCTGTTCATCACCACCCCCTTTTCTGAATCGTTTTGTCCACCATAAGCGTGGAAGGGTATACTCAGATGTGAGTCCCTTGCTCAGAGCACCATCAGGATTCAAGCAAGCCGGGCCGAAGACGGCTGTAATGCCAGAAACCGGTCCCCGGAAGCTTGTTTCCTTCCCAGTATAAGAATTAGCTTGGTAGTTTGGTCTGCCCTGTTCCCATGATGCACTGGGCCAGGGACAGACTAATTTGCATGTAGCAAGGTTCTGAGCTGGGATGGTGCAGTGAGCTAAAAAAACGGTGATGGATCAAGCGCTGATCTGTTGACTGGGTATGAGTGTTCTGTTTAATTCAGATACTCTGTCCATCACCCCCGCCCCCTTTTCTGAATCGTTTTGTCCACCATAAGCGTGGAAGGGTATACTCAGATGTGAGTCCCTTGCTCATTGCACCATCAGGATTCAAGCAAGCCGGGCCGAAGACGGCTGTAATGCCAGAAACTGGTCCCCGGAAGCTTGTTTCCTTCCCAGTATAAGAATTGGCTTGGTAGTTTGGTCTGCCCTGTTCCCATGATGCACTGGGCCAGAGACAGACTAATTTGCATGTAGCCAGGTTCTGAGCTGGGATGGTGCAGTGAGCTAAAAAACCCTGATGGATCAAGCCCTGATCTGTTGACTGGGTATGAGTGTTCTGTTTAATTCAGATACTCTGTCCATCACCACCCCCTTTTCTGAATCGTTTTGTCCACCATAAGCGGGGAAGGGTATACTCAGATGTGAGTCCCTTGCTCATTGCACCATCAGGATTCAAGCAAGCCGGGCCGAAGACGGCTGTAATGCCAGAAACCGGTCCCCGGAAGCTTGTTTCCTTCCCAGTATAAGAATTGGCTTGGTAGTTTGGTTTGCCCTGTTCCCATCATGCACTGGGAAGGAACAGACTAATTTGCATGTAGCCAGGTTCTGAGCTGGGATGGTGCAGTGAGCTAAAAAACGGTGATGGATCAAGCCCTGATCTTTGGACTGGGTAAGAGTGGTCTGCTTAATTCAGACACTCTGTTCATTGTTCATCACCACCCCCCTTTTCTGAATCATTTTGTCCACCATAAGCGTGGAAGGGTATACTCAGACGTGAGTCCCTTGCTCATTGCACCATCAGGATTCAAGCAAGCCGGGCCGACGACGGCTGAAATGCCAGAAACCGGTCCCCGGAAGCTTGTTTCCTTCCCAGTATAAGAATTGGCTTGGTAGTTTGGTCTGCCCTGTTCCCATGATGCACTGGGCCAGGGACAGACTAATTTGCATGTAGCCAGGTTCTGAGCTGGGATGGTGCAGTGAGCTAAAAAAACGGTGATGGATCAAGCCCTGATCTGTTGACTGGGTATGAGTGTTCTGTTTAATTCAGATACTCTGTCCATCACCCCCCCCCCTTTTCTAAATCGTTTTGTCCACCATAAGCGTGGAAGGGTATACTCAGATGTGAGTCCCTTGCTCATTGCACCATCAGGATTCAAGCAAGCCGGGCCGAAGACGGCTGTAATGCCAGAAACCGGTCCCCGGAAGCTTGTTTCCTTCCCAGTATAAGAATTGGCTTGGTAGTTTGGTCTGCCCTGTTCCCATGATGCACTGGGCCAGAGACAGACTAATTTGCATGTAGCCAGGTTCTGAGCTGGGATGGTGCAGTGAGCTAAAAAACGGTGATGGGTCAAGCCCTGATCTGTTGACTGGGTATGAGTGTTCTGTTTAATTCAGATACTCTGTCCATCACCACCCCCTTTTCTGAATCGTTTTGTCCACCATATGCGTGGAAGGGTATACTCAGATGTGAGTCCCTTGCTCATTGCACCATCAGGATTCGAGCAAGCCGGGCCGAAGACGGCTGTAATGTCAGAAACCGGTCCCCGGAAGCTTGCTTCCTTCCCAGTATAAGAATTGGCTTGGTAGTTTGGTCTTCCCTGTTCCCATGAATCACTGGGCCAGGGACAGACTAATTTGCATGTAGCCAGGTTCTGAGCTGGGATGGTGCAGTGAGATAAAAAACGGTGATGGATCAAGCCCTGATCTGTTGACTGGGTATGAGTGTTCAGTTTATTTCAGATACTCTGTTCATCACCACCCCCTTTTCTGAATCGTTTTGTCCACCATAAGCGTGGAAGGGTATACTCAGATGTGAGTCCCTTGCTCAGAGCACCATCAGGATTCAAGCAAGCCGGGCCGAAGACGGCTGTAATGCCAGAAACCGGTCCCCGGAAGCTTGTTTCCTTCCCAGTATAAGAATTAGCTTGGTAGTTTGGTCTGCCCTGTTCCCATGATGCACTGGGCCAGGGACAGACTAATTTGCATGTAGCAAGGTTCTGAGCTGGGATGGTGCAGTGAGCTAAAAAAACGGTGATGGATCAAGCGCTGATCTGTTGACTGGGTATGAGTGTTCTGTTTAATTCAGATACTCTGTCCATCACCCCCGCCCCCTTTTCTGAATCGTTTTGTCCACCATAAGCGTGGAAGGGTATACTCAGATGTGAGTCCCTTGCTCATTGCACCATCAGGATTCAAGCAAGCCGGGCCGAAGACGGCTGTAATGCCAGAAACTGGTCCCCGGAAGCTTGTTTCCTTCCCAGTATAAGAATTGGCTTGGTAGTTTGGTCTGCCCTGTTCCCATGATGCACTGGGCCAGAGACAGACTAATTTGCATGTAGCCAGGTTCTGAGCTGGGATGGTGCAGTGAGCTAAAAAACCCTGATGGATCAAGCCCTGATCTGTTGACTGGGTATGAGTGTTCTGTTTAATTCAGATACTCTGTCCATCACCACCCCCTTTTCTGAATCGTTTTGTCCACCATAAGCGGGGAAGGGTATACTCAGATGTGAGTCCCTTGCTCATTGCACCATCAGGATTCAAGCAAGCCGGGCCGAAGACGGCTGTAATGCCAGAAACCGGTCCCCGGAAGCTTGTTTCCTTCCCAGTATAAGAATTGGCTTGGTAGTTTGGTTTGCCCTGTTCCCATCATGCACTGGGAAGGAACAGACTAATTTGCATGTAGCCAGGTTCTGAGCTGGGATGGTGCAGTGAGTTAAAAAACGGTGATGGATCAAGCCCTGATCTTTGGACTGGGTAAGAGTGGTCTGCTTAATTCAGACACTCTGTTCATTGTTCATCACCACCCCCCTTTTCTGAATCATTTTGTCCACCATAAGCGTGGAAGGGTATACTCAGACGTGAGTCCCTTGCTCATTGCACCATCAGGATTCAAGCAAGCCGGGCCGACGACGGCTGAAATGCCAGAAACCGGTCCCCGGAAGCTTGTTTCCTTCCCAGTATAAGAATTGGCTTGGTAGTTTGGTCTGCCCTGTTCCCATGATGCACTGGGCCAGGGACAGACTAATTTGCATGTAGCCAGGTTCTGAGCTGGGATGGTGCAGTGAGCTAAAAAAACGGTGATGGATCAAGCCCTGATCTGTTGACTGGGTATGAGTGTTCTGTTTAATTCAGATACTCTGTCCATCACCCCCCCCCCTTTTCTAAATCGTTTTGTCCACCATAAGCGTGGAAGGGTATACTCAGATGTGAGTCCCTTGCTCATTGCACCATCAGGATTCAAGCAAGCCGGGCCGAAGACGGCTGTAATGCCAGAAACCGGTCCCCGGAAGCTTGTTTCCTTCCCAGTATAAGAATTGGCTTGGTAGTTTGGTCTGCCCTGTTCCCATGATGCACTGGGCCAGAGACAGACTAATTTGCATGTAGCCAGGTTCTGAGCTGGGATGGTGCAGTGAGCTAAAAAACGGTGATGGGTCAAGCCCTGATCTGTTGACTGGGTATGAGTGTTCTGTTTAATTCAGATACTCTGTCCATCACCACCCCCTTTTCTGAATCGTTTTGTCCACCATATGCGTGGAAGGGTATACTCAGATGTGAGTCCCTTGCTCATTGCACCATCAGGATTCGAGCAAGCCGGGCCGAAGACGGCTGTAATGTCAGAAACCGGTCCCCGGAAGCTTGTTTCCTTCCCAGTATAAGAATTGGCTTGGTAGTTTGGTCTGCCCTGTTCCCATGATGCACTGGGCCAGGGACAGACTAATTTGCTTGTAGCCAGGTTCTGAGCTGGGATGGTGCAGTGAGCTAAAAAACCCTGATGGATCAAGCCCTGATCTGTTGACTGGGTATGAGTGTTCTGTTTAATTCAGATACTCTGTCCATCACCACCCCCTTTTCTGAATCGTTTTGTCCACCATAAGCGGGGAAGGGTATACTCAGATGTGAGTCCCTTGCTCATTGCACAATCAGGATTCAAGCAAGCCGGGCCGAAGACGGCTGTAATGCCAGAAACCGGTCCCCGGAAGCTTGTTTCCTTCCCAGTATAAGAATTGGCTTGGTAGTTTGGTTTGCCCTGTTCCCATCATGCACTGGGACAGGAACAGACTAATTTGCATTTAGCCAGGTTCTGAGCTGGGATGGTGCAGTGAGCTAAAAAACGGTGATGGATAAAGCCCTGATCTGTTGACTGGTTATGAGTGTTCTGTTTAATTCAGATACTCTGTCCATCACCACCCCCTTTTCTGAATCGTTTTGTCCACCATAAGCGTGGAAGGGTATACTCAGATGTGAGTCCCTTGCTCATTGCACCATCAGGATTCAAGCAAGCCGGGCCGAAGACGGCTGTAATGCCAGAAACCGGTCCCCGGAAGCTTGTTTCCTTCCCAGTATAAGAAGTGGCTTGGTAGTTTGGTCTGCCCTGTTCCCACGATGCACTGGGCCAGGGACAGACTAATTTGCATGTAGCCAGGTTCTGAGCTGGGATGGTGCAGTGAGCTAAAAAACGGTGATGGATAAAGCCCTGATCTGTTGACTAGGTATGAGTGTTCTGTTTAATTCAGATACTCTGTCCATCACCACCCCCTTTTCTGAATCGTTTTGTCCACCATAAGCGTGGAAGGGTATACTCAGATGTGAGTCCCTTGCTCATTGCATCATCAGGATTCAAGCAAGCCGGGCCGAAGACTGCTGTATTGCCAGAAACCGGTCCCCGGAAGCTTGTTTCCTTCCCAGTATAAGAATTGGCTTGGTAGTTTGGTCTGCCCTGTTCCCATGATGCACTGGGCCAGGGACAGACTAATTTGCATGTAGCCAGGTTCTGAGCTGGGATGGTGCAGTGAGCTAAAAAACGGTGATGGATCAAGCCCTGATCTGTTGACTGGGTATGAGTGTTCTGTTTAATTCAGATACTCTGTCCATCACCACCCCCTTTTCTGAATCGTTTTGTCCACCATAAGCGTGGAAGGGTATACTCAGATATGAGTCCCTTGCTCATTGCACCATCAGGATTCAAGCAAGCCGGGCCGAAGATGGCTGTAATGGCAGAAACGGGTCCCGGGAAGCTTGTTTCCTTCCCAGTATAGGAATTGGCTTGTTAGTTTGGTCTGCCCTGTTCCCATGATGCACTGGGCCAGGGACAGACTAATTTGCATGTAGCAAGGTTTTGAGCTGGGATGGTGCAGCGAGCTAAAAAACGGCGATGGATCAATCCCCGATCTGTTGACTGGGTATGAGTGTTCTGTTTAATTCAGATACTCTGTCCATCACCACCCCCTTTTCTGAATCGTTTTGTCCACCATAAGCGTGGAAGGGTATACTCAGATGTGAGTCCCTTGCTCATTGCACCATCAGGATTCAAGCAAGCCGGGCCGAAGACGGCTGTAATGCCAGAAACTGGTCCCCGGAAGCTTGTTTCCTTCCCTGTATAAGAATTGGCTTGTTAGTTTGGTCTGCCCTGTTCCCATGATGCACTGGGCCAGGGAAAGACTAATTTGCATGTAGCCAGGTTCTGAGCTGGGATGGTGCAGTAAGCTAAAAAACTGTGATGGATCAAGCCCTGATCTGTTGACTGGGTATGAGTATTCAGTTTATTTCAGATACTCTGTTCATCACCACCCCCTTTTCTGAATCGTTTTGTCCACCATAAGCGTGGAAGGGTATACTCAGATGTGAGTCCCTTGCTCAGAGCACCATCAGGATTCAAGCAAGCCGGGCCGAAGACGGCTGTAATGCCAGAAACCGGTCCCCGGAAGCTTGTTTCCTTCCCAGTATAAGAATTAGCTTGGTAGTTTGGTCTGCCCTGTTCCCATGATGCACTGGGCCAGGGACAGACTAATTTGCATGTAGCAAGGTTCTGAGCTGGGATGGTGCAGTGAGCTAAAAAAACGGTGATGGATCAAGCGCTGATCTGTTGACTGGGTATGAGTGTTCTGTTTAATTCAGATACTCTGTCCATCACCACCCCCTTTTCTGAATCGTTTTGTCCACCATAAGCGGGGAAGGGTATACTCAGATGTGAGTCCCTTGCTCATTGCACCATCAGGATTCAAGCAAGCCGGGCCGAAGACGGCTGTAATGCCAGAAACTGGTCCCCGGAAGCTTGTTTCCTTCCCAGTATAAGAATTGGCTTGGTAGTTTGGTCTGCCCTGTTCCCATGATGCACTGGGCCAGAGACAGACTAATTTGCATGTAGCCAGGTTCTGAGCTGGGATGGTGCAGTGAGCTAAAAAACCCTGATGGATCAAGCCCTGATCTGTTGACTGGGTATGAGTGTTCTGTTTAATTCAGATACTCTGTCCATCACCACCCCCTTTTCTGAATCGTTTTGTCCACCATAAGCGGGGAAGGGTATACTCAGATGTGAGTCCCTTGCTCATTGCACCATCAGGATTCAAGCAAGCCGGGCCGAAGACGGCTGTAATGCCAGAAACCGGTCCCCGGAAGCTTGTTTCCTTCCCAGTATAAGAATTGGCTTGGTAGTTTGGTTTGCCCTGTTCCCATCATGCACTGGGAAGGAACAGACTAATTTGCATGTAGCCAGGTTCTGAGCTGGGATGGTGCAGTGAGTTAAAAAACGGTGATGGATCAAGCCCTGATCTTTGGACTGGGTAAGAGTGGTCTGCTTAATTCAGACACTCTGTTCATTGTTCATCACCACCCCCCTTTTCTGAATCATTTTGTCCACCATAAGCGTGGAAGGGTATACTCAGACGTGAGTCCCTTGCTCATTGCACCATCAGGATTCAAGCAAGCCGGGCCGACGACGGCTGAAATGCCAGAAACCGGTCCCCGGAAGCTTGTTTCCTTCCCAGTATAAGAATTGGCTTGGTAGTTTGGTCTGCCCTGTTCCCATGATGCACTGGGCCAGGGACAGACTAATTTGCATGTAGCCAGGTTCTGAGCTGGGATGGTGCAGTGAGCTAAAAAAACGGTGATGGATCAAGCCCTGATCTGTTGACTGGGTATGAGTGTTCTGTTTAATTCAGATACTCTGTCCATCACCCCCCCCCCCTTTTCTAAATCGTTTTGTCCACCATAAGCGTGGAAGGGTATACTCAGATGTGAGTCCCTTGCTCATTGCACCATCAGGATTCAAGCAAGCCGGGCCGAAGACGGCTGTAATGCCAGAAACCGGTCCCCGGAAGCTTGTTTCCTTCCCAGTATAAGAATTGGCTTGGTAGTTTGGTCTGCCCTGTTCCCATGATGCACTGGGCCAGAGACAGACTAATTTGCATGTAGCCAGGTTCTGAGCTGGGATGGTGCAGTGAGCTAAAAAACGGTGATGGGTCAAGCCCTGATCTGTTGACTGGGTATGAGTGTTCTGTTTAATTCAGATACTCTGTCCATCACCACCCCCTTTTCTGAATCGTTTTGTCCACCATATGCGTGGAAGGGTATACTCAGATGTGAGTCCCTTGCTCATTGCACCATCAGGATTCGAGCAAGCCGGGCCGAAGACGGCTGTAATGTCAGAAACCGGTCCCCGGAAGCTTGCTTCCTTCCCAGTATAAGAATTGGCTTGGTAGTTTGGTCTGCCCTGTTCCCATGATGCACTGGGCCAGGGACAGACTAATTTGCATGTAGCCAGGTTCTGAGCTGGGATGGTGCAGTGAGCTAAAAAACGGTGATGGATCAAGCCCTGATCCGTTGACTGGGTATGAGTGTTCTGTTTAATTCAGATACTCTGTCCATCACCACTCCCTTTTCTGAATTGTTTTGTCCACCATAAGCGTGGAAGCGTATACTCAGATGTGAGTCCCTTGCTCATTGCACCATCAGGATTCAAGCAAGCCGGGCCGAAGACGGCTGTAATGCCAGAAACTGGTCCCCGGAAGCTTGTTTCCTTCCCAGTATAAGAATTGGCTTGGTAGTTTGGTCTGCCCTGTTCCCATGATGCACTGGGCCAGGGACAGACTAATTTGCTTGTAGCCAGGTTCTGAGCTGGGATGGTGCAGTGAGCTAAAAAACCCTGATGGATCAAGCCCTGATCTGTTGACTGGGTATGAGTGTTCTGTTTAATTCAGATACTCTGTCCATCACCACCCCCTTTTCTGAATCGTTTTGTCCACCATAAGCGGGGAAGGGTATACTCAGATGTGAGTCCCTTGCTCATTGCACAATCAGGATTCAAGCAAGCCGGGCCGAAGACGGCTGTAATGCCAGAAACCGGTCCCCGGAAGCTTGTTTCCTTCCCAGTATAAGAATTGGCTTGGTAGTTTGGTTTGCCCTGTTCCCATCATGCACTGGGACAGGAACAGACTAATTTGCATTTAGCCAGGTTCTGAGCTGGGATGGTGCAGTGAGCTAAAAAACGGTGATGGATAAAGCCCTGATCTGTTGACTGGTTATGAGTGTTCTGTTTAATTCAGATACTCTGTCCATCACCACCCCCTTTTCTGAATCGTTTTGTCCACCATAAGCGTGGAAGGGTATACTCAGATGTGAGTCCCTTGCTCATTGCACCATCAGGATTCAAGCAAGCCGGGCCGAAGACGGCTGTAATGCCAGAAACCGGTCCCCGGAAGCTTGTTTCCTTCCCAGTATAAGAAGTGGCTTGGTAGTTTGGTCTGCCCTGTTCCCACGATGCACTGGGCCAGGGACAGACTAATTTGCATGTAGCCAGGTTCTGAGCTGGGATGGTGCAGTGAGCTAAAAAACGGTGATGGATAAAGCCCTGATCTGTTGACTAGGTATGAGTGTTCTGTTTAATTCAGATACTCTGTCCATCACCACCCCCTTTTCTGAATCGTTTTGTCCACCATAAGCGTGGAAGGGTATACTCAGATGTGAGTCCCTTGCTCATTGCATCATCAGGATTCAAGCAAGCCGGGCCGAAGACTGCTGTATTGCCAGAAACCGGTCCCCGGAAGCTTGTTTCCTTCCCAGTATAAGAATTGGCTTGGTAGTTTGGTCTGCCCTGTTCCCATGATGCACTGGGCCAGGGACAGACTAATTTGCATGTAGCCAGGTTCTGAGCTGGGATGGTGCAGTGAGCTAAAAAACGGTGATGGATCAAGCCCTGATCTGTTGACTGGGTATGAGTGTTCTGTTTAATTCAGATACTCTGTCCATCACCACCCCCTTTTCTGAATCGTTTTGTCCACCATAAGCGTGGAAGGGTATACTCAGATATGAGTCCCTTGCTCATTGCACCATCAGGATTCAAGCAAGCCGGGCCGAAGATGGCTGTAATGGCAGAAACGGGTCCCGGGAAGCTTGTTTCCTTCCCAGTATAGGAATTGGCTTGTTAGTTTGGTCTGCCCTGTTCCCATGATGCACTGGGCCAGGGACAGACTAATTTGCATGTAGCAAGGTTTTGAGCTGGGATGGTGCAGCGAGCTAAAAAACGGCGATGGATCAATCCCCGATCTGTTGACTGGGTATGAGTGTTCTGTTTAATTCAGATACTCTGTCCATCACCACCCCCTTTTCTGAATCGTTTTGTCCACCATAAGCGTGGAAGGGTATACTCAGATGTGAGTCCCTTGCTCATTGCACCATCAGGATTCAAGCAAGCCGGGCCGAAGACGGCTGTAATGCCAGAAACTGGTCCCCGGAAGCTTGTTTCCTTCCCTGTATAAGAATTGGCTTGTTAGTTTGGTCTGCCCTGTTCCCATGATGCACTGGGCCAGGGAAAGACTAATTTGCATGTAGCCAGGTTCTGAGCTGGGATGGTGCAGTAAGCTAAAAAACTGTGATGGATCAAGCCCTGATCTGTTGACTGGGTATGAGTATTCTGTTTAAATCAGATACTCTGTCCATCACCACCCCCTTTTCTGAATCGTTTTGTCCACCATAAGCGTGGAAGGGTATACTCAGATGTGAGTCCCTTGCTCATTGCACCATCAGGATTCAAGCAAGCCGGGCCGAAACCGGCTGTAATGCCAGAAACCGGTCCCCGGAAGCTTGTTTCCTTCCCAGTATAAGAATTGGCTTGGTAATTTGGTCTTCCCTGTTCCCATGAATCACTGGGCCAGGGACAGACTAATTTGCATGTAGCCAGGTTCTGAGCTGGGATGGTGCAGTGAGATAAAAAACGGTGATGGATCAAGCCCTGATCTGTTGACTGGGTATGAGTGTTCAGTTTATTTCAGATACTCTGTTCATCACCACCCCCTTTTCTGAATCGTTTTGTCCACCATAAGCGTGGAAGGGTATACTCAGATGTGAGTCCCTTGCTCAGAGCACCATCAGGATTCAAGCAAGTCGGGCCGAAGACGGCTGTAATACCAGAAACCGGTCCCCGGAAGCTTGTTTCCTTCCCAGTATAAGAATTAGCTTGGTAGTTTGGTCTGCCCTGTTCCCATGATGCACTGGGCCAGGGACAGACTAATTTGCATGTAGCCAGTTTCTGAGCTGGGATGGTGCAGTGAGCTAAAAAACGGTGATGGATCAAGCCCTGATCTGTTGACTGGGTATGAGTGTTCTGTTTAATTCAGATACTCTGTCCATCACCCCCGCCCCCTTTTCTGAATCGTTTTGTCCACCATAAGCGTGGAAGGGTATACTCAGATGTGAGTCCCTTGCTCATTGCACCATCAGGATTCAAGCAAGCCGGGCCGAAGACGGCTGTAATGCCAGAAACTGGTCCCCGGAAGCTTGTTTCCTTCCCAGTATAAGAATTGGCTTGGTAGTTTGGTCTGCCCTGTTCCCATGATGCACTGGGCCAGAGACAGACTAATTTGCATGTAGCCAGGTTCTGAGCTGGGATGGTGCAGTGAGCTAAAAAACCCTGATGGATCAAGCCCTGATCTGTTGACTGGGTATGAGTGTTCTGTTTAATTCAGATACTCTGTCCATCACCACCCCCTTTTCTGAATCGTTTTGTCCACCATAAGCGGGGAAGGGTATACTCAGATGTGAGTCCCTTGCTCATTGCACCATCAGGATTCAAGCAAGCCGGGCCGAAGACGGCTGTAATGCCAGAAACCGGTCCCCGGAAGCTTGTTTCCTTCCCAGTATAAGAATTGGCTTGGTAGTTTGGTTTGCCCTGTTCCCATCATGCACTGGGACAGGAACAGACTAATTTGCATTTAGCCAGGTTCTGAGCTGGGATGGTGCAGTGAGCTAAAAAACGGTGAAGGATCAAGCCCTGATCTTTGGACTGGGTAAGAGTGGTCTGCTTAATTCAGACACTCTGTTCATCACCACCCCCCTTTTCTGAATCATTTTGTCCACCATAAGCGTGGAAGGGTATACTCAGATGTGAGTCCCTTGCTCATTGCACCATCAGGATTCAAGCAAGCCGGGCCCACGACGGCTGAAATGCCAGAAACCGGTCCCCGGAAGCTTGTTTCCTTCCCAGTATAAGAATTGGCTTGGTAGTTTGGTTTGCCCTGTTCCCATCATGCACTGGGAAGGAACAGACTAATTTGCATGTAGCCAGGTTCTGAGCTGGGATGGTGCAGTGAGCTAAAAAACGGTGATGGATCAAGCCCTGATCTTTGGACTGGGTAAGAGTGGTCTGCTTAATTCAGACACTCTGTTCATTGTTCATCACCACCCCCCTTTTCTGAATCATTTTGTCCACCATAAGCGTGGAAGGGTATACTCAGACGTGAGTCCCTTGCTCATTGCACCATCAGGATTCAAGCAAGCCGGGCCGACGACGGCTGAAATGCCAGAAACCGGTCCCCGGAAGCTTGTTTCCTTCCCAGTATAAGAATTGGCTTGGTAGTTTGGTCTGCCCTGTTCCCATGATGCACTGGGCCAGGGACAGACTAATTTGCATGTAGCCAGGTTCTGAGCTGGGATGGTGCAGTGAGCTAAAAAAACGGTGATGGATCAAGCCCTGATCTGTTGACTGGGTATGAGTGTTCTGTTTAATTCAGATACTCTGTCCATCACCCCCCCCCCCTTTTCTAAATCGTTTTGTCCACCATAAGCGTGGAAGGGTATACTCAGATGTGAGTCCCTTGCTCATTGCACCATCAGGATTCAAGCAAGCCGGGCCGAAGACGGCTGTAATGCCAGAAACCGGTCCCCGGACGCTTGTTTCCTTCCCAGTATAAGAATTGGCTTGGTAGTTTGGTCTGCCCTGTTCCCATGATGCACTGGGCCAGAGACAGACTAATTTGCATGTAGCCAAGTTCTGAGCTGGGATGGTGCAGTGAGCTAAAAAACGGTGATGGGTCAAGCCCTGATCTGTTGACTGGGTATGAGTGTTCTGTTTAATTCAGATACTCTGTCCATCACCACCCCCTTTTCTGAATCGTTTTGTCCACCATATGCGTGGAAGGGTATACTCAGATGTGAGTCCCTTGCTCATTGCACCATCAGGATTCGAGCAAGCCGGGCCGAAGACGGCTGTAATGTCAGAAACCGGTCCCCGGAAGCTTGCTTCCTTCCCAGTATAAGAATTGGCTTGGTAGTTTGGTCTGCCCTGTTCCCATGATGCACTGGGCCAGGGACAGACTAATTTGCTTGTAGCCAGGTTCTGAGCTGGGATGGTGCAGTGAGCTAAAAAACCCTGATGGATCAAGCCCTGATCTGTTGACTGGGTATGAGTGTTCTGTTTAATTCAGATACTCTGTCCATCACCACCCCCTTTTCTGAATCGTTTTGTCCACCATAAGCGGGGAAGGGTATACTCAGATGTGAGTCCCTTGCTCATTGCACCATCAGGATTCAAGCAAGCCGGGCCGAAGACGGCTGTAATGCCAGAAACCGGTCCCCGGAAGCTTGTTTCCTTCCCAGTATAAGAATTGGCTTGGTAGTTTGGTTTGCCCTGTTCCCATCATGCACTGGGACAGGAACAGACTAATTTGCATTTAGCCAGGTTCTGAGCTGGGATGGTGCAGTGAGCTAAAAAACGGTGATGGATAAAGCCCTGATCTGTTGACTGGTTATGAGTGTTCTGTTTAATTCAGATACTCTGTCCATCACCACCCCCTTTTCTGAATCGTTTTGTCCACCATAAGCGTGGAAGGGTATACTCAGATGTGAGTCCCTTGCTCATTGCACCATCAGGATTCAAGCAAGCCGGGCCGAAGACGGCTGTAATGCCAGAAACCGGTCCCCGGAAGCTTGTTTCCTTCCCAGTATAAGAATTGGCTTGGTAGTTTGGTCTGCCCTGTTCCCATGATGCACTGGGCCAGGGACAGACTAATTTGCATGTAGCCAGGTTCTGAGCTGTGATGGTGCAGTGAGCTAAAAAACAGTGATGGATCAAGCCCTGATCTGTTGACTGGGTATGAGTGTTCTGTTTAATTCAGATACTCTGTCCATCACCACTCCCTTTTCTGAATCGTTTTGTCCACCATAAGCGTGGAAGCGTATACTCAGATGTGAGTCCCTTGCTCATTGCACCATCAGTATTCAAGCAAGCCGGGCCGAAGACGGCTGTAATGCCAGAAACTGGTCCCCGGAAGCTTGTTTCCTTCCCAGTATAAGAATTGGCTTGGTAGTTTGGTCTGCCCTGTTCCCAGGATGCACTGGGCCAGGGACAGACTAATTTGCATGTAGCCAGGTTCTGAGCTGGGATGGTGCAGTGAGCTAAAAAACGGTGATGGATCAAGCCCTGATCTGTTGACTGGGTATGAGTGTTCTGTTTAATTCAGATACTCTGTCCATCACCACCCCCTTTTCTGAATCCCTTTGTCTACCATAAGCGTGGAAGGGTATACTCAGATGTGAGTCCCTTGCTCATTGCACCATCAGGATTCAAGCAAGCCGGGCCGAAGACGGCTGTAATGCCAGAAACCGGTCCCGGAAGCTTGTTTCCTTCCCAGTATAAGAATTGGCTTGTTAGTTTGGTCTGCCCTGTTCCCATGATGCACTGGGCCAGGGACAGACTAATTTGCATGTAGCCAGGTTCTGAGCTGGGATGGTGCAGTGAGCTAAAAAACGGTGATGGATCAAGCCCTGATCTGTTGACTGGGTATGAGTGTTATGTTTAATTCAGATACTCTGTCCATCACCACACCCTTTTCTGAATCGTTTTGTCCACCATAAGCGTGGAAGGGTATACTCAGATGTGAGTCCCTTGCTCATTGCACCATCAGGATTCAAGCAAGCCGGGCCGAAGACGGCTGTAATGCCAGAAACCGGTCCCCGGAAGCTTGTTTCCTTCCCAGTATAAGAATTGGCTTGGTAGTTTGGTCTGCCCTGTTCCCAGGATGCACTGGGCCAGGGACAGACTAATTTGCATGTAGCCAGGTTCTGAGCTGGGATGGTGCAGTGAGCTAAAAAACGGTGATGGATCAAGCCCTGATCTGTTGACTGAGTATGAGTGTTCTGTTTGATTCAGTTACTCTGTCCATCACCACCCCCTTTTCTGAATCGTTTTGTCCACCATAAGCGTGGAAGGGTATACTCAGATATGAGTCCCTTGCTCATTGCACCATCAGGATTCAAGCAAGCCGGGCCGAAGATGGCTGTAATGTCAGAAACGGGTCCCGGGAAGCTTGTTTCCTTCCCATTATAAGAATTGGCTTGTTAGTTTGGTCTGCCCTGTTCCCATGATGCACTGGGCCAGGGACAGACTAATTGGCATGTAGCAAGGTTTTGAGCTGGGATGGTGCAGCGAGCTAAAAAACGGCGATGGATCAAGCCCTGATCTGTTGACTGGGTATGAGTGTTTCGTTTTAATTCAGATACTCTGTCCATCACCACCCCCTTTTCTGAATCGTTTTGTCCACCATAAGCGTGGAAGGGTATACTCAGATGTGAGTCCCTTGCTCATTGCACCATCAGGATTCAAGCAAGCCGGGCCGAAGACGGCTGTAATGCCAGAAACTGGTCCCCGGAAGCTTGTTTCCTTCCCAGTATAAGAATTGGCTTGTTAGTTTGCTCTGCCCTGTTCCCATGATGCACTGGGCCAGGGACAGACTAATTTGCATGTAGCCAGGTTCTGAGCTGGGATGGTGCAGTAAGCTAAAAAACTGTGATGGATCAAGCCCTGATCTATTGACTGGTTATGAGTGTTCTGTTTAATTCAGATACTCTGTCCATCACCACCCCCTTTTCTGAATCGTTTTGTCCACCATAAGCGTGGAAGGGTATACTCAGATGTGAGTCCCTTGCTCATTGCACCATCAGGATTCAAGCAAGCCGGGCCGAAGACGGCTGTAATGCCAGAAACCGGTCCCCGGAAGCTTGTTTCCTTCCCAGTATAAGAATTGGCTTGGTAGTTTAGTCTGCCCTGTTCCCATGATGCACTGGGCCAGGGACAGACTAATTTGCATGTAGCCAGGTTCTGAGCTGTGATGGTGCAGTGAGCTAAAAAACAGTGATGGATCAAGCCCTGATCTGTTGACTGGGTATGAGTGTTCTGTTTAATTCAGATACTCTGTCCATCACCACTCCCTTTTCTGAATCGTTTTGTCCACCATAAGCGTGGAAGCGTATACTCAGATGTGAGTCCCTTGCTCATTGCACCATCAGTATTCAAGCAAGCCGGGCCGAAGACGGCTGTAATGCCAGAAACTGGTCCCCGGAAGCTTGTTTCCTTCCCAGTATAAGAATTGGCTTGGTAGTTTGGTCTGCCCTGTTCCCAGGATGCACTGGGCCAGGGACAGACTAATTTGCATGTAGCCAGGTTCTGAGCTGGGATGGTGCAGTGAGCTAAAAAACGGTGATGGATCAAGCCCTGATCTGTTGACTGGGTATGAGTGTTCTGTTTAATTCAGATACTCTGTCCATCACCACCCCCTTTTCTGAATCCCTTTGTCTACCATAAGCGTGGAAGGGTATACTCAGATGTGAGTCCCTTGCTCATTGCACCATCAGGATTCAAGCAAGCCGGGCCGAAGACGGCTGTAATGCCAGAAACCGGTCCCGGAAGCTTGTTTCCTTCCCAGTATAAGAATTGGCTTGTTAGTTTGGTCTGCCCTGTTCCCATGATGCACTGGGCCAGGGACAGACTAATTTGCATGTAGCCAGGTTCTGAGCTGGGATGGTGCAGTGAGCTAAAAAACGGTGATGGATCAAGCCCTGATCTGTTGACTGGGTATGAGTGTTATGTTTAATTCAGATACTCTGTCCATCACCACACCCTTTTCTGAATCGTTTTGTCCACCATAAGCGTGGAAGGGTATACTCAGATGTGATTCCCTTGCTCATTGCACCATCAGGATTCAAGCAAGCCGGGCCGAAGACGGCTGTAATGCCAGAAACCGGTCCCCGGAAGCTTGTTTCCTTCCCAGTATAAGAATTGGCTTGGTAGTTTGGTCTGCCCTGTTCCCAGGATGCACTGGGCCAGGGACAGACTAATTTGCATGTAGCCAGGTTCTGAGCTGGGATGGTGCAGTGAGCTAAAAAACGGTGATGGATCAAGCCCTGATCTGTTGACTGAGTATGAGTGTTCTGTTTAATTCAGTTACTCTGTCCATCACCACCCCCTTTTCTGAATCGTTTTGTCCACCATAAGCGTGGAAGGGTATACTCAGATATGAGTCCCTTGCTCATTGCACCATCAGGATTCAAGCAAGCCGGGCCGAAGATGGCTGTAATGGCAGAAACGGGTCCCGGGAAGCTTGTTTCCTTCCCATTATAAGAATTGGCTTGTTAGTTTGGTCTGCCCTGTTCCCATGATGCACTGGGCCAGGGACAGACTAATTTGCATGTAGCAAGGTTTTGAGCTGGGATGGTGCAGCGAGCTAAAAAACGGCGATGGATCAAGCCCTGATCTGTTGACTGGGTATGAGTGTTTCGTTTTAATTCAGATACTCTGTCCATCACCACCCCCTTTTCTGAATCGTTTTGTCCACCATAAGCGTGGAAGGGTATACTCAGATGTGAGTCCCTTGCTCATTGCACCATCAGGATTCAAGCAAGCCGGGCCGAAGACGGCTGTAATGCCAGAAACTGGTCCCCGGAAGCTTGTTTCCTTCCCAGTATAAGAATTGGCTTGTTAGTTTGCTCTGCCCTGTTCCCATGATGCACTGGGCCAGGGACAGACTAATTTGCATGTAGCCAGGTTCTGAGCTGGGATGGTGCAGTAAGCTAAAAAACTGTGATGGATCAAGCCCTGATCTGTTGACTGGGTATGAGTATTCTGTTTAAATCAGATACTCTGTCCATCACCACCCCCTTTTCTGAATCGTTTTGTCCACCATAAGCGTGGAAGGGTATACTCAGATGTAAGTCCCTTGCTCATTGCACCATCAGGATTCAAGCAAGCCGGGCCGAAACCGGCTGTAATGCCAGAAACCGGTCCCCGGAAGCTTGTTTCCTTCCCAGCATAAGAATTGGCTTGGTAGTTTGGTCTTCCCTGTTCCCATGAATCACTGGGCCAGGGACAGACTAATTTGCATGTAGCCAGGTTCTGAGCTGGGATGGTGCAGTGAGATAAAAAACGGTGATGGATCAAGCCCTGATCTGTTGACTGGGTATGAGTGTCCTGTTTAATTCAGATACTCTGTCCATCACCCCGCCCCCTTTTCTGAATCGTTTAGTCCACCATAAGCGTGGAAGGGTATACTCAGATGTGAGTCCCTTGCTCATTGCACCATCAGGATTCAAGCAAGCCGGGCCGAAGACGGCTGTAATGCCAGAAACTGGTCCCCGGAAGCTTGTTTCCTTCCCAGTATAAGAATTGGCTTGGTAGTTTGGTCTGCCCTGTTCCCATGATGCACTGGGCCAGGGACAGACTAATTTGCATGTAGCCAGGTTCTGAGCTGGGATGGTGCAGTGAGCTAAAAAACGGTGATAGATCAAGCCCTGATCTGTTGACTGGGTATGAGTGTTCTGTTTAATTCAGATACTCTGTCCATCACCACTCCCTTTTCTGAATCGTTTTGTCCACCATAAGCGTGGAAGCGTATACTCAGATGGGAGTCCCTTGCTCATTGCACCATCAGGATTCAAGCAAGCCGGGCCGAAGACGGCTGTAATGCCAGAAACTGGTCCCCGGAAGCTTGTTTCCTTCCCAGTATAAGAATTGGCTTGGTAGTTTGGTCTGCCCTGTTCCCATGATGCCCTGGGACAGGAACAGACTAATTTGCATTTAGCCAGGTTCTGAGCTGGGATGGTGCAGTGAGCTAAAAAACGGTGAAGGATCAAGCCCTGATCTTTGGACTGGGTAAGAGTGGTCTGCTTAATTCAGACACTCTGTTCATCACCACCCCCCTTTTCTGAATCATTTTGTCCACCATAAGCGTGGAAGGGTATACTCAGATGTGAGTCCCTTGCTCATTGCACCATCAGGATTCAAGCAAGCCGGGCCCACGACGGCTGAAATGCCAGAAACCGGTCCCCGGAAGCTTGTTTCCTTCCCAGTATAAGAATTGGCTTGGTAGTTTGGTTTACCCTGTTCCCATCATGCACTGGGAAGGAACAGACTAATTTGCATGTAGCCAGGTTCTGAGCTGGGATGGTGCAGTGAGCTAAAAAACGGTGATGGATCAAACCCTGATCTTTGGACTGGGTAAGAGTGGTCTGCTTAATTCAGACACTCTGTTCATTGTTCATCACCACCCCCCTTTTCTGAATCATTTTGTCCACCATAAGCGTGGAAGGGTATACTCAGATGTGAGTCCCTTGCTCATTGCACCATCAGGATTCAAGCAAGCCGGGCCGACGACGGCTGAAATGCCAGAAACCGGTCCCCGGAAGCTTGTTTCCTTCCCAGTATAAGAATTGGCTTGGTAGTTTGGTCTGCCCTGTTCCCATGATGCACTGGGCCAGGGACAGACTAATTTGCATGTAGCCAGGTTCTGAGCTGGGATGGTGCAGTGAGCTAAAAAAACGGTGATGGATCAAGCCCTGATCTGTTGACTGGGTATGAGTGTTCTGTTTAATTCAGATACTCTGTCCATCACCCCCCCCCCTTTTCTAAATCGTTTTGTCCACCATAAGCGTGGAAGGGTATACTCAGATGTGAGTCCCTTGCTCATTGCACCATCAGGATTCAAGCAAGCCGGGCCGAAGACGGCTGTAATGCCAGAAACCGGTCCCCGGAAGCTTGTTTCCTTCCCAGTATAAGAATTGGCTTGGTAGTTTGGTCTGCCCTGTTCCCATGATGCACTGGGCCAGAGACAGACTAATTTGCATGTAGCCAGGTTCTGAGCTGGGATGGTGCAGTGAGCTAACAAACGGTGATGGGTCAAGCCCTGATCTGTTGACTGGGTATGAGTGTTCTGTTTAATTCAGATACTCTGTCCATCACCACCCCCTTTTCTGAATCGTTTTGTCCACCATATGCGTGGAAGGGTATACTCAGATGTGAGTCCCTTGCTCATTGCACCATCAGGATTCGAGCAAGCCGGGCCGAAGACGGCTGTAATGTCAGAAACCGGTCCCCGGAAGCTTGCTTCCTTCACAGTATAAGAATTGGCTTGGTAGTTTGGTCTGCCCTGTTCCCATGATGCACTGGGCCAGGGACAGACTAATTTGCATGTAGCCAGGTTCTGAGCTGGGATGGTGCAATGAGCTAAAAAACGGTGATGGATCAAGCCCTGATCCGTTGACTGGGTATGAGTGTTCTGTTTAATTCAGATACTCTGTCCATCACCACTCCCTTTTCTGAATTGTTTTGTCCACCATAAGCGTGGAAGCGTATACTCAGATGTGAGTCCCTTGCTCATTGCACCATCAGGATTCAAGCAAGCCGGGCCGAAGACGGCTGTAATGCCAGAAACTGGTCCCCGGAAGCTTGTTTCCTTCCCAGTATAAGAATTGGCTTGGTAGTTTGGTCCGCCCTGTTCCCATGATGCACTGGGCCAGGGACAGACTAATTTGCTTGTAGCCAGGTTCTGAGCTGCGATGGTGCAGTGAGCTAAAAAACCCTGATGGATCAAGCCCTGATCTGTTGACTGGGTATGAGTGTTCTGTTTAATTCAGATACTCTGTCCATCACCACCCCCTTTTCTGAATCGTTTTGTCCACCATAAGCGGGGAAGGGTATACTCAGATGTGAGTCCCTTGCTCATTGCACCATCAGGATTCAAGCAAGCCGGGCCGAAGACGGCTGTAATGCCAGAAACCGGTCCCCGGAAACTTGTTTCCTTCCCAGTATAAGAATTGGCTTGGTAGTTTGGTTTGCCCTGTTCCCATCATGCACTGGGACAGGAACAGACTAATTTGCATTTAGCCAGGTTCTGAGCTGGGATGGTGCAGTGAGCTAAAAAACGGTGAAGGATCAAACCCTGATCTTTGGACTGGGTAAGAGTGGTCTGCTTAATTCAGACACTCTGTCCATCACCACCCCCTTTTCTGAATCGTTTTGTCCACCATATGCGTGGAAGGGTATACTCAGATGTGAGTCCCTTGCTCATTGCACCATCAGGATTCGAGCAAGCCGGGCCGAAGACGGCTGTAATGTCAGAAACCGGTCCCCGGAAGCTTGCTTCCTTCACAGTATAAGAATTGGCTTGGTAGTTTGGTCTGCCCTGTTCCCATGATGCACTGGGCCAGGGATAGACTAATTTGCATGTAGCCAGGTTCTGAGCTGGGATGGTGCAATGAGCTAAAAAACGGTGATGGATCAAGCCCTGATCCGTTGACTGGGTATGAGTGTTCTGTTTAATTCAGATACTCTGTCCATCACCACTCCCTTTTCTGAATTGTTTTGTCCACCATAAGCGTGGAAGCGTATACTCAGATGTGAGTCCCTTGCTCATTGCACCATCAGGATTCAAGCAAGCCGGGCCGAAGACGGCTGTAATGCCAGAAACTGGTCCCCGGAAGCTTGTTTCCTTCCCAGTATAAGAATTGGCTTGGTAGTTTGGTCCGCCCTGTTCCCATGATGCACTGGGCCAGGGACAGACTAATTTGCTTGTAGCCAGGTTCTGAGCTGGGATGGTGCAGTGAGCTAAAAAACCCTGATGGATCAAGCCCTGATCTGTTGACTGGGTATGAGTGTTCTGTTTAATTCAGATACTCTGTCCATCACCACCCCCTTTTCTGAATCGTTTTGTCCACCATAAGCGGGGAAGGGTATACTCAGATGTGAGTCCCTTGCTCATTGCACCATCAGGATTCAAGCAAGCCGGGCCGAAGACGGCTGTAATGCCAGAAACCGGTCCCCGGAAACTTGTTTCCTTCCCAGTATAAGAATTGGCTTGGTAGTTTGGTTTGCCCTGTTCCCATCATGCACTGGGACAGGAACAGACTAATTTGCATTTAGCCAGGTTCTGAGCTGGGATGGTGCAGTGAGCTAAAAAACGGTGAAGGATCAAACCCTGATCTTTGGACTGGGTAAGAGTGGTCTGCTTAATTCAGACACTCTGTTCATCACCACCCCCCTTTTCTGAATCATTTTGTCCACCATAAGCGTGGAAGGGTATACTCAGATGTGAGTCCCTTGCTCATTGCACCATCAGGATTCAAACAAGCCGGGCCCACGACGGCTGAAATGCCAGAAACCGGTCCCCGGAAGCTTGTTTCCTTCCCAGTATAAGAATTGGCTTGGTAGTTTGGTTTGCCCTGTTCCCATCATGCACTGGGAAGGAACAGACTAATTTGCATGTAGCCAGGTTCTGAGCTGGGATGGTGCAGTGAGCTAAAAAACGGTGATGGATCAAGCAATGATCTTTGGACTGGGTAAGAGTGGTCTGCTTAATTCAGACACTCTGTTCATTGTTCATCACCACCCCCCTTTTCTGAATCATTTTGTCCACCATAAGCGTGGAAGGGTATACTCAGATGTGAGTCCCTTGCTCATTGCACCATCAGGATTCAAGCAAGCCGGGCCGACGACGGCTGAAATGCCAGAAACCGGTCCCCGGAAGCTTGTTTCCTTCCCAGTATAAGAATTGGCTTGGTAGTTTGGTTTGCCCTGTTCCCATCATGCACTGGGACAGGGACAGACTAATTTGCATGTAGCCAGGTTCTGAGCTGGGATGGTGCAGTGAGCTAAAAAACGGTGATGGATCAAGCCCTGATCTTTGGACTGGGTAAGAGTGGTCTGCTTAATTCTGACACTCTGTTCATCACCACCCCCCTTTTCTGAATCATTTTGTCCACCATAAGCGTGGAAGGGTATACTCAGATGTGAGTCCCTTGCTCATTGCACCATCAGGATTCAAGCAAGCCGGGCCGACGATGGCTGAAATGCCAGAAACCGGTCCCCAGAAGCTTGTTTCCTTCCCAGTATAAGAATTGGCTTGGTAGTTTGGTTTGCCCTGTTCCCATCATACACTGGGACAGGAACAGACTAATTTGCATGTAGCCAGGTTCTGAGCTGGGATGGTGCAGTGAGCTAAAAAACGGTGATGGATCAAGCCCTGATCTTTGGACTGGGTAAGAGTGGTCTGCTTAATTCAGACACTCTGTTCATCACCACCCCCCTTTTCTGAATCATTTTGTCCACCATAAGCGTGGAAGGGTATACTCAGATGTGAGTCCCTTGCTCATTGCACAATCAGGATTCATGCAAGCCGGGCCGACGACGTCTGAAATGCCAGAAACCGGTCCCCGGAAGCTTGTTTCCTTCCCGGTATAAGAATTGGCTTGGTAGTTTGGTTTGCCCTGTTCCCATCATGCACTGGGACAGGAACAGACTAATTTGCATGTAGCCAGGTTCTGAGCTGGTATGGTGCAGTGAGCTAAAAAACGGTGATGGATCAAGCCCTGATCTTTGGACTGGGTAAGAGTGGTCTGCTTAATTCAGACACTCTGTTCATCACCACCCCCCTTTTCTGAATCAATTTGGCCACCATAAGCGTGGAAGGGTATACTCAGATGTGAGTCCCTTACTCATTGCACCATCAGGATTCAAGCAAGCCGGGCCGACAATGGCTGAAATGCCAGAAACCGGTCCCCGCAAGCTTGTTTCCTTCCCAGTATAAGAATTGGCTTGGTAGTTTGGTTTGCCCTGTCCAGATCTTTGGACTGGGTAATAGTGGTCTGCTTAATTCAGACACTCTGTTCATCACCACCCCCCTTTTCTGATACAGCTTAATGCTGGCAAAACAGAGGTTCTGCTGGCAGGGAAAAACACTGCCCTCTGGAACGAACATTGGTGGCCGGCATCACTGGGCACTATACCAACGCCCAAGCCCCTAGTGAAGAACTTGGGAGTATGGATGGATTCCTCACTCAGCTTTCAGTCCCACACAAAGAGAGTGGCAGCTACTTGTGTGGGTTTGCTGAGAGGCCTAAAACCAATCCTGAAGTTCTTTGAGTCATCAGTTCGCCAGCTTATAGTTCAAGCCATGATCATCTCTCGCTAGGACTATGCCAGCGTGCTGCTCCTGGGAGCGAATAAAGCTGAGATCTTGCGACTCCAACAGGTCCAAAATCTGGCAGCGAGAACTCTAATCGGGCTTCCTCGCAGATGCTCGGCCAGAGCAGCGATTGGAAGATTAAATTGGCTCCCGATTGCTTCTCGGATCAAATTCAAAGCCCTCGTCATGGCATTCAAAATCCTTAAAACCGGGAGTCCGGTTCTACTGCGCCAACTGCTGACGTGGTACCTTCCCCCCCGTAGCTTGCGCTCGTTGGGGCAACACCTGGTGAAGGTACCACGTACCAAATTATGCCGTATGGGAGGTCGCTCCTTCCGGGTGGTAGCGGCCAAACTATGGAACTCTCTGCCGGTCCACATCCGTGGAATGGAGAATATGTTGGCTTTTCGGAAAGCCATTAAGACCATCCTTTTCTCACTTCCATAGGCTTCTGTATGTGCCCGACTGTCCTTCAGATGCAGATTCTAAATTCAGAGTTCCAATTCAAAATGGTCTAAAATCTTTCT